>NC_058027.1:12559948-13159948 GCF_019176455.1 Solea senegalensis
CCAAAATGAGACAAAAAAGTCATAGTTTAGTATGTTGTCCAAAATGTGACAAAAAAGTCATAGTTTAGTATGCCGTCCAAAATGAGACAATAAAGTCATAGTTTAATATGTGGTCCAAAGTTTGACAAAAAAGTCATAGCTTAGTATGTCGTCCAAAATTTGACAAAAAAGTCATAGTTTGGTATGTCGTCCAAAAAGTCACAAAAATGTCATTGTTTAGTGTGTCCGGGCCCATCCGGTTGCGTACATTCAACCACATAAGAAGAAGTACTCTCGTTGTAGCTGCTGAGATGCAGAGCATCCACCGTGCCAGAGGGGGAGCTGCGTATCTGAGAGCTGACATGCTAATTATGTCACTTCCAGGTATCTGGCCATCACAGGACAGTGGGAAACCTCTCGTTGGCTGGCCAGTCTTCGTTCTGGGGGTGTGATTTTGGTCTGAAACAGCGCGGCTGATGAGAGCGTCAGTGAGGAGATATTTCGATCGGCTCGTTGTCGTCCTAAATTTGACAAAAATGTCATAGTTTAGAGTGTCGTCCAATATCTGACAAAAATTTCATAGTTTTGTGTGTCGTCCAAAATCTGACAAAAATGTCATAGTTTAGAGTGTCGTCCAAAATCTGACAAAAATGTCATAGTTTTGTGTGTTGTCCAAAATCTGACAAAAATGTCATAGTTTAGTTGGGGCTGATTTCAGTTCTGCTGGTCGCTTGTTCCAGTTGTGTGCAGCCACTATCTGACCTGAGTCAGTAGATCTCAGAGCCCTACTGGGTTTATATTCTACTAACATGTCATTCATGTATTCTGGACCTAAACCATTAATTCATTTGTAGACCAGTGGCAGAACTTTAATATCTATTCGATAGCTGACTGGGAGCCAGTGTAATGACTTTAGAACTGGAGTAATGTGCTCTGATCTCTTTGTTCTGGTTAAAACTCGAGCTGCAGCGTTCTGAATGAGCTGGAGCTGTTTAATTATTTTTTTGTGGGAGTCCAGTTAAAAGACTGTTGCAGTAGTCAAGTCTACTTGAGATGAAAGCATGAATCAATTTCTTCTGGTCCGTTTGAGACATAAAACCCTTCAATCTGGATATGTTCTTAAGCTGATAGAAGGCTGAAGGTCAAATCTGAGTCTATCACCACGCCAAGGTTTCGGACTTGGTCCCTAGTTTTTAGAGAGAGTGACTCAAGATGTTTACTGACAGCAATCCTCTTCTCTTTATTGCCAAAAACAATTATCTCAGTTTTTTCCTGATTTAATTGAATGAGATTTTGGCTCATCCAATTTGTTACTTGCGCTAAACAGTGAGTCATCTGGGGACAGTGCTACATATATCTGTGTGTCATCTGCATAAATGTGACAGTTTACATTAGAGTTCTGTAGAAATGTACCCAAAGGCAGCATATATAGACTGAACAGAAGGGGTCCAAGAACTGACCCCTGAGGAACTCCACGTGTCATAGCCGCTCGATTGGATTCATAACTTCCAATGGTCACAAAATAACTCCGCTCCTCCAAGTATGACCTGAACCATTCTAGGACTGTTCAACTGATGTCATAGTTTAATATGTCGTTGTGAATGCTTTGGACATGTGTACATTTATTTGGTGGTGGTTCATTTGAATATAATATATATGTAAAGTTTGTACAACTTTTCCTTTGTTCTCACAGAGAACAGAATGCTTTTGTTCTGAGTCAACGATTTTTGAATGCGTGTCTGAAACAAATGCTTGAAATAAAAGCCAAAGAATCGCAGAAAATCCTTGAATCTGTAACTCGTGCAGCATGGTCAAATAAGGATGTCTCCATGTGTTTTAATCTGGAAAAATAATTATAGTGAGAAGTGACTGAATTCTGTCTGAACAAGCCACAGCAAACATGACTCCTCTGTGGATCAGCTGACAAAAAGTCACACAGCTTTCACACTGGAGGTGAAACTTGTGGTCACAGCTCACAAATGTTTACCAGGAGGAACCGGCTTCACTGTAAGAGCAGCTACAGATCAGTATGTTACTATATATGAAGACATTTTCTCTGCAGTGTCGTTGTTGTGTTTGTGATGTAATGCCAAACAAGCCATTTCCATTTAAGGGCATATTGGATACGTCTGTACATGCCATTGAAATGAGCTGGCACAAACATCACCCTGTGAGAAAATCCGTTTTGAGACTTGGTTTGCATCAGCAGCCTTTATTATTGTCACACTGTAAGAACAAACATACCAGTTTATAGTGAAGAGAACTACAGCGTATCTGGGAGGAAATTGCTCAAACATACAGTATTACACAATATGTCCTTCCTCATTTGATATTTTCTTTGTTGAAAGCATGTGCCAGGGCATTAAATTAAGTTACTACACAATTTAATGTAATTATATATATATGTATATCCAAACAATATTAAAAATTGGATTTGTCAAGGCTGTTGTTTTAACACCCTGTCCACATTCACTTCCTCTATAAGTCTAAGTTATCTTTTATTTTATGATCTGTTTTATGATTCATTTGATTTATTTATGATTAATTTAAACCAGAATACAAAGTCAGAAATGATTAAGTGTTTATATTTAATTAAATAATACATTTCATGAATAATAATTTCACAGTGTATCATTTTATCAGTCTCACTCACAAGTTTAGTAGTGTACCATGTTTGTTTTGCCTTTATAATGACTGAGTGAAGCCAATGTCATGTTAATGTTAAAGTTGATGTACAGTGTACAGAGAGTTTACATAAACATTTTCCAATGACACGTTACTTGCTTGTTTTACATGTCTTAAAATACCTCCAGTGATGTTGCTCTTATGCAGTGGTTCTCTATTCTTTTCTGTCAAGCCCCAGAGGACAGACCACAGTATCAGTTGCCCTGCCCTGCCTCTCACCCCCCCACCCCACTATTTGAGAACTACTGCTCTTACTGTATGTCCAATCCAGAGAGCAGTCTCTGCTGCCCCTGGTGGTGGTAAAACAAATATATGTATAACACATGAACTGCCACAGTCAGTTCATGCAAAGACACATGGAAACAACATGATGAACATGAACACTTAAACCTTTTAAAAAAAACATTTACCACAGTGATGTGAAGAACTTCACTGAAAGCATAAAGATGTCAAAACTGCATTATAATCTACCACAGTCGTATAATCCACCACCTCATGAGCAGAACGGCAGGCAGTGTTTCCTGTAATTGGAGAAGGTACTTGAGCAGATCATTTCAGGGACTGTCATAACTCTAAGGTCTTTGATTGGAAGAACCTAAGGGAGGAGAACAGGAGTCACACCGTGACCTCTGATTTAATCTGAGCTCCTGAGAAAATCGCTCTTACTGCTGAGACTTGTGCATCCCTGGTGACTGAATCCAGACTGAACACCGTTTTGCACACCTGACGCTCTGACAAGAGCATGCAACAACCAGGTCGGCTGAGGCTGAGGCCATGGCTGGAGGAGCAGATTCATTCTGGAAGGTATCCTGGTGTGAGCTGGCTGGACCAGGTAGACTCCTAAATCTCATCCTTATCTCCCCCATACACAAGCTCACACATGAACCTACCAGGTGTCAATGTACCTAGATGCAAAAAGCTTATATACCTATGGCAACAATGTAACCTGTCAAACACTGTTTTATCCTACAGTCAGCACAAATCTTCCAGATCCCATGGACCCATGCTGCTCGTCATGGCTGGAGTATTGATCGTGATGCTACACTCTTCAGGAGCTGGGCCATGCACACTGGTAAGATAAACACACAAATAACAATTGTGACTAAATACGTCTTTGCCCCATAAATTGCATGCCGACACTTTAAAACATCAAAAAAGAAAAGAAACAATGCATTATCAATAATATGTTAAAATAATATCAACAACAGTGGAGCATTATTTTCTCGATTAATCGAGTAATCGTTTGATCCATAAAATGTCAGAAAGTGTTGAAAATGTTGATCAGTGTTTGGGTGGAAAAAATGATGTTCCCAAATGTCACATTTTGTCCACAAACCAAAATGATTCAGTTTTAATGATTTCTTTGTTATATGGAGCAAAGAAACCAGAAAATGTTGACATGTAGAAAGCTGAAAAATCTTGTTTTAATTCTTTAAAAAACACTCAAACGAATGCTGTTGATAGTCAAATATAGACGATTAATTTACTCAATTCATCAAGTAATTGTTTCAGCCCAACATCCTTCTCGCCAACTTAGTTTCGAGTGATGAGCAGACATGATTGTAATGCTATGCATTACTTTGCCACATTCACATAATCAAAGTTTGGAACAAAAAATGAATGTGACAAAGCTGCAACACACATTTTCAGAACCTGTAAACGTATTTGTAAAAAAAATAAAAAATATTGAGTATGTATTTTCCTAATCAGTCAGTGACCGCTTCGTATCAGCTTGATACAGCAGCTGCTCTTGATTCCCAATTGTGATATGTTGATCTGTTTTATATCGGGAAATATATCTGATATAATCATTACCAGTCAAAGGTAACACTAAATGGAAAAGGTGTGTCCAAACTTTTGACTGGTAGGGTATGTGTCGTGTATATATATATATATATATATATATATATTTATTTATTTATTATGTTGGACATCTGCATTTACATTGATTAATGCTCACTGTAGAGTGAGCGTTAGAACTGACCTTAAAATGATGAGTCGGCCAAAATGGAAGTGAAAGAGGTGTAATTATGAAATCCTTGCTCTCAAGCCTTAAAAGGCAGGAAACCTCAGCATGAGTCCACTGGTCTGACCCTCGCCCTCCACTGCACAGCTCAAAAAAAAAAAAAAAGTCATGTGATTATAGTTGGAGTGCTCACATCATTCACCACGTCCTATTTTTAAGGAAGCAAGTCAGGGGAATGCCTCGTCTGTCTGCTCACATTGTAACGCACATATCTGATTCATATCTGTTAGGATCGGGGAATACACCGCATGGACCCAAATGCACGAGACAGGAGGCATGATGACTGATTTCAAGAGTCTTTATTCTCCTCTTGAAGAGGCAGGCAAAATCAAAATCACTTCTTTACAGAAGGAAAAAACTAAAATAAACTAGACTATGCTAGAAGAAAACAAAAATCACTTCTTAACAGAAGCAGAAAAAACAAGACTGGACTTGACGCTTGCACTAAAGCGACACAAACTTGGAGCTGACGTGAACTCTAGGAGCATAAACAACGCACTGGCAAAAGACAAAGGAACTGGGGACACTATATAGGGAAGAGGGAATCAAGGGCAGGTGCCAGTGATTACTTAAGGATCACCAGGTGAAGTGCATGAGGGAATTAGGGGAGATGTGTCAAAACAACTGAGGAAACTACGAGACAGGAAGAAATGACATTTACCAAAATAAAAGGGGAAGTCAAAATCAAACCCACACCAAAAGTGACATGAACTTGTGACGACAAAAACACTAACAAAGCTGACCCTTCGTGACAATATAAGAGGGAAGTGACAGAGCGGCGGTATCTGATGCTCTTGGAATGAGAACGGCTTGGATTTTTAGCATCATCACATCACGCAGGAAAGCTCATTTGCTGTGAATGTGCAGGGAAAACATGTTGCTGAACAGTGATGATACTACTACTGTCATCTGTCCACGCATTGTTTCTACTGCTTATTCTCTGAGGGTCGAGGTTCAGCCTGGACAGTTCTCTTAATAAGCCCTGTCTACAAATGTCTTTGGACTGTGGGGGAAAAAAACAAACGATGTTAACAACAAAAGCAAAACATTGTAGTAATAATAATATGACAGTCTTTTACGACTGTGAGGCTTCATGAGTAAAACATGCCCCTAGTTTTCTTGATAGTCTTCATGTGTAAATGATCCACAACGGATCTTTTCAAGCTCCAGTGATTTTTATGGAAATCCCACGTAGAAGACAGTCTGAGGTCCACATCACAGTGCAGTGTTAAATATGAGACAGGACTCAGCAGTGGAGGATGAAGTCACATGACTGCACGGTTGATGATAGATGAGCTGCCACTGATACCTCAGTAAAACTGGACCATGGACTCATGGAAATCCCTCTTGATGCAGTTATTAAGTTTAAAAAAATATATCCCTAAACATTGGGATGGTGTACCATTGTTGGGTGTGAGCTGCAATAAAGCTGATCAAACAGGTTACTGTGGTGCAGGCATCTTGACATTCTTGTTTGTTGGAAGATTGTCTGTGAATATTAGAAGCAAAATGTTAGTTATTCAACAAAAACTGACTGCATTTACCAGAGTTCCTTCCAAAATATGACTGAAAGTTCATTTAAACATCAGAAGCAAGAATCCACCCCTGCAATATTTGTCTGGTTACTACAGTGACGGCCAACAAACATTCAGACACACAAATGGAAAAAAATTTGAGGTAAAAAAACATACAATACAAGTGTGACAGCAATTCATATTTATTTGCATTTCACGTTGCTGACAGTTACTGTATTTGGGCTGCAGTTCACAGTATACTGGATGTTTTGTGATCTTACATGTTGCTTATGTTACTATTCATAAAATTTATATCAAGGATCCTGATTTGTTGTTTAAATATTAGGCTTGAATATAATTTTGTTTGTATGTTTCCCCAAATTACATCATTGGAAATCTGGGTCCAGGTAATCCCGCACACCAAAATGTCCAAGCTGTTAAAAATGACAAAGAGTAAAAAGAAAAACACATGCTTCCAGATGAGCGTTTGTCTCCTTGCTTGTTTGCTGTAGGACGGTACCGTCCAGGCAAAGACAAGCCGGATCCCAAGACGTGGAAAGCAAATTTCCGCTGTGCTTTGAATTCTCTGCCCGACATCTGTGAGCTGAGGGAGCACAGCAGGAAGAGAGGCATCAATGCCTTCCGAGTCTACAGGATGCTGCCCAGCACTCAAACACACAGACGCAGGAGAGGTAGGACACGCACAGACAACCTTGTCTGCGTCACTACAGACATTTTAAAATGCACAGTATACTCGAGCACCTCACAGTGACCGCCCTGTCCTGTCCTGTCCTGTCCTGTCCTGTCCTCTGCTCTCTCAGCACTGCGCATCAGCAGGCCCAGAGCGAGACAGGCGAGTTTAGGAGATGACACGTACATGATGATGAACACTTGGCATCCCACAACAACAGAAGCCAATTCAGACACGACAATGAAGGTTGACAATCCTGCAGAGCAAACATTCAGCAGCACTCAAACGCATGGTGAGGATCGTCGAAGGATGTTGTCTCTAGTAGTACTCAAGTAGTTATTCTATTATGTTGTGCTGTTGTGCAGGGATGTGGGAGGTCAAACCAGAGGAGCAGGAACAGAACGAGGCCGTGTTTAAGGTATGAAACATTTAGACGTTTAACCTACTGACTGACCACAGTTCATTTTATTTTTCTGACCAGATTTCCCTTTTCTGTCACAGTTAATGGACCACTTAAACAGCACTGACCTCTGGAACCAAACCGGGGAACAGAAAAAATGGAGAACACACACACTGTGGGACCACTGGCACTGTACGTCCTTATAGACAGGACAGAGTTCTGATCTGCTACACTGGCACCCCAGGATTTTTAATAATTCAAAAATATTCCAGTAATTAAAGCAAATTAACCAAGTTTGACTCGCTAGAGCATTTAATACAGTAGCTTATGTTACAAGGGAAAAACGTGTGTAATAGTGACACAATACAAACATCAAACACCCAGACTCCACAGTCATATTTGTCTGGTGTGTATCTAAACTGAACATAAAGCTGTCTTTTTTAGTTTACACTGACAGACAGAATACTTCCAATACTTTTTGAGGTTGGCAAGTAGATTGGCAACTACTTGTTGCTGTTTTTATTCATCGAGCTAGTGGAAATGTTAAATATTACATGTCAATATTCTGGGGGAATTTTGATATAAATTGTTTAGAAGGATCTCAGTTCTTTTTGCACTGGCAGTTTCCAATTCTCTATACAGGTGCTCAATCGGACCTAAGTCACAATAAATTGCAGGTCAATTCAACACAATTCAATTCAGAAGTTATTATAGACCAAGTAAAGTGAGAATAATAAAAATAACCTTTTATATTTTTATAATAATAGTCATGTTTTCTTTTCAAACTGTAGTTTGTGCTGCTGTATGTGTGCTTAGTGTTGTTCACCCTGTGACACATTTTGTAAATTATTTAAATGTTGTGCTATTTACGTTTAAGGTTTAAATCCTTTTTGCACTTGTGTTTAAATGTTGTTTTCTCTCATGCAGGTGCTGGTGATGATAACCTGTACTCTCTGCACCCAGAGAACTACGGTGAGCTGTTGGGTTCAAACTGCTTCAAGGAGCTTTCTGATTGGTCCTCAAACCAGCAAACACTGATGCCATAGCTTCACACAACAGCTTGGCATTTGTACCATTATTGTTTCAAGCTTCCTGTCTAACCTGCAGCTGTTTTCCTCCTGCTGTTTAATCGCTGTGCTGAACATTGAGAGGGAAACAAGAGATGGCGAATAGACGGATATATGGTCGTTCCAGCCTATCGCTCAATTGTCCTCTGTGCTGACGCTGCTGAGATGAAGATCCTGTTCCAAGCCAAGCTCAGCACAGGGCGTCATCATCATCACTGGGGTTCACTTTATGTATCGGCGCCCCAAACTCACTGAATTGAGACCAAGCTTCCACCACAGCTACAGAGTAAACAGATTCATGTCAGTGCAGGATCAGTTACTGCTGTAGTTTTACATACAGTAAAATACAGTGAAGACCTCAGAGGCAGGACGTGTCTGTGTGCTCGTGCTTTGTGGGAGGTTTAACGCTGACCCAGGGTGTTTAAAAAAACAAAAGAAAAAAACTTGCTTGAGTTGTTGTTTTAGAGTTTCTCCTTTTATTTGTTTGCTCTATAGATTTACTGCACATATACACTCACAATATGTTGATGAAAGGCCAGAGGATCAGAGCAAATTAGCCACTGTTTGTTTTTCAACGACTGTCAATTCTTCAGCGTGATGAAACAGATCTACTGTATAACGCGCCTTAAAGTTCGTTTTTAACTGCACAAAGCCACCGTTCCTCTGTTTGTGTGTTAATGCCTGTGACTCATGACGAGAAGCACTTAAATAAACTGTCATTTGTCAGAGGAACTTTACGTGGCCAGACTCATCCTGTAACTGTTCAAAGTACTAAATAAATGCTGGTTCACTTAACGACAGTGGGATCTTTTGAAATTTCATCTCCATGCTCTGATTGCAAAAACACACTGCTGTTAAAAAGCTGCTGACAGGTTAATGGAGGCTATCGTCTTTCATTTGAAACTCTATACTGAACCAAGGTAGGTGCTTATTTTATTAAATACTTCAGCCCAGAACCACAACACCAAACATACTCATTTCTACACCAGATTTACCATGTGTGTCTGTGTTTAATATGATTTTTTTTTTTTTAATGTCAGATATTTTGGTAAATAATAATCAGATGATGACTCTGTTGCTTTTAAGTGTCACTGTGCGCAGGTATACTTGTGCATCTGAATACACACATACAGCCCCGTGCTCCTCCCGCTCTTTTAGTTCACATTATTCATTCCACGACCCATGTGGCCTGACTTTCACCTACAACAGCTACAGTAGTGACACACTCTTTAGGCATTAATACACATTGCATATTAATTATGTATGCAAGATAACTTTTATTTTTGACACTTTTAACTCTCAGTCGTTCTGGGTCTCAACCCAAAGACCCAAAGTGAAATCATGGAACACACACACACTCTCTGTCAAATGTTAACATTTAATATTTATTTCTCATCATTTATTCTGAAAAGAGAAGTCAGATAGATTTCCCTCAACGTGGTGACTACATGAATCAGGTAGATCTTCAGGAAAGAGGGAATTGCTCCAACATCACCTTCCCTGTGAGGTTACACAGGGAGTTCAACCAAAATATGCATGAAGTAATACATAGAAACCATGGACCCATTGCATTTATGCCATGAATGTAAAATATAATCTATATTTTAAAAAGAAATCGCTGCAAGCCCCGTGACAGGATTCCCAATAGGAAATGAAAGTTTATAATAACATTCAAGCAGTCAAACAACACAGCCTGCTGGTCACATGATCATACTGCAATTTCTGTATGAGTGCACATTGAGTAAAACATTTAACCCAGAGCTTGAAAAACACACAATACACCAACTGGTCTATACATATTTTCTACACAGGAATTAATACAGAAACATTATATTTTTGTGCCAATGAGTTAGAAAGATGAGTTACATCATTTATTATGTCAGTGAATGGGGAGAATGGCTACCAGCAGTTTCAAGGCTGCAGATCACATCACAGATATATACATATATATATACATATATATATATATATATATATATATATATATATATATATATATATATATATATATATATATATATATATATATGTATGTATATATATATATATATATATATATACATATATATACATATATGTATATATATATATATATATATATATATATATATGTGTATATATATACATAGCAGCTTACAACACTCGTTCTACACCTGCAGTCTTTCGTTTGACTTAATACAATCTCATTCTGCTGCTGAATCACAGGAAGGATGCACATGGAGGACAAACAGTCATGTTGTGATTACAGGTGCAGGCCTGCTGGTTTGCTCAATACATCTGACCTCTCTGATTAATTCTATTTTCAATGGAAGCTGGTTCAGAAACTGGACTGCGTTTAATAATACTAGAGGGCGAAAGGATGAAGCAGCCAGTCGATAAACGTTACATTAACGTTAAGCTCACTACGACGGACATAAGCAACGACCAACATTTGAGCTGAAGAATCATACATTTTGTGACATTGCGCGACTTAAAAAAAATAACAAAAAACAAACAAACAGTGAAGCAATGCAATCACAAACACCACTGTGACAGCTAGTGAGTTCATTGTCATTTTAAAACATCTGTCAGCTTAAAGTGAACAAACGTTTTTAAAGAAACATGGAACTACTAAAACAGCAAGAAGGGACAAAAACATTGCTGCCATATGACAACTAAAAAAACAACTACATGTTAAGAGAAATAATGAAAGTCATGGCAAGTTACAGCATGTATCACAAACTGTCCTGGTGACAAAAAGGAACCCAAGTTAAATGTATTCAAAGGGGATCTAAAGGACACACAGAATGTAAACTAACTGTTTCAAACCTGACCCCAGTGGAAATGTAGATACTTTCAAGTTTACTTCTTAATCTTAAAGCATTAAAAAGAAGACAGAAATACGTATAAAAAATGTGAATATGTTTTTAAAGCACTAAGCTACAAATCAAAGTTGTAAAACAAATAATGGAAATGACATCAGAAGGCAGATTAGAAAGTTCATTGTTTATTAAAATTCTATAAGGTTTGATCTAAATGAATATTTAAAAAAACCCAAAAAACAGTTGAAATCAATGCAAAATTCCTAAGCAAGTGTGAGTGTACAACGTGTGGTCCAGTGTACTCTACGCATTTCAAGTTTATTACAAAACAGCGATCTTTAACCCTGAAAGCGACTCGGACAATCATGAGTGTTTTTCAGATTAAAACAATGAACATATCGCTTTTGCTTTGCCACCTGTTCTTTGATAAACCTCTGAGAATAAAGACAGAAACTGAATGTTCCAAATCTCCAGTGTGGCCCAGCCACCATGAGGTCCGTTTACAAATCAAATAATAAATACAGGCATCCAAATGAGCTACGACAGCAAATATTTTTGAAAATATTTTCCTCATGCATACACACAAGCATACATCTGACTGAGATTTATGAGCTTTCTAACCCCTCTTATCCACTATTAACAGTTACTCTTTACAGTGCAACAGCATGGCAGCAAATGGACAGCAGTGCTTTCATTAAAAAAAGGAATGGAAAATAAAAATAAAAATATATACAACATTATGGAAAAGCAGTTGTTTCATCTTTTGGTCCTGCATCCATCATAGACAAAACTGCTTTTGGAAAATGCTTCCTCATATCAACAACAGTAGTTTCCACAAGACTGTGAAGGGCTGTGAGGGGACAGAAGGGGAACACGTGTTAACTTTGTCACTTTCCTCTTTGTTTCTCATGTTTGATACAATTGGCCTGGAGCTGTTCAATCACCTGTAGAGTGACCAGACCCTAAATTGAAAAGTGAAAGTAACCATGGCCATAGCAACCAAGAAAAATATCAAGGCATATAAAGCAACATTGACCATTAGCAAGTCACTTGAGGCCAATGGAAAGCTCTGGCACGTCCCGTATCAGTTCATGTTTTGAAAAAAAGAAGAAAGTAAATTCTCAATTAAAAAAACATCCAAATTATTGTCATATTAGCATTATGCTAATCAAGAGGAGGACGAGTTCCTTCAGGAATGGATTCCAACAAATAAAACTTGAACATACTGTTGAGATTACAGTAAAACACCAGATATGCGCCGTTTCACCAGTTTCTTTTCAAAACCACACGTCAGGTTTTCTGCTGTGCAGAATTATGACACAGCATGGGTGTAACGTCACATGCTTGAAGTGACAAACAACAGCCTGTGCTGTATCACAACTACAGGGTTAAAGCCACGGGTCATTTCTTATGACCCAATGAGAAAGAAACACTACTTGTTTTCTTGATACTGCTGGTTATCTATCAATGTTTGTTCCATGTTGCACTGCTCTGCACAACAAATATTTTTTATATATTGAAATAGCTCCACATTTAAAATCTGGAGGTAACTGTATCCCTTGAAAACAAACGTTAAAAGTTAGAAAATGGCCTCCAACTATTTTCCGATAGTCACTGAAAATCCTGTGGCTGAAATCTCAGCTCGACAATAAGATGAATTAGCGTCTCTCACCTTGTTACAATTGAGAACCTTCCGAGCCTCCGTGTGAGTAGCCCCCTTTAGATTTCATCTGGGCCTGAACAAGGTCCACCTGCACATCATGGCAGAAGTGTTAGTTTACATTTGCGCTGTTGGTTCAATATTTTGAAGACAGGACCAAAAACTTACTGATGCCAATCCTATGCCCATGTCCCCGGAGCCTACATGTGTCGTGTGAACAAAATTTGTTGGTTCTCCGATCATGGAGCGATCGATTCGTCGCCGTCGTTTCTGAAAACCAGTGGTCATCATTAGCCCCCAAAACAAACATACATAAGTGAATATTTCTAATTCTGTTTCTAAACAGCAGGCCTGTGCAGTGAAGCTCAAACTGAGACAAACGTCAGTGTTCCATTATGTTATCTGTTAACAGTCAGACTGGCTGAAAACAACTGAATATTCACTGTGACACTGAGACTTATTGAATCTGTGCAAGTGTTGTGTGGTTGGCTGGTGGCCAGTATACATTTTATCACACATAACCACTTTTTTTTCATAATAAATTGTCTAAGAATAAATAAATAAATAAATAAATATATTACATTTTATTTACACATCTTGGAACAACCTAATGTATTAATCTATACACATCAACAGCAGAACATTATTACAATTGTACTGGACATGTCAGAAAAGACCACAGGCCATGTTTCTAATGAGGTTAAGGTTTGCAGAAATTCCATATTATCTCACATAAGACAAGTAGAGATTATCTAAAATAGTTGGGCTGAGTCATAAGGACCAATCAGGTTGCACTACAGACTGACAACACTCACTCAGTCACTCTTGTCGCCTCTATTTAGACATTTCTTTCTTTTTGTCCAAAGTGTATAGGACTGTGTGTGGTAGTTATACACTCAATTAGGCCGTAGCACTGATAAAAAGTGAGAGAACCAGTTTGTTTCCCATATTAATTCAAATTAATTTCAAACTTACCGGTTGTGGCTGCTCTGCAATGCAGCAGCTGAAACAAACCCAGAACTCAGTCATTCTGAGGCTGACGAAGAAGCCGCAGCAGTTTCCTCTCTCAGTCCAGACGTCTCGTTGCGTGCGTCTTCCTGTTCAGCGTTATCAGAGCCCCAAACACGCAGGAAACTGATGACAGACACACGCCACTGGTTCCTCTGGGGTAAACACTGAGGCACTGGAGCTGCACTACAGGACAAAATGTGGAAGTTGTAGCTGGAAGAACAAAAAAATCTTAATTAAACTCTGACTATTGTCAGCCATTAAGGTGCCAGTGAGTAACCATCTACTCATTTGTTGCCATATAAATTGTGTAAGATGCATATATTATCATATGACTAGTAATCGCAGTCTCAAGACTCACTTTAATGTTAAGGAAGCTTGTGTGTATTTGATAGCCAAAGTTTCACTTGTTAGCATGCTGTCCATATTCCATAATAAAACATTGTAAGACCTTTTAATTAGTAACTCCATCAAGTCCCCAAGAAACTTTTTTTCCTTATAATTATAACAGGCGAGGAATGCCAATAATTGATTGTGCAGTTTCAGACTATGATCAAGTGGAGACTCCAGGTGATGATGCAGTTCTATGACTCATATACAGCTGTGAGTACATGACACGGCAGTGTGGTAAGACATTTTGAATGTATCATTTCAGGGAATATGACATTGGCAGCAGCAGAGGGGAAAAAAACACATTATTAATGGAGGTGACAGGAAGATCAAATTCACTGCCAAATGCAAAGTGCTCGCTGACAAAGTAGAAAGTCTGGCTGTGGAGCTGACGGCACATACAGCTGAGTTGACACAGAACGGCCACTTTGCATCCAGTGCAGGTGAATTAAGATACCAGGTGGCACAGAAACAGCAGAGGTGCTTCGTGTCGATCGTAATGACTGTCGAAATCTTGAAAGAATATCAGACTCTAAACTTGGATTAAACCACGGTAATCGGTATTTGTAAGTGACGTTATGTAACTTAACACCGCTGCGGCAAACCCTGCCGTACTCACACAGGGCGCCTGACCCAAAATCACAGCTGGATGCACATCAGCGTAGTTACGGGTGACGCCCAGGCGTTTACGACGTGATTTGCCATGAATGGCTTTATAATAAAACGCCACCGATGTAACATTAACAGTGTCAGTTGCTAGCAGAGTTAGCTCGCATGCTAACGTTCACTAGCGCGCTAATGGCAGCAGCTCGTTGTTTTTTCACTGACAGCTAACTAACCAGGCTAACCAAGCCCTATTTCCGAAAGCCCGACTGAAAATGCTCATCAAAAACTGAATGTAAAACAAACAAACGCCTCCGTTTTTTGTTTAAAAGAAACACAATAAACATATTTCAGAGATTTATTGAACATTCAAGTAAACGAACTCACCAGATTGCGGCCGGTTTGTCTGAGCAGAAAAAAACGTACGACCGATTGAGAGCTAAAGGATGTCAAAAAACCCGGAACTGCGCTGGCTGCTTACGTCAGTTGGCTTCCGGTTCCACAGCGCGATAACTTCCGTGTTGACCCACGTTTTTTAGCAAGTAGGATAAAACAGCTATTCTCCGTTATAAAGTACTTTTTTAAAGATACAAGATGAGACCATTAACCGACGAAGAGACAAAAACGATGTTTGAGAAGCTATCGAAATAGTGTGTGATCTTGAGTACATTTTTTTTGACTGAGACTGAAATTGTAACAAAATGATTAGCATGCTTGTATGTGAGCGTGTTTGTGTGAACTTCTTGTCTTCTCTCCACAACAGCATAGGTGAAAACATAAAACTACTGGTGGACCGACCTGACGGAACCTACTGTTTCAGACTCCACAATGACCGTGTGTACTACATGAGGTAAATTACATTTAAAAAAATGTATTTATATATGTGTAGTTTGACTCTTATAAAAGATGTTCACGTGTCATCATTTTCCTGTTTTTGCACAGTGAAAAAATCCTCAAGTTGGCCACAAACATCTCCCGGGACAAGCTCGTGTCGGTGGGAACGTGCTTTGGAAAGTTTACAAAGACTAACAAGTTCCGCCTGCATATCACAGCTCTGGATTTTCTGGCACCTTATGCAAAGGTGAGTCGGTGATTTTTAATCAAACTTTGCTCCCATTATTTGCAAACCATTGTTTTTTAGGAGGCAAAAGACAAATGACAGATGTTACTACAGCAGGATTTCAATTCTTTTCGTTTAGAGTCAAGTCTGTTGCACATTTTTTGATGGGCTTATGGTCGTTCTAATTAAACAATTACCCAAATTAAGTGCCCTTCAGTTTCCTGGAGCCTGTAGATATTATGTAAAGAATAGAACTTGCTCCTGAAGACTGATTAATATTTTCAACTGCTCTCCGTCTGTGTATCCTAATTTTTCAACGGTGCAGGTCTCTTTTGTGTACCTTAATGTGATGCCACTGATGTTCTGCTTGAAATTGTTCATGTAGATGCTCAACTGCTTGTCATTGCAAACGTCTAATCAGCTGCTTGCATAGCAGCAACAAACATTTATGTAGTCGTAGACAAAATTACCTGCTGAAGTTCAAATGGAGCATCAGAATGGGGAAGAAAAGTGATTTCAGTGACTTTGGGTGTAATTTTGCATGTAAATATAAACGTATGAATAACTTGAAACTGCTGGTCATGTTGTCAGTTTAAGGTGTGGGTGAAGCCTGGAACAGAACAGTCTTTTCTTTATGGGAACCACGTGCTGAAATCTGGGCTTGGGAGAATCACTGAGAACACTGAACAGTACCAGGGAGTTGTTGTCTACTCCATGGCAGATGTGCCTCTGGTAAGTCCTGTAATGTCAATACTGTGTGGCTCACATGCTTGGATATAGCACTTAAGTCCTTGCTGAGGCCACAGATTCTGTGACATTTACACAAAAGTGACCAACATAAGGGCATACTCTGCCTTTGTTAGAAGTACAATTTATTTAAACAGTCTCATCCCTGAATTGATGAAACCCATGTTTTACAGCTGCATGTCTAAACCAGATTTGTCTTTTCTTAGGGTTTTGGAGTTGCAGCCAAAACTACACAGGAGTGCCGGCGAGTGGACCCCATGTCCATTGTGGTCTTCCACCAGGCTGATGTAGGAGAGTTCATTAGGAATGAAGACACATTAACATAAAGATGCATCAACTGGACTATCAAATCCCTCTGTTTTATTTACAACTTTTAAAATAAACAAGTCATTGAAATTCAGAACTGGATGAGGAGCTTTCCACATTTGAATGGCTGCATTTAAAGTCTGGTTTCATTGGCTCCTCATGCTTTGAAATCAAGCTAGGGACTGAAAAAAACTTAAACATGACAGGATACTGCTAGTACACCACTAAGCATTTCTTTGTGACAGCCTCTTTCTAAGACCACCCTGATTTTGAGTTAATTTATCAGAAGGATAAATGTTTTTTTTGTCTTAAAATGCCAAATAAACTCATGTCTTTGTATTTATTTGTCTTTGTGAGCTTGCCTCTAAAAACAGGGCTGCAGTGGAAATGCATGTATCAAAAACGTATCCGACATACTGCCGTTGAAAACAGAACTCCTCTTCAACCAAATCCCTAATTTCAACTTAATTGTACAGACAATGCAGTAAAAAAAATTGCAGCTGAAAAAATTAGATTTCAGAAATGTCCTAGACCAGCTTTGACTTTTTCAGCGTTCTCCATCTGTCCTTCAGGTTGACATTTGTTCGACCATTAAAGGTGTAATATCCCTTGATCCTACTCCAGTTCCCCTCTCCAAATTTTCTGACCCCTTCTATCAACAGCTTTGTCTCATGGTCGCTCCACATCTGCAACAACAGAAAATGTTGTTAGCCATTTTATTTTGCTGCTGTGACACGAAATTCCGACACACGTATACATGCTCTTTTAATTAAGTAACTGAGCAGAATGAAGTCCTTTTACACTTTTGCTGATCGTGCACAATGCTAGATTTGATGTCTTACTGCCAGAAATAGAAATTCTTGGCATGCTTACCTTCCTGTGGCTTGAATTTGAAAGGGTGCTGTCATGTGATCCTTTGGGAAAAGCAAAATATATAACTATATTAATTTGTAATATAAGTAATTAGAAGCAGTTATTCGAGGGGGGTGGGGGAAGTACCATTCTTCTTTCTGGAGGCGACAGGTGACTCTTCGTCGCTCCACCTTTCCTTACTTTCCTTTGCATTATTGAAAAGCTGTTTCCTAAAAGAAAAAAAGGCAACAGGATTTCTTTTCACTGATGAGAAATTGTCACAACATTATTGTGACAGCAAAACAAATTACTTAAATCACAATTTTACGTACGTTTGTATAGTGTACTAGGAATCATTTACATGTTGTGAGTAAATCAATTTTTGGTTAAAAAAAAAATCTAGTTTAAACTTAACTACCATTTTGAATGAGGAGAGTCTTTGTGTGGCGTGGAGCTTGTCTGAGGGATGGGGTCATGAATTGCACTGTGAGTGCCTTCCGATGACGAGTCCATGATGAACACGTCATCTGGATTGCTGCATACATAAAAAAGGTCAACTGTTACCAATCTTTGAATCTTATAATGAATAAATATGTATTTGAACTTACTCGCTGAGAGGATTGTCGGGCTGTACTGGGGTTTTGATGCAGGAAGAGGAATCTTGTAGGTTTTCCTCGCCATCTGATGAAGTGACTATACCACGTGACTTGGAGGAGTTGCTGCATGACGAGAGTTGGGTCATCATTTCTGATAACATTACAACCTTCTCTTAAAGAAGTCAAATTCAATAGCCATGCTTTCAATCTTACAAGGTAATAGTCAATGTTTTCTTGTTATGATCAAAAGAGAATATTCTACTGTTGGATCAAATGAAGTCGAAGTAATAGCCCTTTTCCACTATGGTCTCAGCTCAGCTCGCCTCAACTCGGCACGGTTGATGTTGGTTTCCGATACAAAAAAAGTACCTATTCAACATGGGCGGAGTCGTCACCGCACAGCTGCATGAAACTGCGGTAACTTTGTTTTACACGCAACACACAAACTAATGACTAGTGGCTTGTAAAGCAGTTCAGAAACTGAATCATTAGAATAAGTTAATTAAACATATCTGTTCAGTACTTTCTCCATGACTGGAGCACAGACTCCCATCTGACACAGTCACAGGACTAAAATACAGTGACGGGGTTTGTGATGCCGCTCACCAGTCGCAATCAGCAGTACTGTCGCTAAACACACACAGACTCTGTTAAATATAGAGATTTTAGACATTTCCCTGGTAATAGTTGGAGTTAACCGTGTTTTTAGGGTTGTTAAGTCTTTTTAACTGATCTAAATTTCCGCATTGTTAGGCTTGATTCTTGTGTCGGACGTCTCTTCCTGTGAAGGCACTCTGACCAATCATTGACCGGCAGTCTAGCGACGTCACGCATAATACCTACTCAGCTTGCTTTGAACCTCGTGAGAGCAGGTACTAGTGGAAACACAACTTAACCGTGCAGTGCCGAAGTGTGTCGAGCCGGTGGAAACACACCATAAGTGTGAACTAACAAAGAAAAGCTTTCATCTACAAAGTGTAGAGTGAGTTTAAATTAACAGTGACAATATTGCAGTTCTGTCAGATCTGGTGACAAATATTCACTCTATGCTAGATCAATGCATTAAGGCAATAATAATAATAAAAATGAGTATTTTCTTTAACTCTGCTTTTAGTTATGTTTTTTTAACAGATGTTTTCTATACAATAATAAAAATTGTTATTCATTATGCTGAAGCCTAAAGCCTTAAATACAAAAGGAACTTTTAGGGGAAAGGTATCTGGAGTAAAAATGGCAAAACATTGCTATTTATACAAACCCGTGTTCTCACTGACATAGCTCAACATAACACAAGGATAATAAACTGTACGAGGTGAAAGTGAACATTACGATTTACCCTCTGAGTGAAGTGTAGGACTGGTCATGGTGTTTCCTCACACAAATTTGCTTGTTAGCTGCAGGAAGATCATCCTCACTGTTTGAGGACTCCAAACTAGTTGCGGCTCTAGAAAAAAACATTATAAAATCAATCAATATGAAAACAAACAAAAATAACCATGCAACTTAACCTAGACCATACAATAACAACACAACACAGTTCATTAATTAATGGGTCAGTGACTTGTAACAGTGAGAGTAGTGCTCAATCCCACTCTGAATCCCAAGTGTAGGTTTGGTGAGCAAGAAGAAACACTGTAAGAAATGTGCACAGCACATTCAGCAAAGGTTACATAGTTTTATCATTTACCTGCTGCAACGATGCTTCCCTCGTCTTTGGAGTTTCCATGAGGGTTTGGTAATCTCATTGTCTGTTAGTGGGCTCTGCGGGACTTGGTTATTGGATATAGTCGGTGACTGTGGTGACTCTTCTCTGATTTCATTCTCTTGCTCCAGAGAAGCTGTTGTGGACTGTGAGCTCACCTGGCTGTCTGGCTCAACCACCAGTTGTGCCACGGTGAAATGTCGCCTGTTCCTCAGAACTGCAGGTGACTTTGAGAGTGAACAAACCTGTGTGTGAGGTGCAGTGTCTGTTTGTGGTGGTTGCTCTGCTGGGGAAGCCTCCATCGGGCTCCCCGAGCCTCTCTGAAACAGCTTGTTCTGCTCCGAGTCCTCACCGATGTCTCCAATAGGACTAGGTGACAAGCGTAGAGAAATGTCTTCTCTTGCCTGCTCCTCTCTTTCCACCTCTTCCTCCAGCTGAGCAAATGTTCTCATATCTGATCTTTCACTCAGAACATTGAAGGCTGCTTCAAGTCGAGTCCTCTGGATAATTTTATGTTTGCTGAAAGAAATGACAGATACAGAAAAGGAGCTTGAACAGAGTTCTTCCATCAACAATAAGATGGGTTATTGTTTGCTCTATAATTTTCTGCTAATGGTCTTTTTACTATTGACAGATATTGACAATTGATACTGATTGTATCCCCGTGATGAACAGACTTGAGACAATTTGATATTAGACTAAGTGTGCTTTAGCAAATTGGGATTATAACAGTAACAATGTATCTTTGAAAAAAGAAAAAAAGAAGTTATCGGAGTGAGAGAATGTGAATGCCTACCAGGGTACAAACAGGGCAGTGTCTGTTTGTAAACTAGAGGATGGGCCAGGTTCTTCTTGCTCATCAGGTCCAGCTGCATTGTCATTCTCTCTCCTGAGTCTCTCATCAATTAGTTTTTCTGCAGCCTAGTAGACATTAACAAATTAAAATGAGTACAAAGACATGAACTAAACCAATAAATCTAATGTAATACCTGTGGATTGGTTGAAAAATGTTTTCAGACAATGTTACAACAACATAGCGTCACACTGTTAAAATAATCGCGGAAGTCATTTTTTGTCAAAATTGTTTTTTTTGCCTAAATCATCTCCTCTACCTAAGGTTAAATCGCCTACATCCTCAGTTGATCAGATCATGTGATTTTACCCCTTTAAGATAATGGCCTATGTCAAGTGTGTGACTTAAGCGGTGAAGTTTTTTGTGTTTCCTGAAAAACTTGAAAAAATAAGTTAGGCGATTATTTTAACAGGGTGACAATAGGCATAATGTAGTCAACTATTGACTATGCTCCTAAACAGCTTCAGTTGTAATCTTATGAGCTTTAAAATACCATTCAAGCTACAATCATAACAACTATCTATCCATGTTTATCTAACACATAACACACCGTGTACAGAAAAGGAAATCCAAATGGGCAGAGCCTCTGGCAAAAGGACAACATTTCTTTCTTGAACTGGGGGAAGTTGATATGTTCGATGACTTCATGTGTTTTACTCCTCTGATTGATAAGACCCATAAATATAGCTTTCTGTGACACAAAGAAGAGAGTGTCAGTTCTGTGACATATGTAGCAAGTACACAAACACAAAAATAAGACAAAGCACTCCACCAAGGCAGTCAGTTTCATACAGTGTCAATACAAACAAGGTCTTGAACAAAACATGTATAGAATATTTAGACAGAACTATCTACCCAGAAAAGAACTAGATGCATATGACATCCCAAAAACTAAAAGCTGCTTTGCAGCAGTTGTATGCGTCTACATTAAAAAAGGCCACTGTAGTTTTGTTTGACTTCTCATTACCTGCTGATTATTTGCGGGTTCAACATCATACCTGCGGTGTTATCATTATTACAATTAAATATAAAGGTTGACATCATGTAATGCCAACTATTTATTTTTTAATGAAACTATGGAGCTATTGAGAGAAATTATGTCACTGAACTCACCTTGCCAACCATCGGTTTGGGAAAGTGTTTGGTCAGCATTTTCTTTGCTTTGTCAAATTTGTTGTTCTGAAGGAAAATCACCATGATCTAAAATGCAAAAAAAAACCAACTAGCTAAGTCAAATCCCTGTCTCCATGAACAAAAACACAACTTTTTGAAAATAAAAATGTTTACCATCTCTCTAATTGAACTGCATGCATTCTCAAAATCCTGCGGTGGGACACTGTAGTCCTGCCTGATACGTTCCAACAACATTAAGGCCGTTTCCAGAGGAGTTGTAGACTGGTCAGACACAGATGACACATCTGCAGACAAAGTAGAGCTCATTGAACCATAACTTGAAGACACAGTTTGTCAGCTGAACTAATGATTTAGGGAGAAGTATTTTTCTGTGTGCTACGATAGGTGATACATGGTCCATGATACCAATAACATCACAATACAACGACTCTGTGATAATCAATATATGCAAGGCAATCGCATAGCGATACATCACGATATCAGTCTAACTGAAGAAAACAAAACATTTGTAAAAAGTTAAAAGTGCAGGATTATTTATTCACAATATAGAGAACAAAGTCCATAAAGTCTATATATTGAATGTGGATGGCACACAGAGCTCTCTCTGCCATTATCCTGCTGTAAACTCCCTCTTCTGAAGTAGTGACATCTGGCGAGTGAAACTGGCAGGGATCGTTGACTTCAGAACACCTTCATTAATTAATTAATATATCAATATTTGTCTCGATTATCGTACAAGGATTATTCGCACAAGGAAGGATGACAATATATCACCAAATTCATATTTAACTTCAAAAAGTTATTGGAAAACATATTATCAAGTACTTTTGATTCAACTGCACTGAAAATCAACCATTGAATTAAAGTTACTGAGATTATATGCCAACACATTAACCTGGCTCTCACCAAATTGTTCACCCTCATATATGCAGGAGAGGAAGCGCAGTACTTGAATCTTTGCCATGGTATGAGTGCCCGACATAGCATGGTCCAGGACCCCTATAACAAGACAAGAAAAAAGATAAGTAGCATACCTGTAAAGAAATTTACACACTCGGAGTTCATTTAAATCAATTTCTTTATAGACAATATGAGAAGAGTATATAATACGAAGTTATGCAATATATAGCTTCAATTCAATATTCAACATGTAATAGATATTTTAAAAGATGATGGAGTGCTGTCACACACACTCCATAACAAAGATGAAAACATAAAGATATGACATATTTCATTTCAACATGTAGGGGTTACATTTACAGAGGAAATACAACAAGCACAAATAGAAAAGTTTAAATTCAGCATTTGCAATTTGCATTGTTCCAAGGAGGAAAATGGTTAACTATTCTGTCCTTATATACACACAAACAGACTAGGGCTGCACAATACATCCAGTGATTCGTACAACGTGCAACAGAGAAACGACGAAGAGAAGTGGTTAGCAATCGCAATTAGAAAACTGTGACAGAAGCTGTAGTTGGAATTTGCATTTGGTGTTTACGCACACACTCATATATAAAGAATTGTGTTTTCAGATTTGCATTTATTTTAATTCAACAATCCAGGTATAAGGATAGCTAGCACAAAATTAAATTAGGTGTTTTCAAAGGCACTGTATCAGCGAACCCAACAAAAAAAAACAACGACAATACAAATATTTGCTTATTTCCCAATATTTAGTCTTCCTGATATTTGTCCCCCCTTATATGGTGCATAATACAGTGCAAGTGTTAAGTGAATTAATTTAATTGATTCTAAGTGCTGCCCTTGGATACACATGGCTGTTTATACTGTGTGACGATCTGCAATCACAGCTGTGGTTACAATGAAAGTTCGTCATTAATTTTATAAGTCACTTCCATCATTAACGTGCACGATAAAATTTCAAATAATGCATACAATTTTTGTTTTAACTGACGGCCCGGCAACTAAATAACTCAGTCAGTTATTATTTAAACCTCACACATTTCTAAACAAACACGCACACACACCAAAACAGTCCAGTAGCCAAAGCTAACAAAACAAAGCACAGCGGGCAACGAGCGAACGTGTGGGAGTTAACCACTTACCGTCGAGTACATTTTTGATACTGCAGAAGTCCGTGTACCGTTCCTTCTGCAGCGACTCTAGCGCTAGAAATGCATAATAATCCACTATCCAGCGATTAACGATAGTTTCAACAGCAGTTTGATGACACTCTAAACTGTGAACTGTTGTTTCCATTGCCGCCATATTCACACGGAAGCAGGCAAGCAGGAGGGAAGTGAAGGGTTTTCTGAGCGAGAGCGCGTTTGTTCCTCCCTGAGTGTTGTCTTTCAGGGAGAAGTGAACGCGTAGCCGTGTTGCGCCACACAAACACAACAGTACGTTATTTAGTTTACGTTATCAGTATTTGTATTGTGAACTGGAACGACACGGGGTATGACCAGGACCAATGGAAACATGGGTGCTACTGCCTGCAAGTCTTCGCACAGAGAACAAGCTGCCCACAGCAACTGGTGTTTTTCGAAAAATAACTTGCAGATTCTACCTGAACAAAATTATTATACTGCCACTTACTGGACATATTGTGGATAGCACTGTTTTTGAAGATGTATTTGTTTATATTTTTCTTTTCATTAGTTAGAAATTAGGCTTTGTTCACTTACTCCTGGAAACATAGTAGAATATTATAGCTTATTAATAATAATACATTTTATTTATAATGCACTTACATTAAAATTAATCTCAGTGCTACAGGGATACAACTCACTAAAAAAAAAACATTTAACAATCAGAAGCCTGAGAGAAGAGAAAAAGTCACCAAGGCTGTATTTTCCCATGTGCACTTCATGTTTAAATGGTATTGTTAGAGATTATTTTGTTTTTTATTTGCCATATTCCATGTCCCCCTCTGATCAATGGTCAATTAATTGCTGCAATTTATCAGAGGTCTTACATTTAAAAAAAACAACCCAACTTGCTTCACAGTTGGCCCACACGTCACAAAGTCGGTCCCATTACGTGTCTCAAATGATGAAGGGGGCAGAAATGCCACACTTAGTGCATCTCGTTTATTTGATGCTGCTGCCGCCATTTTTCCAGTACCCCAATTTAAGATACTACATCTTGATATCCCAATTTCAAGTAATTACAAAACAATAGATTAGCAGCATATTGTATCAATGTGAAACCCACAACCATATCAGAAACAAAGCACACTAGAAAAGGGCAGTGACTCACAATTTGAAGCTTTATTCAAGTTTATTATGCAAAAGAATGACATCAAAAGAAGACGTAAGATTATGACATTAATTAAAAAAGCTTGAATTAAAACATTCCATTTATATACTGTTAATATTAACCTCTATAGATTGTTTATAAAGCTGAAGGGCTTTTGTTCTTGAAGAAACGCTCTATGAAATTAAACCTTTCTAATCTTTTCGAGGCAAAGTTTATGTTGTCTGTGATTTAACACCCAGTCTGCTCAGGAACACTCCTAAACATCATAAAACACTCTTCAACCTAAATTTTCTGCACAATCTGTAACTAATATGTCAAAAGCCTTTGACAGAATAGTGTTATTGGTTTACAGTTTTGCACCGTATACAGTTTTCTCTCCATGTTGATTGTTGTTTTTCTTGGTCATACTGATGAGCGGAGAATGACTCAGAATACATTTAGTGGTATTTACTCTTTAGAAATGACCATTCATTAATGCTGCTGAATGTACATGTCCTGTAACGGAAGTTTGGTCGTACTACAGAACCATCCTTTTATGAAGTAGTTGTATACATCAACTAAGCTTGATCAAGTATTTGTTCCCACTTTAACAGTTACAATGATGTGCTGCTTTTCCTACAAATACAAGTTAAATATCAGCACTGTTACCTCAGACTTCAGATGTTTACTTGAATCGTAAAGGCCTTTTGTGTTTTTTGGACCAGGCCTCTGACTGGCTCTAAATGTAATGTTATCATTAATACCTGCAACTATTTTTTTTTTTTTATTTTTTTTTTTAAATAACAGATGTTGCCTGATTTACTAAGATATTGGTGCAAAACATAATGGTATGATTTGTTCTGATTTATGAGAAGCCTTACAGTATAATACAATTGGTTTTATGCCTATGCTTTTTACGTGTTTGACTACTCATACATTACACAAAGTACACTAAGCATGTTAGGTTGAGGGACTTGCTAAATGAACCAGGCTGAATACAGACAAAGCACATTACAAGTAGAGGAAATTCATATTCTCAAATGAAACAATTTAATAGTTACTGAAGTCATGGAGTTTCTAACGGAACACAATGAAAAATAAAAGACCAACATGATTAAAAACCCATGACATCAATTAGCTTTCAGTGATGTGTCCCATAGTCACTTACTAGAGAAGTTTTACATTCTAATGACAGCATGCGTCTAAAAGCATCATTGCCATAGAGCGTCAGATATCATTATTTAGTGTAAACAGCAGAGAATTTCTTCTCCTGACAACCACAGGTGAGAACAAACAGTAGTATATTGTCCAACACACCATAAAAATGAAACATTGACAATGTCAGCCTAAGTCAGAGCTTGGCTTTAAATGTAATACTCCTCATTCAAAAGGCCACATTCACACACAGTGCAAACAGGTCCCTGACAAATGCAGAGGGAAAAACAGGAGACATTATTGTCACAAAGTAAGAAAAACACTTTCAGAAATATGGCAATAACGACATGATCTATCAAGCTAATAAATTCACTTATCCAAATGATATTGAAGGCTTGAATGTGTACTCGTAACACCGGGAAAGTACGTACTACTGTCCTGAAAGGCCTCACAAGCATCTGCTGGGTGCCCATAGACTTTGTTTAGTGCTAAAGTCTGTATAATTACCCTGGTGCTGCAGCCTCATTCAGCAAAGCAGTCCCTTTATAATTCTACAGCGCAGCTGCACAATGGAGCTTGGCTGGAGGAGGTTTTACGTGTATTTTAAATTCTCTTTTTCAAAATGTTGCACCTCTCAGTGGCCAAGGAACATACAAAGCCACAGTGCCTGTGATTTGGCTCGTTCTTGGGAGGTTTGTAAGGTTGTTTTTCAGGGTTTAAATGCTATGGAGTTTAATCAGATTGTTGTTGCATATGGATTCCTACTATACAAAGAAGTAGCCTTCAGTTTTCACATAAAGGAGAACTGTAGAGGAGTAAAGTTATTCAAACGTGATAAGATTCTGTCTTCCTAGCAACCAAGTTGTTAAACCAGAATCATTTAGTTATTAAAAAAAAGGGGGGTGGGCAAAAATGGGAGGCTTATACTTGTTGTGTGGGTCATCGATCACTTGTAAATAGTGAGGTGTGGAGCAGCATGTAAGAGCGGTGGAATGGCAAATTGACCACACATGATATATAATACAAAACTCTGACTCTCACCCCATTACTGTCAACTAATGAGTGGTCACAGTGATAAAAATGACACAATATTCAGCAGGTTGTCAAAAATGGGATTCATTTATACTAGCTTGAGTAACAGCAACTGAGAAATTTCAGCCCAAGGCAGAAAACACCGTGACAAAGGAGATGAACAGATAGGAAAAACCACTCAGCCCTCTTGAATAAGAATGAGGCTTGTGTTCACAGTAGCCTGTTCATCCATTTGAAGAAAAAGTCTAATTTTCTGGCAGAGGAGCAGACTGATTGAGCTGTCATACATGCAAATCAAGGCAGCACAGTTCAATTTCTGTTGTCCGTGTTGCTTTATATCCAGAGTATTTCTCAAGTGCCATGAGAGTAGTGCGTTAACTTCATTGTAATTCCATCGACTGATTCCAGCACCAGTTTCAAGCCTTTTCCCATTCACTTGTCTGGGTCCAGTGATGATGGAGGATATGTTGCCGAGCTCTCAAAAATTCAAACACTGGTATTAAATCTCATGTGCGTAGTAGAAAAAAAAACAAACGGATGAAGTTGTGTGTTGAAGGTGCATAATCTGAGTTCAAACAGCACCTTGCATGGTCTCACAAGGAATAAAACACCCCCTTGCATTACGGTCGACATGCTTTACCTAAAACCGCAAACAAACCATAAAGCTGCTCATTTAAAAAAAAAAAACAATATCCTAGTTCTTCAGCATATTCGTGTAGACCAAAGGTGTTGGGTCTACATCAGCATGTAAGTCTGAATATACGAAACCTCAGTGGTGGTTGATTGGTTCACTGGTGCTCCACTGGGGCAGCCTGTCTCCCCGTCACCCCATAGTCTCAGGGAGCAGAGGTTTATCTTAGCCACAGTCAAGGAGGGCGTACAACAAATCTTGCTTAGGAGGCAACCAAGTGTTGATGAGCTGGATCACTCACTGACATGCTCAGACAGCAAACTCCGATCCGCCGCGGCGACCATGGGTCAACAGCAACACGCGCCGCAGACGCAGGCCCGTGAACGGATTACACCACAGCAAAGAGGGCGGACCCCCGAACACAGCTTTCATTCCGTCCCATCTCACGTGACGCTCCCACGTGGGCTTCTCGTTTTTAAGACGTTCAATCTCCTGCAAAACATTGAAAACTGTAAATAAAAGACGCGTCATACTGATACTTTGTTTGACACTTTGTAAAGTATGAAATTACACTGATTCTTGCATTCATTTATACCTGAAGAGCCCAAGTGCTCGCCTGTCTCTCCTTTCACAGTCCCAATCTCATCGCCACACACACACGCACACACACACACACACAGATGCACACAATTTGCTGGTAGGGTGCTGTTGATACTGACCGTCTCATCATTGCAGATGGAGTGGATTTGCGTACCAAACATTACAGCTGTGAAGGTGAGGAAAAGGATGGCTTCGAGACAAAGGAAGATCAGGAGCAGCACAGACACTCCTGGAGAGAATTCACTGCACTCTGTTTACAGAAAGAGAGTAAGAACAGCTTTTATTTTGTGCTGGACAACTGAAATATGAACTTCATTTTTGGGGACTTTTGTAGTAATAGGCCACACAGAAACACAATGAAAATGGAAGTCCAATTGAGTTGTATGGGCTAAAAATCCAGAGAGTGTATTTCTTATTTTTTTGTCTTGCTTATGCTATAATGCTGCACATTGCATAAGAATAAGACTGCATGTAATTCTAATGCAAATATTCTATTTAATTTAAATGGAAACACAGCCTGGATTACTGGACTGGGAAATATTTCCCTGCTCAGTCAGAGAATCATCCTATGGAGTACAAGAGAAGAGTACAAGAATGAAATATCATCTGGATTTCTACAGAGATCCACAGGGGAACAGGGAAAGATCAATTGCAGCTCTGTGATACTTATGCTGCACAACCTTACCTGACCCGTGCAGAGCAGCTTTTCTTACAACAGGATGGGAATCAGTCACTTCCATGAGCAAACTTGTTTCTAAGTCAACAACTACATTTCTACCACATTCCCCGTGTGTGTTTTCGACTCCGACTCCTATTTTAGTCTTAAGTGCCACAGAGAAAGGCCTTACCATTCCACTGTACTTTAACACAGCTGAAGAAATGCATTCCACTGAGACCCAGGGCATGGGCCGAAATCATGGCTATGTACATCTGTGAAGAGAAAAACAGAGTTGATAATGAGAAATACAGTAGTGACAGAGAACAGGCAAAAAAAGGAGGAGCCATTCTACTCTCATCTCAACTGGGTGGTTTGCATACACAGTGGTAGCACAGACTTCAGTATTTTTTTAATTAATATTAAATTAGTTTATTTTTACGAATGTCTTTCTATGTATGCCTTGTACAGCTCAGCCGTGTGCACCAGTTTAACATTTGCACAAACGTTTCCTGTAGACATCAAGTTATAAAAAGTGCTATTAGTTTCACAAGAGTAGAGAAAGCTATTTAATTCAGACCAGTGCCCTTTACACTTGATCACTGGAGAGACTAAATTGCAGCTGGTTATTTCAACTTAAAATACAAGTGAGGATGATTCCAAACATTTATATTTTGAATCCTTATTTTAAAAAATAAAGTCCCCTAACACTTGTGTACTCACAGTGAAAAGAACAAAGAATCTCTGATTCTTTTCTCCCACACAGTTATTGACCCAGGGACAGTGATGATCCATCTTCCGGATGCATCTTTTACAAATACTGCAGACAGGGGAGAGAAGGCGTTACTGCATAACACACTGGCTCATCAACTGTACTGCCATTTACACAAACACATTCCTCGTTTATTAAATCACATTTGAGATGCTAAAAGGTAAGGTGTGGTTGTTTACATTTTGTAATTTATTTCCAAATAAACTAGGCGACAGCAGCTATAAGCCTTGCTTCTGTTTCCACTTCAGGGTGTGTGGGCTGTATAAATAAATTACATAGCTCCACTCCAAATGAATAGCACAACATACCAGTGCGACACAGCGCAAATAAATTCCATAAAAAAACACAACACAGAAAATAAAGTGCAATAAAGGAGGACATCCAGCATTCTGTGTTATTTGTACTTGGCGTGTGGCCGTTTATAACAAGAAGAAAACAACTTTGTTTCAGGTAACGCTGCAGGATACACAGGGACGCCACCATTTTTCCCTATTATCAGACAAACACAAGTTTGCCAAAAACTGGGACAGTATGGACAAGTCCTTTTAGTACTCTTCTCAATGTTTAACTTTCAAAACACAAATAAATGCAAGACATACAGACATGAATTAGTCTGAAGTTGTTGGTGGAAACGGGGCTTTACAGACCTGCAATGATGTGCCCTCTCTGGCTTGATACTGCAGCACTTTGGGCACTTGTAGATGACCTCACCAGGCTTCAGCTGCAAGCTCTCCATATACTCCTTGGTTGCGTTTCCCTTCGGAACTGCCCCCTGAGACAAGCAGTCAAAGACAAACGCTGTCACTGGCAAATAAGAGTCAAACTGTGTCTTTGTAAATACAGAAATTTAGCAACCGTTTTTACCTCTCTATGTTTGTGAAAAACAGTTTTGAACTAAAGCATTGTAGCCTGGCAACCACGCAACATTAAATAGACAGATAAAATGTAGATCTTTAAGGTTCAGTTAAACCCTTAATGTTCACAGATAAGTGCACCACCCTTCTGTGTACTATTATGGGCTTAGCCATGGAGCAGTTAATGCTGGGCTGTTGGGTGAGACAGCAACATGTGGAGATGCGCAGACATGCACAGTAGTTTGAGTTTGAACAGTTATCGTTGCAGCTGCATCACCAACAATTTTTGCCATAAACTTGCTGAATTCAGAAAGGAACAAACACAGTAACAATGCAGAATCATCGCTCTGGTGGAAGAAACTGAAAACTGAAAAATAGAAAAAAATAACCTCTGAACACTCAAAATTAACATTTAAACCATGACTAGGGAGACAATGCTTATTGTCAGACACATATGCAATGGGTACAATAGCATTTACAGCTGTTCAGATGTGGTGGAAAAGTAAAACGTGTTCTCGGACTACTGGAAAAGGGTGCTTTACTTTCTTTAACGTCCTTACCGGGTCAGTCAACATAGTGCGCATATGTGAGGCCAATGCAAGCACAGCCAGGGAGTTGAAGGTGGCCCCGTTCAGCAGGGAGTACCAGAAGTTCTTGGCGGGAAGCAGCATGACAAAGTTTACCACAAATTCAGCGTAAAGCACCAGGAACCAGGTCATGGCTGCACACACCATACCACAGCTGTCCTGAATGAACCATAGGGTGCGATTGCCTGCCGTGTGCCCCGCATGGGGACTTCCAACTATCACCCCGGCTGCCAGGCTTCCCGTCTCCACATCTGCACCTGCCGACAGCAGTGGGTGGTGCTGCTCCATATCCCGCAGTCGGTGATTCGAAGACTGCATCCTGCTCTAGAGAAAGGAGAAATGAAGGAAAACAAATTTTAGTCCATTTCCCAAGAATAAAAAAGGAAAAGATATACAGATAATTATTTCCATGATACCCATCATTTTGTAAATTTTGTTATAATTAAAATTTAGAAAGGTAAAGCAAAGCCTGCAGAATAATGTCTAAAGAGGGGAACTGAGTGCAGACAGACAAAGTTAGAGAGGATTTTAATTACATATAATTAAAAAAGGACACAATGATGAACATGACAATTAATGTCTCAAAGCCTTGAACAGACAACCAATAATTCAACTAACATTAGCATCCTTGTGTTACTCTACAAGCAAATGTGATTCAACAAACGTAGTCCCAATGGACATGAACAGCATCAAGTACAACTGTTCACACCTGACAATTAAAATGTGTACAAAATTGTGATTTGAACAAGACTGTGATGCAAGCTTTCCTCACCCTGCTGTAACATGAAATAAGAGTTCAACAATTACACAAAAATTGATCAAATGAATGTAGAAATGTCCCAAAACCAACTCTGTTTTTGCGACGGGATCTATAGACAATGTGCTAAGCACTGTCATTTGTGATCAGATCTCTCAGGAAGGATATGTAAATGGTGTCTTGTACTTAACTCATTGTGCCCCCAACTTTGAACCAAGTAGCTGTTGACACACCTCAAATGACACAAAAAGTGTATTCAAGTCAAGGTCACAAGAGAACTATGTCCATGGTTTGGAGATAAATCAATGGCCACCCAAGCGCTCTCTTCAGGAAACTGATCCTGCAGCTGCATGAGCTGCAATACAGGCTAATAATAATCTGTAGACCCAGTTATCTGCTGCTGGCAGGCTTCACTGTGACTCTCTGAGACAAAGCAACACAAATAAAAACAATATTCACACTTTTAAAATGACATGAATCACGTGATACATCGCCCCTTAATTTGGTGAGAACACATGCATTTTCTCACTATAAACTTGGATCTATACTAAGATCACACTTTGTGTATGCCTGCCAGGCAAACTTAGAGCTGATGCCAAAGAGGCTTTGTCCCAGTGGCATGTGTACAACATATCCATGAACACCGACAACCAGGAGGATAAGAAACATTTATAGCCGTCAAATGTATGGTGGCCCTGATGTCAGTCAGTCATCATCTAACCGCTTTATCCTCCACCAGAGGGTCGCGGGGGGTGCTGTGCCAATCTCAGCTACATCGGGCTATAGGCGGGGTACACCCTGGACAGTTTGCCAGTCCATCGCAGGGCCACACACAGATAGAGACAAACAACCATTCACTCTCACACTCACTCCTATGGTTTCACACTGGTCTGAATTTAGTGTGTCCAATTCACCTAATCCCCACATTGCACGTTTTTGGACTGTGGGAGGAAGCCGGAGAACCCGGAGAGAACCCACGCACACACGGGGAGAACATGCAAACTCCATGCAGAAAGGCCCTTGTTCCAACCAGGGCTCGAACCCGGGTCTTCTCGCTGCAAGGCGAGAGTGCTAACCACTACACCACCGTGTAGCCCTGGTGGCCCTGATGGCTCAACACAAATACAGAAAGCACAACGGAAGTCAGCGGTTTTTGGTTTATCAAGGGGGTGTTGGCCGGCAGGGCAGCCAGACCAAGAACAATCATAAGCCAGCAGGTAGTGCTACAGATGCAATAGTGCATAGAAATTTTTCACCTAATTTCTCCTTTGGGAACGCCTCCTGGAGGGCTAGAGAAAGCTGATCATAAACCCATAACAGTGAAGTTTCATCGAAAAAACAACCAAACACAAAACATGACGCTCAAACCTAACAGAGGGACTTCTTTGTTGTGAATGTTGTTTTGAGTATGAAAATCTGAAACACAAATTTGCTTTGCATATTCTAACAATTCTCACAACAGTCGCCAACACCACTAACCTCTTTGACCACCTACACAAGAAAAACACCCACCAGCACTCTAGTCACTAGAGTCTAGTGTCTGAGACTGTGGAGGAGCCATAAAGATACAGTTGAGAGCTTAACTGTCAAAGGAGAAAGAGAGGGAGAAAGAGAGCAAGACATCACCGTTTCATTCAATAACATTACAGGGCAGGACATTTTTCAATGAAGGCAGGGGTACAAAAAAGAATTGATTCATAATTATATTATATTATATATTATCAACGAGAACGATCACTAAATATTTTTGACAAATTTGACATTTGTTGAGATTTTCCATTTATTTATTTCCTATTTTAAGAAGTTCAATATTTTAGGTCAGACAGACATTTTCACCCATCTCCTTTGTGGACCAAACATATAAGTGATCAATAACATATCAATGGTATCAAACATCAATCTATAAAACAATGGACAGATTTATTGAGAATGATAATGACAATAAGTTGAGGCCCTCATTGAAAGATGGAAGTAGGGCGGACCAATTTTATATAAATATCTAATTGCGATTAGTTTGACTAAAATTGCAATTTTGATTCGCAATATGAAAGGGAATGGTAATGTTTACATAATTATTCTCATTCTCATTTTCATTTGAATAACATGTTTAAAATGATAACTGTGTGATATTTGTGCAGAACTATGTGAAACAAATTCATTTTGTATCCGTCTGGGTAATATTTCACCTAAAATGGTAATTCGACACAAAGTTTGGCTTTCAGAAATATTGCGCCTCTTACGAGAAGGCCATATTGTGATTTTGATTTGAGAACACATTTTTTAAATAAATAAATAATTACCATTGTTTCTAAAGAGGGCAGAAAACTGCTCTCAGCTAATTTAAGAGATTGATTTCTCTGAGGTCAATAAAAGCAGGTCCATTAAAGCCACAGCAGCTGCTTTTCCAGCTGTCTGCACTAAACTGTCAGAGGGCACAAACACAAGAGCCACTGCCCCTCCACCCACCCACCCGCATCACCCTCCTTCTCCTCTAACACACACCACTAGCAGTCAGTTATACTGCTCAATTCACTGTGCTGGGTGACTCCACTGCAGAGTCACCACTTACTAAAGCCTCCTTCACAGTGAAATTATCATGTACACCCAGGATTCATAAGCTCAGGTGAACCCACTTAAAAAAGGGCAGTCGACACCTATTGCAAGTGGCTGTTCTGTCCTGTTTTTGTTTCACCCCTGTGACACTTGTGCAATGTGTGATGTCACAAGCATGCTGGAAACAAAACGAGTCAACAAAAAACCACACCACCACCACAAAACTCATACAACATAGAACATGGTTATGATTTTGTATCTTTTACCTCTTGAGCCCTGATTTCGATCACTGTTAGAAAGATCTGATTGATTAAATAAAAATTATTGAGCACTGTCCAAAGTCGTAAAAATTAAGGTTCGCCGCAAACATTCATGGCCAACAGCTAAGAAACAATTGTGCGTCATTGCTTGGGTCGTAAATGATGCAGGAATGTGTATCCCATTTAAGCAGATAAAGAAAGAAAAGAAAGCAATTTGTGCTTTCACCTGTACCTTATATGGGTTTTGCCATTAATGTAGTTTTCTGACAAAAACCTGTGTGCAATGCCGATTACACACATTCACATAAGTTAAAGCCTTGATCACTCTGAAGGAAACAGATTTCTGTTTACTAGGGGACTAGTAACTAGGTAACTCACTCACCCTCTCCAAATTCAATTCAATTTGTTCCACAAATTATGCATCCATTTATTCAGTGCCCCTTTCATCATCTATCCTTGAAGGTCTGTTTTTCGTTTGTGTAGATTAATGACAGCTCTACACTTGTATCTCTATTATTTCTTTTCAAACAACTACTAAAACAAAACACAATGTAAAGGTTTCCCATCTAGATCAGAAATGGTTACTGCTAACATTGCCAACATGAACATTTTGGAGTACTAAAACAGCACGATTTCAGTTGTTAGTTTGAAATATGATGTTAAAATAAAATATTTATTTACAGAACCTTTATTTTGTGCAGGATGATTATCTGTAGCTGCTATAATTGCACCAAAATGTTGGCCATTCACTTGATTTGAGATAAATACAATATATGTATATACTTGAAGGAGGTCTATGCTCAGACTGAATCAATTACTGAATTATTTACATGTATATATATGTTCTGAATAACAGTTGATTTAAACATTTTAGACAGAATTCATGAACAGATGGTTGACCAATTAATGGTCACTATTAACTGACTCACCGGGACATGAGAGACGTGCTACGAGCTAGACTGTCTAACACCACGCATTCTTCCATCTGAATAGGATGCACTTTAGCTGATTGTTGTATTACCAACTTTACAAGTGGGAGCTGTGTGTGTGGCGTGAGAGGTTGCTTGTTGTGGATGAGAAGTCAGTGACTGAGCAGGGTTAGCTTTAGCTTAGACAAAGACAGCACTACTGTGAACTGTTCCATGCCTGCTGGAATAAATAAATGCCTTCAGTTCTCCTGATTAAGCTGAGAGTTTGTGTGTTCATTAGGCGCTTGTAGAAGTAAGAGTATTAGCTCAAAGCAGCAACAGCTTCTCTGTTCTGGACTTTCTCCACTGTGACTCAGATTTGGAAAAGGTGAAAATCCTTCATAGACAAACTGATGAATGTGCCCAATACTGTTAGGAGCGCTGACACCCCGGTATTTCAAAATTTAGGGCATTAAGACCAGGAAAGTCAAGGGGGACTGGGTTCGATTGACAAACAATGGACCAAACTGCCTGTACAATGTCACGCAGTTAAGACAACTGCTGGTTTGGGGCAGTAGATCCCCGAAATGAGCACTGACCAAGAAGAAAAAAAGCATGGGGAAGAAGAAAACCCGGCTCATTGATTAGCCAGTACTGAAAACAGAAATCCATTCCCTTGAGTTGGCATGTTCACCACAAACACCAAATGTATGCAGCCTTTTGGTATTCAAACCTAATTTTTTTCACAAGAAGCTGCCCAGTACGAGCAGCAGGCAAGGCAGCATTGCTATCTTCACTTCCTCTCTTTGGATCGCTGGAGATTGCATTAGATTAAGATTAAGATTGCATTTCCCACTGTAAGCAAACTGCACCAGGGTTCACGTTTACGGGCGGACCAGAGTTAGCTTGTTTGGTCTGCAACAGAGTTCAGATGAGCTTTCATACCTGCCCAAATGAAGCGGACTATCTGAGGAAATGAACTCCGTTCCCTTTAAAGCGGTTAACAGCTCTGGTGTAAAAGCACCCTTAGGAATGTCACTCTTCAACCTTTCAAGAAAGTTTACTGTTCGAGTTGAGTTGACCTACCTAATAGCTTTGCTCTTCACAATAGCATGATGTTTTGTAAACCTCCTGAACCAGCACTGAGGATGGAATACTAATGCAGACTGACATGTAGATCATCACCTGAAAAAGACAAATGAATTTAGTCTAATACAATTTAACAACAATTGACAGCTATAATGTTTATTGATTCAACCCCTTAAAAACCCTCTGAAACTAATAAATAACTTTGCAAACTACAGTTGATTGAACAACCATTATTACTATTAAACAACAAACTTTAGGAAAAAGGAGGGTACTGCAGCAATGTTGCATTCCACAGCCAGTTTTTTACTTACAAAACTACCGCACATTACCACATTTTATATAATGGTGTTCCTCGAAGGCTGAATAAGATTGTGTGTTTGTCTTGCAAATGTTCCTCATTTCACTCCAAGAAAACACGCCATCATGATGGCTGGTAATAGAAATGTGACGATCCTGCAAGAACAGTCTACAAATAGTCTCTACTCTAATTAATTTTGTCTTTTTTAGTGACTATGCAGGTCACAAAAATAGAGTAGTAACACTGATGGGCTTCATCTATGGACGTAACTGACAAATACTCTATTTATTATCTATCCCCATCTATTGATTTTCTTTGAGTGAAACTGTGATTGTCTTGTTATCGTTATGAAGCCAAACCAACTGCACTGATGCTGTTGGCTGCTGTTGGCAGAAATTTGCAAGTTGGTGATATGTATAAGGTTACCACAATTGAAATGAATATGTTTTGGAGCAGCGTAATATAATAGAAAATAAAATGTCATCACTAAAATATGAAATGTGCACAGTATTATCGCTGAAACATGTATATGATTAAACAATTATTCATTGATTACTAAGTTAATCGTCAAATATTTTGATAATCGATTGACCTACTTGAGGGTTTTTGTCTTTATCACAACAAGTTTTCTGATTGTTTCAGCTTCTTAAATGTGACTACTTACTGGTTTTGCTCCATATAACAAAGGAAACATTGAAACTGAATAATTTTGGTTTGTGGACAAAACAAGACATTGGAGAACATCATCATTTCCAGGTTTGAAAAACACTGATCAACATTTTTCAACATTTTCTGACATGTTGTTGTCCAAATGATCACTTGATTAATTGAGAAAATACTCGATAGATTACTCGATGATGAAAATAATCATTAATTGCAGCTCTACGCAATATACATTTAACAAAGACAGAACTGAAATGAACGTAGATCGTTCCTTTGCTGTAGTTTTGTTTGACCAATTGATTTTTTTTTTTTATAGTTTTCTCCCACTATGGGGGCTAACCCACTTTCCCTCTTAATGAAATGCACTCATGTCTCATGTCATGACTTGATGGGCAGAGAAATGAGAAAAGAACTGGTATGACAGGTGCAATGAGAGACCTTGTAGTTATGTTTACATATGTAAACATATGGAAATATATTGCAGGTCATATCGTCATCACAATATTCAACGTTACTGCATATTGCATATGTTCCTAATACAGCACATATTGTAATACTACAGTTGCAAGTAATTGCGTTATAAATGTGCTATGTTTGTATTTCTATATGGTAGCAGCAGATAATACTTAAATAGTGTAAACCTTATACCCAATCAAAAGAAACCAACTCAAGAGATTAGTAAATGGGGTGATTTGAGATTAGAGCTTTCACAAACAATGACCCCATGAATCATCAACGCCCTCTCGTTTATAAATTGCCATCTGTCTACATGTGAGGCTCGTTCCCTGACCTCACCGACCCCCAGCAAGTGGGTGAGAACCAGACCTGGGTCTCCCTCCCCACTGCAATGATAACTGTAAAGGTCGTGACTGAAGCTGGACACACGTACACTCACACATACACAGAGATACACGCACACGCACGCAAGCGCGCACGCACACACACACATATATATATGCACACACACACACACATAGAGCTGATTGTCAGTCCAACACAACACGCTCAGTCGAGCTGGATGATGATAAATCTCGCTTGCTCACTAGCCCTTTACGGAAGCTAACAGGTCTGCTCACATGCTAGCACTGCATGCGAGCGACGAACGGAGATTAAAAAAAGGATAAGCCCGTGACAGACGAACTACATACCTTAGTATTCCTAATTTATTTTGTTGCGGTCTTCTTTGTTAAACATTATGATGTCAAGTTTCAGCAAAACCTCAGCTCCTTTACCGCAGCAGTAACGGCAACACATCGCTCTAATGGACAGCGGCCACTAACGAGGGCGCTTCCGGGGTTGGTTTCGGGTTTCTCCGGTACTGTTCGTAACTCTCCGGAGAAATAATATTTTGTTAAACACTGCCACCCCTTGGAAAATCCCCTACTTACACTCACAAAACATGCGATAATGTAATCTTATATAATTATTATCAGAAGTATTTCCGCTGGTCAGATAAGTCCAATATTAATAGTTAAGATGGCAGCTCTATATTTTATTGGGCCTTCAAGAAGCACATGTCTGGATGTATGATGGATGTATGAGCTTCCAATCATTTCAATCTAAACTGTTTTTTACTGTGTATGTAAATAAAAACTACAATGTATAGTGCACTTGCAGTTACATAAATAGAAATATTTTAGTCATCACACATTGTTTTAGGTCCATAAGTCCTCCATGCATCACTGTTAAACTACAGCAAAAGTGGATTTGGACATCCCCAATATTTGAGTTGAAAGTTCCTTCTTGTAGCACCTTGTCCCCAGCAGAGAGCAGCAGGACCTGGCAACACATTCTACTGTCACGTGTTTCTCAAGAGAGGATTACAGAGTCAAGACAAAGCAGCTTGGCCCTTCCCTGCCCTGTGTCTGCAGCTGCGCAGTGAAAGCTCAGGGACTCTGCCCTCTCCTGCTCTAGTTCAGAGACAGTATCAGCTGTCTGTTTGAAAGCTAGGGAGAGAAAAAAAATACCCAGCAATCCTCTAAAGCAGCTTAAAGGCTGAATCAGGGGACTGAAGCCATTTCCAGATCTCACACTCTCGCTCTCTCTCTCTCTCCCTCTCTCTCTCTCTCTCCATTATGGCTGGATGAGCATCTGACTGTCAAACGAGCAACCACTGCAACAACATGTAAACTGTCTGCTGCATCGTTCTTAAGGCCATCCACACCTTGTGTACCCTCAACCCACCAAACAACCCTGACACAAAAAACATTAGAGACTGCAAATACCATCTGAGACAAGCTGAGTTATTTCATTTGATCTATTGACGTAATCAGGACACTGGCGTCCAATTAAATAATGAATGATAAGTGCTCATGCAACAAAAAAAAAAAATCTCACACTGAGGGCCTTGGATTCCCATGCGCATTATTATTTTTTAAGCATTCCCCCAATCACACTTTGTGGACATGCTGAGGTTTGCAGTGAAATGAAGTGAAGCAAAGAGAGGAAGGAGAGAGAGGTTCTGAGAGACTATGTGACGCAAATGTAGTTGGTTTATGTTGGTGCAGGAATTAAGGCGAGACAAATACAGAAATCTGTCTGTGGTTTGAGGCTGTATTATTTCACGCTGGCCTGGGAACAAAGCCACAGCTGGGCCGTCCCACTTGTTTCCGGAGTAGATCTAAATAATGTTTTTATAAGATTTTATGAGTGTTTATAACTGTTTTAGTATTACCTCACTCATTAAAACCTGAGCAAAACACTTCATCTTGATGTGAAGCATAATTTGATATTTGTTATGAATATAAATATAATTGGTGCAGTAATATTACTGACACAAGGGTGTAGCCTCCTTTGCCCAACATTATAATGACAAATTATACAATGAAGCTATGAAAACAGGAGGGATTATGTCTTGACTAGGAGAGCTTTGTGTCTCAGTTAGTGAGCTTTGCATCTTCAAACAGAGCCTGGCTAGTGGCTACCCCTACATGTTACATTAATACAAAACAACCTGCCATGCAAGTGGAATGGTAAATTACAGTATGGACTGGCGATCTGTCTTTCACCCTATGTCAGATGAGATTGGCACAGCGCCCCCGCCACCCTCATGTGGAGGATAAAGTGGTAGAATATGGATGGATGGATTGACAAATTTAACTATACAAAGCTCAGCTGTGTTGAACCAGGCCTGAGCTACTTGGATTGACTCATGTGACGGCATAGGTCATTAGAAGGCATATGCAATGTTTGGAATTATATGGGATAATTACACATAGAAAATATGATTCTGCTAATCTTAAAGATTATACTTTGTATTAGCACATCCCTAGATATATGATTTGTCTTTTTTGTTATTAGTAAAAAGATAGAAATAGAAATTGAATTCTGAATGTAGCCATTGTCAGTGACACTGAGTCCAACCATCACATGACCCAATGCTCTTTAAGGTCTAATTCTGTTAATGCACACTCACACACACTGATCACACTGTGGTGATTGTACACAACCATCTGTCTGCAGTGTAAAAAAAAAAAGTTAAAAACTGTCCCTCAACAACTAAAGTGACAGAAAATCTGAGCTGACATTTTACTGTTTTGACCTTTGTGACTCTTGTCGTCAGTGGTATGAAGAGTGACAGAGACCCAAGCCATGATGGAATGGCCTCTAACCTTGCACAGGCTTATCCTACGCCTCGCATATGCAAATCCAACCTAGAAGCCTTTTACAGCGGATTTTCTCAGAAGGACAATCTGTTGGCTGTGCTAAACCTGCAAGAGTAAAACAGACAAGGACCCAGACCTCTCCCCTCCTCCTGCCGCCAAACTGTGCTGTCTGTGTATGTTTGGTAGCTGAGTGCACCTAACAAAACGCCGAACTGGTAAACGATGACATTTACAAAAATAAGATTACATCCAGATTATGGCCACTAATGTAGCTAATGTAACATATACTGTATATCTATTTATGTACATTTCCACCTAAATATAGCCTATTCACTACTCCTGTTGGATCTCTGGAGTTTAGCTTGATGTGACAGTAAGAGGTAAGCCTTGACCTAACAGATGCCACCGATAATTTTGGCTCATCTCAGTTTAGCTGGCAAGTGTACTATATACTGCAACACACCAAAGAGGCTTTAAATGCCTTCAGTTTCAGTTCATTCTTTCTGACACCTTTCAGAAAGGTTATTGATACACCTTGATTTGATTTTAACTCATGAAGTTCCTCATGAAGTGACACTTCCTGAACATCCAGGTGACAGGTCATGATGACAGGACAGGTGATTTCGGGTTTCCATAACAACATTTCCATCTGACACAACTCCCTAAATTTAGCAAGCCCTTTGACATTTGCTGCAAAATATAAGATTCATGCCATACACATATACACAACACGTTCCTTGTTACATGTAACCTGCGGTCGGCACATTTCATGAACAAATGTCACAATAAGAGAAAATGATAATCTGCTCAGGTAATTTAGGCAAATCTATTATATTTAGTTGATATATATTATTTTGTTTAATTCAAATCTTAAACAAATTATTTTACAGAAATCAAATCGTTCTTATAACTGCATTAGGAAAGTCATTTTTCACCTATCAGTAAAAAATAAACAGACATGGTACATTTTTATAGCAGAAGAGGACGCAAGGGATATGGCAAGATGGAGGCAGATGATCCGCTGTGAAGGTAGCTCAGATGAAGACCTACAAGACCCTGACTGCGCTGGGATGGGTGTCAGCATGAAGATTAGAAAACTCTTGCCAAGAGAGAAAGAGGATCTTTTGATGCCAGGGTGTAGAAAGTTAAATGCATGGCCATTGTAAAGTGGTATTGCAACAGATGTGTTACCCTGATCTTATCCTACTGTGCAGTCGACCTTTAAGACAAAGCTCGATGCTGGAACAAATCAGACAAAACATTTGTAACTCACAAAAGTTATCAAATGTAATGTATATCTTATTTGTTTAGCCCCAAGTTTTTTTGATTTGCATGTAGTCACAAATAACATGCATTAAAATATGTTTTGGTGTTTGTGTAGATTTGTTTACTGCATCTGTAAGACGGCAGATGCAGGTGCAGATATGCACACACACACGTACACTAATGCTCCTCTCGCAACTCTCTATTAAAAGGCAAGCTTAGCTTACCTTAAAAGCCCTTACATAAACTTTGTATTGATTGTGGAAAATGTGATGCAGCACCCACTGAGGGTGGAATGGAGAGAAGTGATGGGTGGTATTACATTAGGTGTTACTGTAAGGAGTCGTACTGTAAGGGGCCGTACCAGAAATGCATTATGTCACCGACAAGCTCCCACAAAGATATTTTGACGGGAACGCGTGCAAGTCAAGGTTCAATGGAGATCCTCTTTGGTTTGGACCTTCATGAAGTTGTGGCATGACTCACCCCACTGCTGCATGCTGCGCTGTGTAAGAGACCACACAGTGGATGAGGTCCATCAATAATTCAACAAAGACAGACTTCCTCTTTCTCTGGTTCTCTCCCCCTCTCTTTCCTCTGCTTCTCTTTCTAACTGACTGAATCTTTCTCATACTGCACCGGCGCTCTCTGTTCTCCCTGTACTACCCGTCCAAAAACCACTTAAAACAAGCTAAAAACCACGTTTAAATCTAAATCTGGGGCACAGTCAAGTAATATTTGGCTTTTCTTTTTTTTTCTCTATAAGTCAGCTTTTGTGAGCAAACAGGAACTATTCTTTTATTAACTTTCCAGTTGCTACAGGAGACTGCCCTCCATGTGGAACAAATCCAACATCCCTTTTAGTGAAACAGATCAATTTCTGTGCAGGCATTTGGTATCAGCACCAGCCCAGAACCAAACAGTGTGGGCCTTATCTAGAAGGGAAGAGGAAATGTAAGAGTAAAGTGCAGTCATTGAAGGAGATAAAGCAGAATGTTACAAGTCTGGTAGCTTTTTCCCTTTTTCTCTGTGCAGCTCCCCCTATACTTTCATACATATTTTTACACAACAAACATCCATCCATTACTTGTCAACGCTTTATCCTCACTGTTGTAAAAACTCATTGCTGACACTCCACCCTCCAGTTCCCTATCACGGGCATGTGCATTTGTTTTCAACAGAGCCAATAAACACAAGCCATGGAGCCATGTCCAGGCCATCTGTATTGCCATTGGGTAAAAGGCGGTTTGATGTTTACTGTGTGTGGCCCCTCACTCGGTCAGACAGTGGTTTCCCTTCCCCACTACTGTGAGAGAAAATTTTAAGCCAACTTTAAGTTTAATTACACATACTCACCGGACCCGGTGTTCAAGCTTAACAGCCATAACTTATGATAAGACACAAATTAGGCACCTTTCCAGATACCAAGGCTTACTAACTATATGTATCAGACCTGGCCAGAATCTGCGATGATGCCTTACTGTTCGGATGTCAGGCATTGTCTCAGTTCTCCTTGGGTCTGAGCTGTCTACAAAAAAATCGATCAACTTAACTCATCACTGACTCCAAAGGTTCCATCATTGGTCATCTCAGCTGATAATCAAAAATCTCCAAAACAACTGCCTCCGACAATGGTTTTCTCTGCTTATTTTTCACTGGCTCTGCCATGATGATGAATGGCTAAAATAATGCTATCACTGCCTTGTGTGTAGTGCCATAAAGCAATCGCATTTCTCGCGAGACCTTCAGCACCGATCTTGCAGGGCTGCTTTTCTGCTAACAGACCGTACGGGGAGTGGAGGCAACCCACAATCTCCCTGCAACAAGACATTAAACATCGCACTGACTCTGAAGCTGTTAAATTAGGAGAAACAGTTACTGGAGTTATCTGTATGGGCTGATGGGGGTGACAAGGGTTCCCTAATGTGTTTGCTCAGGATATGCTTGCACTTGGAAAACATGAAAACATCTTTGTCTGTCTGCCACTTTGACCATTATATCACATAAAATGTATGTGAGTTTTAGTGTGATCCATTTCCTGCTTAAAACCATTGAGTCCAGTCGATGGAAATGGCTGAGAGCAAGACGACAACCTCCATTTAAAGCTACATTAGTGGGCACTACGCTCCTAATCCCAGGACCTTTAGGAACCTGTTAATCCAGATTATGGTATGTAGATCATTTAATAGCATCAAATGTCAACTCCCCTTTAAGTTATTTTTTCTCTCCTTTGATTTCCTCTTCACTGACGTATACCTCGGAATATGTTTGCTCCTCTGGTTAATTCTCTTGGCCCTTGGCTTTGTCACACATGTATCAGACAAGCACACGTTTATTTGGTGTATTATGCTACAATCTGGGCCACATGGATGGTGTAGTGGTTAGCTCTCTTGCATTTGCAGCAGGAAGACCCAGGTTCGAGCACAAGGGCCTTTCTGCATGGTTTGCATGTTTTCCCCGTGTGTGCGTGGGTTTTCTCCGGGTTCTCCGGGTTCCTCTGTGGGAAATAACCAGTCTTTCCTCTGTTTCCTGTAGTGGTTAAGATAACTATCTACAAACAGTCAAGCTGTGAATGGAGGCTGGGGAAAGTGTATGATAAGGAAGGGTCAACGTAAGGGTTCCACATAATGGTATCTGTTAGTCGTCGTAAACATTAGGTAACATCTAATGGGGTCATAAACGTTATTTCTTGTGTCTGTGTTTGTTTTACTTTGATGTTTCTGTATAAATGGTAGAGCCTTCTTGAGAAACGGGAGAGAACATTTAGACCTTCTTGGTGACAGGGTCTCTCCTTTATGCATGAAGTAAAGATTTGATTCACTGAACACTGATGACTCCAAATTTCTTTCACATTTTGGCGACGAGGATGGGATGGACGCTCCAATGCTCAGGGCCTGAGTTCTGACTGAAGGTTACTACCGGTAAGGAAAATTTCCGCTCCACCAAGGAGGACAGGAATCCGCCTGACGTCAGGAACGGGTGCTGACCAGTGGACGCTCCATCTCTTTAGAAAGTGAGTACGGTGTTTTTTGAATCATTTCTGGTGTACATGGGTGAAACCTAGGTAGACAGTTGTAATTCCTTTGTGGTATACTGTCACGATATTCTATAAATTCCTGTGTGGTTGAATATCGAGGTCCGGTGTAATTCCTGTGTGGTAGCCGAGACCGTCTCCATATAATTCCTGTGTGGTTTGGAGACTGTCTTCATATAATTCCTGTGTGGTTTGAAGACTAGCTTAAGCTTTGGGAAAAAATAAAAAAAAAAATTATAAAAAAACAATCCATGGAATATAAAATGATAAAAATATGTACTAGATGTTCATGAGTTTTGAATCAATTATACAGAGGAATTAACACTTTTGAACTATATATATAAAATTAATTGTATGATCATGATCGATTCCCCATTATAATAAAATGGGCGTGTGGATGCGGTAATGAAAATAAACTTTGTAGTGACTTATTTCAGTGTCTAAATATCCTTTGTGGATATTACCATGGTGCGTTGCTCGGAATGTATGTGTCATACAAACCACCTGGCTGAAAAAGTTATCCAAAGTTAGTGTGTGTTTGATAAGATCTAACCATGCTGGCATGGGAAGATTAGAATGAGTGAAAAAGTTTGAGTGAACAATAAGCCCATTGGAAGTTAAAAGCACATCCGTTCAAGTGAATAAATAGACAACATGGGGAACAAAACGGGAAAACTTAAGTCAATATCTGATCCTCTTACGGGTCCATCTAAATTGATGGCAGAGAAATGGGGTAAAAGTGTTGTTGACGATGTTCCACTCTGGCACCATTTGACCGAGGAAGTGTTTCCTATAATAGGCACATTAAGTACTGATTGTTTAAAAAGGTGTAGGGTATTGTTAGAAGAGAGAAAGGAAAAGAAAGTAAAGAAGAAGATAGACTGGCAAGTTTTTGAGAAATGGGAAAGAGAAGCAGCTCTGAGGGAAGCAAAATCTGTTGCAGGATTAATGTTAAAACAGGAGATAGGAGAAGAAGGTGATAAAAAGAAGGCACGACAGAGACGTAGGGCCAGAGAAGTGAATCTGCCTCCTCCATATGTTCTCCCCGTGTCTGCACCCCCTCCTCCCCCAGAGACACAAGCAGCAGGACAATCACCTACAGCTGAATCCCAAAAGGGCTGTGAAGAGGAGAAGGAGGAGAAGCCACAGCTGTACCCTGATCTGTCTACCCTTCCAACACCTATGAGGGAAAACAAACGGACTGATAACGTGTCTCAACCAGCTAACGTTGCCTCTTCCAGAAATGTCTCCTCTCCATTAGCAGCTTCTTTCGATTACTGGCTGATGAGTCAAAGGGAAAAAGGAAACGTGCACCAGATGCCTATGTTGACATTTCCAAATCCACAGCCACGGCCAACTGGTGAAGAAGAATATGTCAACAGGGATCCGGAAGTGTTGGTTGACAGGCCATGGCAGCTTGATGAACTAAAGGAGATTGCAGGATAACTGCCAGATCGCCAAAAGACTGGAGGTGAGAAATGGGTAACAGCAATGCAACAGCTGTTAACCATGTATAATCCAACTCTGCAGGAGGTAGAAGCTGTGAGTCGGAGGTGTTTTAAACTCAGATGGGCCAATATCCGACCGGCCAACTGGTCAACATCCCCAGTCATTGGATCGGTGAGGTTCCACGACATGATGACCAGCCTGGCTGACGCTGTGCGGGCTGCTTTCCCCTTAAGAGTGTGTTGGCCTGAGATTCACAACACTAAACAAAAGGAGGGTGAGTTAGCAGCTGACTACCGCACTCGCATGGAATCCGTTTTTGCAGCTCACTCCGGCATCGATGCACAAAACGAGGCATACGATGACCTGCTGAAAACAGCTTTGATAAATGGCCTCCACCCTAGCCTCAAGGATCGTGTCATGGCTACATGTGTCGGATGGGAAACTGGGACAATAGCAAATGTCTGGACACACGTTCTGCACGCTGAGCGAAATAAGGTAGATTTGGACTCTAAGCAGTCACGAAAACTTCAAAATGCTCAACTGATGTATTACCAGCAGGGTGGGGCTCAAAATCCTGAAAAGAAATGGCAGCCTCGCCAACCCAACAACAGAGGTAGACGCAGACCGGGTCCGCACCAGAACTCCCAGAGGAAGAACAGCCAAGGACACAACAAGGTGCGGTGCTACAATTGTGAAGGCTATGGGCATTTGTCATATGATTGTCCTACAACTGAGTACAACCAGCGAGGAGGACAAAGTCCAGAGGAATCATGGCCTCACGCACCACCAAGAGGTCTCTCTGTGCTGTCCCCGGGGCTACAGATAGCGCGACCATAGGAGACAGTGGAGGCAGGTCAGAGCATTCAACACATAGACACATACACACGAGTAGACACTACCGAAGATAGTGATGAACTAGTTGTCACATATCAACAATATGTACACTTAACCCGAGACTCTAAAACACCCCCTACGTTGATTCTGTATGTACAAGGTATTAATGTGACATTCCTTGTAGATTCGGGAGCACAGGTCTCTGTAATCCAATCCAAATTGTTCCCTGATGCACCCAAAACAAGTAAATTCCTAAAGACAATAGGAGCTTCAGGGGTTCCAGGTTTTGAACCATTGTCTGAGCCATTGACCGTATGTTTTGGAGATTATAGAGGTGAACATCAATTCCTTCTTTCTGACGTATGTCCTGTTAATTTGTTAGCACGAGACCTTATGTGTACTCTAGGCATCGATGTACATTGTGATTCTACAGGAATCAAAGTAACATGTGCCACAGCTGGTCTATATCCTGTCTGTGTTCCTGGGAGTGATTACGAATATTCCTGGGACCTTCTAAATTCTAGGGATATAGATAAACTGTTGTCCATGATACCACAGGTTACAGAGACACCTGAGCATTTGCAGTGTGTGTCACATTTCTCACCAAAAACTAAAGATTACAACTATGAAGATACTTGGAATGTGGGAGGGGATAATGATGTAATAGGTATAGATAACATTTTTGTGGGTTTAGATTTTGCAGCTGCGTCAGTAAATCTGTCGAAACCTCAATTAACCTTGTTTTCAATACCTGGGTCTGTCCCTCACATTCCATTGACAAAAAAATCAAATGTTGCATGGACAGAAATGGGACCTTGGGTTAAAGCAGCTTTACAGGCGTCAGACTGGCAAACCAGATCAAATAATAGTCGTTATTCCCCATCAATGCAGATCACATCTTATCCTGTGAACATTAGAGTAGCAGTCGATCGAAAGATCCACACATATACAAATGAAGTTACACTTATGACTTTAACCACTGAAGAGGAAGCATTGGTTTCAACAGTACCTGACAAATTGTGGGCTAAAAGTAAATTTGATTTTGGAAACATAAAAGGTGCAATTCCTGTTACTGTTCAGCCAAAATCTGTTTTCAGACCTTGTAAAAGGCAATATCCACTTAGTCCAGAATCTGTTGAAGGCATAGATCCTGTCATTCAATCTCTAATAAAACAAGGTGCCATCGTGGAATGTCCTCACTCACCATGCAACTCCCCCATTCTGCCTGTCAAAAAACCAAATGGGGGGTGGAGACCAGTTCAGGATCTCAGAGCCATTAATGATGCTGTGCAACACCCAGCCCCAACTGTGCCAAATGTTACAACACTAATGTCACAGGTTCCATCAGAGTCTTGTTGGTTTTCAGTAATAGATTTAGCAAATGCGTATTTCAGTATCCCTGTTCACCCTGATTCACAGTTCTGGTTTGCTTTTACTTTTAATGGTAAAAGGTACACATGGACGCGGATGCCACAGGGTTTCTCCTCCAGTCCCACTTTGTTCGCAATGACTGTAGCAGAAAACCTGTCACATTGGCAACCATCATGTGGGAGTACACTTGTACAGTACGTCGACGACCTACTTGTATGTTCACCCACAAGGGAGGATTGTAAAAAAGATACAGTGTCTCTACTTTGTTTTCTGGCAGAAAATGGTCATAAGGTGTCAAAAGACAAGCTGCAGCTTGTCTCAAAATCAGTGCGGTATCTTGGCCATATAATCACTCCGGAAGGTCGTAAATTGGGTCCTGACCGCATTCAAGCAATATTGGAAGTTCCAAAACCACTTACAAAAAAACAAATGATGTCCTTTTTGGGCTTATCAGGTTATTGTCGTCCATGGATTAGGAATTTTGCGGAGATCTCCCAACCCATGTATGACATCACACATGGGGGAAAACATTTGGCCATGACTGACTTGTTGACTTGGACTACTGAGGCAGAGACAGCTTTCACTGACTTAAAACAAGCACTATCTAGCTCACCTTGTTTAGGACTTCCAGACCCGACAAAACCTTTTAATCTTTTTGTTTCGGAATGCAATGGATTTATGTCAGCAGTCCTCACTCAGTCCCATGGTGACAAACAAAGACCTATTGGGTACTATTCAAAGCGTCTCTCTACTACAGAAAGAGCAATGGTAACATGTTTAAGGGCTGTAGCGGCTGCTACAGAAGCAGTTTTAGCCACAGCAGATATTGTGGCTATGTGTCCCTTGATTGTGCATGTCCCGCATGCTGTCCATTCTTTAATCCTGCAGGCTAAAACGGCTCATTTAACTCCAGCACGACTATTGCATTGGCAGAATGTTTTACTAACTATGTCGCATGTTACTATGAAAAGATGTACTGTTCTTAACCCCGCAACTCTGCTTCCTACAGCTGAAGATGGAGAACCACATCCTTGTTTGGAGGTTGTTGACATTGTGTCAAAACCACGGGATGCATTGTTTGATACACCACTGTCTAACGCTGATTCTGTTTTCTTTGTAGATGGTTGTGCCATGAGGAATCCAGCTGATGGTTCCTCTTGTGTTTCCTTTGCTGTATGTACTGAACAAGTTATAGTTGAAAGTGCCAGACTGCCAAATAACCTGTCTGCTCAGGCAGCAGAGTTATTTGCATTAACCCGTGCTTTCATCCTAGGAGCGGAACAGAATATTACAGTATACACGGATTCACAATATGCTTTCAATGTATGCCATAACTTCCACACTTTGTGGAAAAACCGTGGTTTCTTTACATCCACAGGAAAACCGATTGCTCACAGACCACTCATCCTCAACCTTTTGTCTGCATTACTCCTGCCTGTCTCTGTAGCAGTATGCAAATGCAGAGCCCACACTGGTTCTAACGACCCAGTGTCACAGGGAAATGCAGTAGCCGATGCAGCTGCTAAGAGAGCTGCTCTTTGTCCTGCCTCCCCAATTTTGCAAATGCCCCTAACTGTCCAGGATGATCTTTTTTCCCTCAATGATGTCTCTTTGCTTCAAACAGGAGCTGATGCTGGGGAGAAAGCATTCTGGAAGAAAAAAGGGTGCACAAAACTCCCATCTGAAGTCTGGGTAGACATAAACGGTCTTCCAGTCCTTCCGAAATCTATATTCCCTTTTCTAGCTAAGTTGACCCATGGTCCTGACCATGCGTCAAAAGGAGGGATGTTAGATATTGTAAATAAACTATGGTATGCGCCAGGGTTTTCAGCATTTGCTGAAGACTTTTGTAAAAAATGTGTAATTTGTGCCACTAATAATGTTGGCAGAGGTGTGCAAATGTCTCTATCTGCACATCCGAAACCTGAAGGTCCTTTCGAACATTTGATGATGGACTTTATTGAGCTCACTCCATGCAAGGGGTACAAGTACTGCCTTGTAATTGTTGACATGTTTTCAAAATGGATTGAATGTTTCCCATGTAGGCATGCAACAGCCGTTTCAGTGGCAAAATCACTCTTGAAGGAAATAATACCACGTTGGGGTTTGCCGTCCAAATTGACTAGTGACAATGGTTCTCATTTTGTGAATAGTGTCATTCAAAGTCTAGCAGAAAGCCTTCAGATCAATCTAAAAACACACTGTGCGTATCATCCAGCTAGTGGAGGTGCGGTAGAAAGAGCTAATCAGACCCTGAAGATAAAATTAACAAAATTAATGGCTGAAACAAAGTTGCCATGGGTTGACATTCTACCCCTCGCTCTCATGTTTATGAGAGGACGCCCACATAAAACGACTGGATTATCTCCTTATGAGATTCTTACTGGGCGTCCTATGCGAATGACGAATACTCCTTATCCTCAAAACAGACTAACTCTGTTAGGGATGGATGATGACATGTTAAGATATTGTTGTGCACTTAACCATGTTCTCAAGTTTATCTTCCCTAAGGTGAAAGCAGCCCTTCCTGACCCTGCAGTAGCCGAACTACACCACATACGGCCCGGAGACTGGATAGTGGTTAAGGACCTCAGACGGAAGCATTGGCATCAACCCCGGTGGTCAGGACCATTCCAAGTGCTGCTGACAACTCCAACTGCCGTCCGGATAGCTGAGAGGGATACCTGGATCCATGCGACCCATTGTAAACCCTTTCCTGGAAATGCCTCATCCAACGGGACAACAACAACGGGAACCTAATCAAGGAAAATGCTGCAAAGCCTTGCTAGCTGTTCTCTTCATTGGAATCATCACCACAGGCGTGTCAGTCCAATGGCTTGGACATCAGACATCGAGGGAGCACAAAGACACTGAGGGCAGAAGTGGCGTGGGTGTGTCACCCATGCAGGATCAAGAGATCCCAGAAAACATGGACAAAGAACTCACTGTCACAGAAAAATTAGTCAGGAAGAAGAGAAAACTTTTTGAACACACTGACTGGAAACCATGGAATTTCAACGCAAATGAATTGCTTGATAATTCTAACAAAAAAAATAGTTGGTATTCTTTTATCGGATGGATAAAAAACAAGGTGTACGGCTCAAACACTACTGTACTTATTGTTCAGAGTCCTCCAGCTAACTGGCATTCTTTGTTCCAGCTGGAGGTGAGACATTGTCCTTGTTTAGATCCTGTAATTAGTTTAGTGCAATATTACGCTGATTGTCCCCATATGGATACTACAAGTCGGAAATTGTGTAAGGTTTCTCACCACGCATGGTATACGGCTAGAAAGAAAGACTATAGTCATACAACATATCAGGCAAATATGTATTTATCTTGTGTAGATTGGTTTTGTGAGAACATGGTTCCACAATCTTTCCCTTCAAATTCCACTTATGCTGAACCAACTGAGATTCCTAACAAGAGCACAAATCTCTCACATTCTGTTTGTTTATGTTCAAACGGCACAGGTCAGTTCATGGGAATCTCACATTGTTCAAACCCTGTTATTAGTTTAAACACTAATCGAGTTAAGTTCGGTCCCATTAAAATAACATTTAGAAATAAAGAAACTGTGCTAGTCAATAAATATCTTCATGCTCCTGCACATAAAGGTATACCTCCTATTGGAAATTTTTATTGGCTTTGTGGTAATGAGGCATTCTTGTTTTTACCACCAAAATGGTCTGGGTGTTGTTATTTTGTTAACTTAACTATTGCTAATTTAGCAATACTCCCAATAACTCTGAATCAAAATTCAAACCCTATGCACGTCCATAAACGAGAGATGGCACAGTTTTCCACCCTCTCATCATATCATTGGCGTATTTCATTGGGAGAAAAATGGGGTATCGGATTATTGCCTTGGTATGGTGTTACATTTCTGGCTGACCATATTGACAACATTACATATTCAATGTCTGGTTTTGCTAATGAAACTATAAAAGGCTTCCAATATTTAGCGGCAAATGACAAATCCCATAGGTTAACTCTGTTAATGCACGAAATGGCTCTTGATTATATTTTGGCAAAAACTGGAGGTCTTTGTCTGACTTTAAATTTAACAGGTGACTCATGTGTTACAGTAATCCCTGATAACTCAGATAACATTACTAGTGTGATTACAGCACTGGAGAAGATCCGTGACTCATTTGGTCCCTCTGAATCAGCAGGTTTTAGTTTCAATAGATGGTTAAACGAACAATTTGGTCCCTGGGGTGCAATGATTGTTCATGTGTGTATCCCTGTGCTAATTGTGTTTGGTATAACTTTTTGTTGTTGTACTTGTGCACTCACTTGTATGCGAGCGTTTGTGTATAGGTGGATAGGGGGAGTACTTGGAAGTGACAGAACACCATTGTATGTGAAAGTACCTTGTGAACAAAGTAAGGATTGTGAATCAAATGTGTGTCACATTTCAGAATGGGCCCCAGGTAACCCGTATAGTGAGAGTGATTCAGATGGAGAAATAATGTGAATAGAATTTTTTTTTTGTTTGCTTTTTGTTCTTGTTTTTTTTTGTGTGTTTTATTTCTTCTCTTGTGATATTCTGAGAGTGAATAGTTAAACTCATACTAATATGTTTGCAGTGGGTAGTCGTAGAAAAAGTTAGTTAACGAGACCATGTGATTTCCCAAAAAATATGTTGACACTCTGTGTCAAAAGGGAGGAAATGTGGGAAATAACCAGTCTTTCCTCTGTTTCCTGTAGTGGTTAAGATAACTATCTACAAACAGTCAAGCTGTGAATGGAGGCTGGGGAAAGTGTATGATAAGGAAGGGTCAACGTAAGGGTTCCACATAATGGTATCTGTTAGTCGTCGTAAACATTAGGTAACATCTAATGGGGTCATAAACGTTATTTCTTGTGTCTGTGTTTGTTTTACTTTGATGTTTCTGTATAAATGGTAGAGCCTTCTTGAGAAACGGGAGAGAACATTTAGACCTTCTTGGTGACAGGGTCTCTCCTTTATGCATGAAGTAAAGATTTGATTCACTGAACACTGATGACTCCAAATTTCTTTCACACCTCCCACAAAACATGCTATATGGGAATTTAGGTAAATTGGTCACCCGAGATTAAACATAGGTGTGAATGTGAAAGTGAATTGTTGTTTGTCTCTATATCTGCACTGAAGCCTGCTCTGCTCAGTGAAGAGATGACTCTGCTCTTAACAAATACTAGATTTATAATCAGAGACATACCAATTTTAAATGTCTTAAGGGGTGGGTTCATACAGCTGTTGTCACATATTTATTGTGCTTTCCCTGTCACTTGACTTAACCTGCATCAAAACTATGTAAATATTTGTTTGGCAAGTCTATAAACTGAGTAAACTGAGATATGGAACTACTCCCGTAGTGATTTTCTCTCATGAATTACTGACATTCAACTGAACTTTCCTTTATATTCCTCTCTGAAGTGTGTTTGCCATGACAACTCTTGCAGCAATCAGAGCACTGCATGTCACTTTGATGTCAAGATTCTTATTATAGAAATGCAGACAAGTGGCCATTTTCCTGTACTGTACTGTAAAAAAAAGACTTGACGAAAGAATCCAGATCCAGAGATGACACGGGTGAATTTTGAGTATCACGCCTCAGCGTTGAATTTTCACAAAACATATACCGCATCAATAAATTTGCATTTGGATTTTGGAAGTCCATTAATTAAAATGACGATTTCAAAACAAAGTCAATTTCACTAAATAAAAAAGACACTTACTTTTAAAAGACCACCAGGCTTCATCAAATCAGTCACATTGTTTTTTTCTTGTGAATCCAATTTCCTTTCATGAATTTGTCTATTAACAACTATCGGTGAAGCTGTGTAGGATTAACATGAGAAATAATGAGCCTGACTGATGATTCATTACACATCACTAACTGAATACCTTGTGAAGAAATAACTGAAGACTGCTTGCCAAGAGGTGAACAGTTGCCGTGGAAACATTCAAAAGGGAAGCGAGATCTCAACAAAGCATCTGACTCAGCCCCAATATTTGCTTGAACGCTGACATCACATATGCAGTTCATGGTACAAGAAGAGCAGAGGCATTAGGATTAAAACAACTGAAATGAGGAATTATAGTTCGACGCTACAAGTGTGTAGAAAATATATAAATAAATCCTGATGTTAGAGCAGATGAAACGCAACGTGGTCAGCATCTGCCTCAGTTCCTTGGGAAACCAGACCATTCAGTACATTAGCTTTACACTGCAGATCATTAGGCCTCTTTGCTTCAATAATGCAAAAAGAGCAAACCATGCAGGCAAACACCACACAGCTTTACTGTCACCTCAACACAGCAGGAGTCAACTGAGTAAACAACACATTATCCAACCAGTGCTGTATGTGTGTGTGTGCGTGTGTGTGTGTGTGTGTGCGTGTGTGTGCCTGTGAGTGTTTGCAGAAAGTGACATCCTGTGCGCAGGCAGGTGTTTATCTAATTGACATGCATATATATGCAAAACACAGATGAAATCAATGCGAGAGTTGTCACTTATGCACTTGCCTGACACATTTCATGACACATTTTAACAGGTACTGACAAATGAAATGACATCATTACACCGCTCGTTGCTGCCCTTCCCTGGACACCTGTCAGATATGATTTATGATTGTATTGCTTATTTGTTTAAAGCTTTGAATGGTCAGGATCTTGACTATATTCATGAATTGCCGTTTCTTTATGAGCCTGATCGCTGCCAGAGATCCTCCAGAAGGGCCTTACCATACATTGTATGGTAAAGCAACTAGGGGCAGTTGGTGCTTGCAAAAAAAGGCAGTTCTGTAAATTATGTTATGGATGTGTTGCAAAACCTTAACATGCACCAGCTATCTCCAGGCTTCATAATGGGAGTTCAGATTCGTTTGTGCTTTCACGGCTGGTTGCTCTACTGGTGGCTCTACACTGATGGCACCAAAATCCTGCCTTATCTTTGCCAATTGTTTGATGTTTAGCTCAATCAGCTGTAAACTCAGTATCATAATTTAAATCTCTTCTTAGGAGTTGGTATTTGCTTTATTTATTGTATATTTATTATTGGAGAGAAAATGGATCTGTAACCAGAAGATTGCCAGTTCAAATCCTGGGACAAGTCAAGGGTTGTGTTGCCCTTGAGCAAGGTGCCCAACCCCCATTTCTCCCTGGGTGCTGATGTGTACTACCCACTGTGTGTTTATTAGTGGTGTGTCATAAGAATGGGTTTAAGGCAGAGGTAAAATTCACTATCACTGTGCAAACATACATTTTAATGCTATACTACTGTTTATCATTTATTTTCTACTCTCCTAATTAAATCAAATAAAGTAAAATGTAATCATGAGGTGAGCGATGACAGCAGTTGCTGCTGCATTTTAAACTCCAAACTTAACTCTGCTGATCTGAACCTTAAAAATCACAACTAGATCTTGGGTTCAAATGTTTCTGGAAATGTAAAAACATCCATTTCGTGCTGACAAATGTCAGAGTGTAGTTGCAGTTAGGAGGTTTCGTGATAAGCGTCACAGCCCCTGCCCGCATTAAGCGCAGATCAGCCAATGACAGGAAGCGTTAACTCTGCGATCAAACCAATGAAAGTGAAGCTGTTGTGTTTTCCGTCTGCCTGCTTTTCTCCGCCTGCCGCTGAATGCCTCCGTTTTGTGCGCGCGTGTGACTCCAGAAGGCGCTTTAACGCCGCATCATCGATAGGGTGCTGAAGTGGACAGCTCCCCACACTGATTCACTAACCAAACAAAAACACGGCGCTCCTCGTGAGGGCTCTGACGCTTCGAATCTCCCCCCTTTTCAACTCTGAACGAAGATCTCTGTTTTCATCCTGTCAAATTTTGGACTTATTTTGTGCCGCTGACGAGAGAGCGGCTGCTTTCTCCGCACAAACACCAGTTCGGCGGATGTTTTGACACCTGTAGCTGAATCTCTTTCTCTCTCTCTCTCTCATCCTTTCGCATGCGTCCTGCAGGAGAGGTGCACTGGCGCTGTTTGATCTGTGTGGAGTGGAGAGGCGCAAAGGTAGCCTAAAGCCATTTACGAACGCATTAATTTCTAAGCCGCTCTCGGTGTGCGCCTGCACACAGGAAAGAGCATGGATAGAGAGGAATTTGCTCTGACTGGTGCGCTGAGGGTATTTGTATTGCTGGGAATGTAGAGCTGTGGAAACTAAACTAAGGACAGCGTCTGAAACACCGCTTACCCATACTAACAGCTCGATATTTCTCTTCAAGCCGTATTAGTTATTATTTCATAAACCTGTGAAGATACAAGTATTGATTTTTTTTTTATCAGCAATGGGAAAAGATGAGTGTAAAACAATGCTGGACGCCTTGAACAAAGTGACCGCCTGCTATAGGCATTTGGTCATCGCCCTAGGAAGCACCTCGGACTCGCAGAACCTACGGGAGGAGCTGAAGAGGACCCGCAAAAAGGCCCAGGAGCTGGCCGTGGCCAACAGGACTAAGCTGACCTCTCTGCTTAAAGACAAGAGCATCAGCAAAGATGACCGGGCCGAGTACGAGCGCCTCTGGGTGCTCTTCTCCAGCAGCATGGATCTGCTGGAGGTGGACATGAAAAGGTCCCTGGAGATAGGGCAGGATTTCCCCCTCAAGGTGCCGACGAGGCACCTCATCCAGACGGGTATGACCGGCGGCACCACCGCCGTGGCGGCCCGGGCCATGAGTGTGCAGAACATGAAGTACGAGGTGGACAGCAACATCGACACGACGGACCTCCGGGAGCTGCAGTCCGAGATCTGCCAGGTGAGCCAGATGATGGAGGAGATGGAGATGAAGGTGCAGGTAGCGCCGTGGGCCGTGGAGGCGAAGCAGGAGGCGGGCGCGGAGCTCAAGTCCAACATGAGTGTGGGCAACTCCTCCGTGGGTGTCATCTCCATCTGCGAGGACGAGCCCAAAGAAGAAGACGGTGGAGGCAGCAGGGACACTGGCTTTGCATCCATCTGCGCCGTGGTCGGATTCTTTATCATCGTTACTGTCGCTGTGGTTCTAGGATATCTGGTCATCAACATGTCCTGAACCACACTGTGACCAACAAACAGCACACACTGAAGACAGACACCCTGCGAGGCTGCCCACGGTCCTGGGAGCGTGGGTAAGAGAGCCTGCAACTCCACGCGAGAGAGAGGCAGCTTTTTATGGACACGTTATTGAATTAATCTTTCTCGGATTTGTGAATGTAACAATGGAATCGAGGAGTTGCACTAGATTAAGGGTAGATCAGCAACTTAGTGTTTCACTCTTAGACAGTGGCGTGCACAGATATTTCACGGGGCAGGGGCTCAAGTTAAAAAGGGCACACTCATTATTATGAATTGAAAAAAGGCAAAAAAAAATTATTAACATGTCCTGCCCAGCATCTTGGGTATGCAGTGTGTAAAGAGTCTGTCATACTCAACCTGTGTGATGTGAAGTGAGGCTACCAGACTGGACACAGGGACGGGGTTTGGGGTGTGGGATTAGGGCTGGGGGGTAGACAGAAGGTAACGGCTTGATGACCTGGGTTAATGCAGATGTTTCATAGGCCAACTCCACAAATGGCTGTTGTCTTGCAGAAATTACAACCGAAATGCAATTTCTTGGACATTGTTGCACTGAGAGCTAATGATATGGGCCATATGAAAACCAACTGTCTGCGCGTGTCTATTTTCTGAGCGAACAAAGTATTCTGTGGGGCCAAAAGGGAGCAGACTTTTTTAGGGGATGGGGGTGGAAGACACAACATTACGTGACAGTGTCTGGCCATCAGGATGATATAAACAAAGCGTAATCCAAGTGGATTAGTGGAGCAGCTCAAGCATAAATGCAGCCTCCTGTTAAGCATTCCCCTCAATGTTCTGCTGATTGATGCACTTAATTTATGATTTTATTCCAGCTGAGGTGATTGTGATCAAAGGAGCTGAGGAACCACAGAGTCAGAGAGATGTAAAAGTTCAAACTTTAGAGTTGATGTCACAGTTAACCTTTGCTCTTCACATCACACGGGCTGAATGTGAACAGAACAGCATTGTCCTGTTAACACAGTTTGACTACATTATAAAAGCCTGTACAGGCAGATTGTGGTCTAGACTAGAAGCGGACATCCCGTTGCATCACATCTCAATATGCTCCATGAGGGTCTTGGGTCATAAGAGATGTCCACAGTCTTTTAAAAATGTTCACTCCAAGCATTGTCATGTTCCTTTACAGGGTTTTTTTCTTGCAGTCAGAATGTATATATTGCAACATGAGAACAGAGGGTTTGTATGTGTCAGATAATGTACATATACAATCAGGTATATTTATGATAATAAAACTTTGAAACACACTTGAAAACATGCTTTGAGGAAATAATTCTGCAAGTGACACAAGTACAAGTCAAAGCAGCAGAAATGAATTAAGTTATGTTTGATTGTGCATGGGGTTTGGAATATTTGTTCAGATTTAAAGCTCATGTTGGTTTCTATAGCCCTGATTTCATTATTGTGGGGCTAATACTACAGAGGATTAGATGTAACCACCCCATGGTTAAATAGTGTTTTAAAATGGAAAGGAAACAGAAATACCTTAACTCCTTAATGGTTTTAGTTGTAAGAGTCTTTGAAGGTAATCCTGAAATAGGTGAACTGAAAGCTGTCAAAACCAAAGGCCTCGGCATAGATGTTAGGTATCGTTCTGTTCATGAACACAGGAGGGTCCAGAAGAACTAATACAGAACATCCACTCAATACAGGTTTATTTTCATTTACATTCAGTTTATGTTAGTTTTTCCAGTGCCATTTTCGGGACTTCTCAAAATGAGGGAATCTTTAAAAATGTACTGTTTTATCTCACCTCTATAAATCAGACTGAGCTCATGAATAAATCCATGTCTATTATGAATGATGGTACAGATGTGTCAGACATCATCGATTCAGTTCTTTAAAATTGTTCTCAATGTCAAGTCTGTTGTAATTACACAAAAGTTGTGTTGATTACTTGTAGCTGACACTAAAGATCACCTCCCCATTTTTTTGTAACTAAAGATTCTCTTGTAAATACACCCCATGGTATTTACAAACCATTCAGCCTTAGTTACTGGCTGTGGAAGTACATCTCACGGGATCAAATTTAATTATAGTTATCCTCCTGCTCTAAGCAAAGGCCTGACTCCTTGTGGGAGCACTGGATTCTCTGCAGCACAATTAAATTTTTCTTTAAAAAAAGAAAACAAGTCGTAGGTTATGATAGCAATCACCTGAGAGATTTGTTTGTTCTTTTTTAAATTGCATTTTATCTCTTTATCTGAAGATACACCTCTTCTCAGCCTCAGCCTAAGTTTAAAAAATAATGGCAAAAACATTAAGTTGTAAAGAGCTAACTCAATTTCCAAAAGCTCTGAGGTCCCAGATTCCTTGGCAAAAATCTCAGACATCCTGTTTATCCTTGTTGTCAAATCACACAGGCACTAACCTCTCTGAGTCATGAACCACTTGCATTTACAACAGACCTGCATTGTCATCCAGAAATCCAAAAATATAAAGGGGATTAATTAAACATGGGGGAGGTCTGAAATAGAGTCTCTACACTTTCAAATTCACCCCTCACATTTGCTCATGCAACATTTCAGTCATGCTGAAAAGATTTTGCTACAATCTCTGTTATGCAAGCCACTTCTCAAAATAGCCACAGCATCAAAGTTTACAGAGTACGTGCTTCATTGGGTCTAAAAGGGTACTCTTTACAGGTGAGTAAACCTTTCTCTACAGTTCTTTGAGGGAAGTGACTCAAACTTTAATGGACCACACTCTTGTCCCCTGGAAACAAATAACTGGACCACTGAGAGGGCACCCTACGCACTTGGCAGAGGCAGATCGCTGCATCACCACCTCATCTGGATGAAGACAAGTGTGTTTTCCAGGCTGTGGGTTTCCATAGAAACTCTCAACAGACTCTCCATCGTAAACAGCACAGATTAAACAGTGTTATTTCAACTCACCTCCCTTCTGGCATCACTGTCTCGCTCTCTCCCCCCCCCTTCTCTCTATCTCTCTCCATCTCTTAAACCCATACACACATACACTCGCACACACACACATTTTGTGGAATATTCTCACTGAGAGTAATCATAGACAAAATGTGTTTCCTTGACCCACAATTGCATAAATAACCCTAACTAAAGGTACCCAATCCCCAGTGACCCCAAGCGCATGGAGTACAGGGGGCCCTGTACTCCTAGTGCCAGTCCCAAACTTGGATATATGGGCCGGTTGCGTGAGGAAGGTTATCCGGTGTAATTAAATGTGCACATGATCCGCCACCTAGGCGACCCGTAGCGGGAGCAAGCGAAAAACAAAAGAGAAAAACACTAGCAAAAACACTAACAAAATTAAATTACATTCCTAAGCACAAACCTTACAACTCAGTACAGAACAGCTCAAACTGGCAAATCACAAAGGCCTCTGTGTAACCTTGGCAACCATAATTTGTCTACAGAGTGTTCCTCATTATATCTTATAACGCAGCCCTCCACAAGGTCGACTCTAGGTATCAGCAGAGGAAGGTGCCAGACCTCTTGACCTGACGTCTCTCCCCTCTCCCCCTTTTCTCTCAGTTGTCCTCAGATCTGAGCTGTTTCCAATTAAGCTATTCAACTTAACTCATCACTGACTCCAGAATCTCCATCCTTGGTCGCCTCGCCTTACAAATCTCCGCGACATGTACATGTACAACCACCAGTCACCTTATTAGGTTCACAGGAGACCTCATACAGTGGCTGGTGAGTGTACTCTATCACAACCCATAATAAGCTGTCGCACAAAACAGCAAAAAGCAGTCTGAGACAGATCAGTAAAATATTTAAATTTTAATGATAAATGTGTTAAATAAACTCTGTAAAGAGAAGACAGGATACAACTATCTCTCATGAGGTATTAATTTGCCACAGTCACAGCTGTAAGCAGGGATGACACCCTAAGGAGAAAGGGTTGAAACCCCGCAGAGGAACATGCGGCGTGAAATGGACCACATTTAACACATCAGCTGCTAGCTGCAGGTGTCGTCACGCTTATCTCCCACACGATATGTTTGGTAACAACCTTGTAATACAATGATTACAAGCTGAATTAAAAATAAGAGTACATCATTTTCTCCATAGTGTTGAGAAAAACAATATATAAAGAAGAAATTTCATATTTATTGCCATGTTAACGTTTCACAAAGGAGGCCGGTGGGCAGTGGCAGCATTTGTTTGTAAAAGTTGTTAACAGCTTTGACAAAATGCACATTACTACAAATCCTGATTGAATTCTTACATTTCTTTCTATAAATAAAACCCAACAGTTAACACCATAGGACCCAAGTGAACCAAATCAAAAATAAGTAAACCCTAAAACCAAACACAATAAGGCACAAAAGCACAAGTATCCAGACAATGTGGCCATCTCTCCAGAGTCATTATTCTTAGAACATCCTTGTAAGGACAAAAGAGTTTAAAATGCAACTAATAATATAGGTTTTCTGAAATGATTCTTCTACTACACAATTTGCTATATTCAGCTTATTGCACATGTCGTCTGCAATAGCAGAAAACATCACACGAGTGAGACAACTCTGTACTGAGGCTGGATAGTTAGATGCACATTTATTGATCCCAAATTCAGAAACCAAAGCAGCACAACCATCCGCCGTTTCATTTTACAGCACTTCCTGAAAAGCAGGTGGATGATGCCAATGCAAAATATGTGCACGCTGCCAGGTGAAGACAAAACAATGCTCAGCACAAGCATACAGGCAAAAAGCCACATGGATTCTAATGACTTTTTTTATCTTTATTTGTTTTTTTAATGTTGCATGGCCACATAACGGATACATTAGACTATTAATGAAACTCAAGATTCAGGACAGTGTCACAGACTCTTGGAACATCAGAATTGGCAGTCACATTTCTGAGTGCTGTAGACAAAAAAAAATAAAAAAAAATCTGATCTTCAGTCCGGTAATCTAAAACATCAATGTGGATGCTGCTGTGATTTCAACGTACACTTTATGGACAAATGTATTTGGCTACACCTGTTAAGTATGAAATTCAGGTGTTTGAATCAGGCTTTGGGCTAGACCCCTCATCTCCAATGAAGGACAATCAACATACCAAGACATTTTGGACAAGGCTATGCTTCTAACAGTTTAAGGAAGGCCCTTCTCTTTTCCAACATGATTGTGCCCCAGTGCATAAAGCAAGGACTATAAACACATGGTTTGATAAGTTTGGTGTAGAAAACCTTTTGGGATGAACTGGAACAGAGATTGTGAGCCAGACCTTCTCATTCAACATCATAAAAGTATGTGCATTTGATTACGTCCTTATAGTCTCTGTTGGTCTAATGTAGGGTGTCCAAATACCTTTGTCCATATAGTGTATCACAATAAAATATTTAATATTTCATTTGTGTTATTTCAAGTTTTTTTATATATATATTACATACATATATTTTGCACAGAGGAGTTTAAGTCAAAGTCAAAGCCGACTTTGAGGGTCATGTGACAAGGGTGGCATGATAACTGGAAGCACGTGGTCGTATTTAGGCTGGATGGTGATCTGAAGCGCTAAACTATTTGAACTCATGACCAAAATGCGGTGTAGTGCAGGTTCTTCCTCCGGCTTGTCCAGCTGTGAGTCTGTGCCTGTATCCACCTGAATGTCCTCCGAGCCGTCCAATGGGTACAGCTTGTCACCTAGAAAGACAGGAGAGCCCAGCAAACAGAATAAAATAAGAAAAAAGCAGACCAATAACAACACAGATAATAAAGCAAAACATTATGTCATTTCAGTCTGGTTCACTGTTAGTAATGAATGATGTGGAGTAGGTGAAAAACACAATCACCTGGAAGCAGTGAGATGTAGTGGTCATCTTTTAAGAAAACTACAGGCAGCCAGTGCTCGCAGCCCTTTATGGCACGCTGGCTGGCAAAGACATGAAGGTCACTAAGGAGAGGGAAACGACACAGGCGGCTAAACTCATAGAACTGTGGCGGCGGGATCCACAACTCCTGTGCCTGGGAGCTCTGCAGGACCTCTGATGGTGTGGACCACTGAAACACAGAGAGGCAGGAAGCCAGAACTTGATTATGTTAATTTATTTTACACAATGAAAAAATTTTATATCTAGACTTGCTGTGGGTTTTAAAATATTATGTAAACTTCATTACAGAAAAAAAATATCAGTATCCTCTCCCGATATAGGGACATATCGGATATTTACGAAAACTTCAATATCGGTATCCTTTACCTGATAATGGACGATTTCCCTCTGGTCCTGCAGAGTGTGCGGGGCCTCCTGCAGGCAGCAGATGAAGAAGGCTGTGTCAAACCTCGTACCACCGTACTTGCCCGCTGGGGTCAGCCAGTTGCTCCATTCATGTAAAGCCCAGATGTTGGGCAGCACCTCCAGCTCTCTGCACATCCGGATGAAATTGGAGGGGTTCTGGTTCACCAGAGCTCTCCACTTAGTGAGTTCACTACTGCTCAGCACGTTTGTTTGACAGGGAAGCGCTTGGTCGTTGTAACGTCTGTCCTTTAAACTTTCCAACAAACTTTCCTCTTCCATTTTAGACAGAACCAGCAGCACACCGCTCTCCTCAAACGTCTCCCTCAGGGCGCAGATCCTGAAGGCGACCTCTCCAGGGATAGGAGAGCCCAGTTTCATTCGGTTTGTGGCGAAGATGGGAGGTCTGCTGTCCGGCGCTTGTTCGATACTTCTCAAGCCAAAGTCTGAAACGTTCTTGAAAGACGAGAAAATGTCCAGCCACTCACTGGAAAAGTCCGAGGCGTCCACCACACCCCCGGGAAACACATAGGCACTGGGCATAAATCGGCTTTTCCCGCTGCGTTTGAGCAACAACACCTCATAATCAAAGGAGGAGTGCAGCAGGTGTGACACCGCGCAGCCGCTGTCAGCCAGCGGGGAAGCTGAAGCGGCTTTCTGCAGTGAACCTGACGACTGACTGCCCGCAACGAGCTGGCGGCCTGCGGCTAAAATGAGAGTAGCCGCCTCCTTCCAGCGCGTTAGACTGGTGTTCATCCTCAAAGTCTTCACAGTAGCTACTGTCCACCTCAAAGTGCTGTTCTCAAAACATCCGGTGTCCAACTTGTAGGTCAGTAGTCTTCGTGTTTTTTCCGAGCAGAAAAATGATTACCGCCACCAACTGGTATGGAGTAGGAACTTCTTCTTCTTCGGCTTTGAAGTGCATTACCGCCCCCTTGTGAACTGGAGGAGTGTGGATCAGAATGGTTATATCCTCACACTATATCACCCTCCTTGTATCCTTTCCTTGTATCTTCCTTGTATCCCCGCACAGCAGACTTAAGGCTCTTCATACCTCACTAGTGTAAGCACTTGTCCAGAATTTATGGACAATGCAATTTTTATTACATCTCACAGTTGATACTTTTTTTTCGATTAAAAAGTGCAAATATGAGACGTTTAATTTCCCCTATACTGTACAGTAAAATGTCCAATGTCCAGTACACTACTAGATATCAATGTGCTGAACACAACCTTTTCATTCTTATTCAGATCTTTTAGAGAACTCTCTGCATTTGCCCAGTTATTATGTCTCTAAAACACAGACGCGCTTTCAAATGTGCCCCCAGAGACACGGTGCTCTCAGTGTTTTTATTTTGAAAACCGGATGTTAATGTCCTGTTAAACACCTGTTTATTAATTTTTTTAAATAACCTACTTAGCCAGATCTGATCCTTGAAATTACATCGTTCTCCTTTTTATTTCACCAGCTCGTCCCTGGATTGCTGTGGTGGAAGTTTGTAGGTAACATGAGCTGCTATCGCCCCCTACAGACTGAATGACCTAGATGTAACTCTTACTGTTCCCACTTGGCATTTTTAATTATTATTCAAACATGATAGCTTTTGTCCATGACTGCTTTATTGTCACTCTCTCTGCTTTTTCCTGAATGATTTGTTAGAACATTTCTTATTCCTTCATGACATTTTTTAAACCGTGGGCCCTAAAACGGTTTCATTTTACATTAATTTCCATTAATACATTTTCACCGATATGTAGATGCATTTATTTCCATTTATTTCAGTTAAGATGTAACAACTGATCGAAAAACCAGGATTTACATTTTGCTTTCACTTGTCCCAAATTATAAGTGTATATATTATCAATATGAGCTCTTTTTTTTAAAAAAAAAGTTATTTATTTGTGTTGTGTAGAAAATGATTAGCAATGCAGAGAGATGTGAGGTATTACAGCCTTTAAGCAAGACAAAGCTTAAATGTGCAAAGCAGTGGAGCACATATCAGTTCAGCCTCTCCCAAACAGAGATTTGGACCAGTTCTTATAGTGCCATGAACACGGCCCCCTGTGAGTGTGTGTGTGAATGTGTGTGTTGACAAGCAGATGGAGCTGGTGCTTGGGACAACATGACCCATTTTTCCTTGTAAAAACGTATTGCAAAACTGTTCTTGGCAGCCAAGCTGGAAACCTCCTATCGATAATCACAGCAAAAAAGGTAATTGTACCTTTAGCTTATGATACTAGACAAACATTAATGCTGTCCAAAACTCTTGAACAACAGTTTAGTTTATCCCCCCAATAGTATCACTGTCAAACACTTGTCGAGAACTCTGTTCTTTAGTTTACTTAAGTTACCTTATATTGCTGCTTCCCTGACCTTTTGACCTTTTCTTAGGATCATTTCCTTCCACACACAGAGCACTGAAAGTGCAGAGACTTACAAGTCTGAATGTGTGACTTCAAATGCACTTGGTCAGATCCTAAGCACCAGGGAATGTGTCTGAAACTTGTGCTCTGCCATTGGTCATAAGTTCTTGTCCTCAGGGTGACTGAGTTCATATGTTCTTGCCTCAGCTGCAGATTACCAGCAAGTGGGAACTGCATTCACCACAGGAAGTCCTGTATTTATCATCAGTGATTTAGACAGGGAAATTACCATAAATAAATGTCATTCTCACATAACTTTTAGAAGAACCTTTGTGTCTTTCTTGTTTTTGTCAAAGCATATGAGCAGAATCTTCTCATTTGGAACATGGTGCAGCTCATTCCCACCCTGCATCTGCACCCTGGTCCTTGCACTATGTAAGTATGGTGAGTGGGTGGGAACACTAACTAGCAGTACACCTGCAACCAGGTACCTATTGGATGATATCAGCTGTCAGTTAAACCGGTGTCCACTCTTATGTGCCTCCAAACAGGAACATAATTAGTTGCATGGTTGATATTCAATATATTTTACTTTCTGATTAGCTTTACCAGCAAACCTGAAGACTACATTCCTTTTTTTTTTTTTTAAAAAGAAGTGGTTTATGGATTTAAGCCATAAAAAAAGTTGCTTTTGCCCGTGTTATTGCCACAACAACAACACATCCAGGATACAGAGTGTACAGTCTATTGAAACTGAAGCTCTCTCACAAGCACCCTGAAGACATTTCATTCCATGAGACTTGATGCTGACTTGAGAATTTATACTGTATTCACTGAATTTTGACAAAAAACTTTGGATTAATAAAATGTACCCATTGTAACAGGGAAAGAACAGTGTAGAAGGGGAATGTGGCACACACACTTAAAAACACAGCTGTGCATGGACTCACATGCAGGGGTGTCACATATCTGTATCAAAGAAGCATTGTTGAAGAAGTCTGGTGGCGTTGGAGTGGATAAAGTGTTTCAGGGGTTTCTCTTAGAGATTGAGACTGTATCAATACAGCAGACATTTCTCATACTGGGTCAATCATATTGAACTTTGTGCATCTTAGGATCATAACTGCTACAACAGAAGTTACTGTTATTTGTATTAAAACACTGTTGATTTATTTGCAAAATTGTATGCCATTGTTTTCTTTGTGTATGTAATGTTGTTTGAAAAATTTAAAAACCCTAACCCTCATGTCTTCACCCACCTCCCTTTAATCTAGGAGACCCAATCAGAGCTTGGAACCTCCTATCAGAGGGGCGTACTCAGGTTTTTCATTTGCATCAGACATTCCTCCTGTCCCTCACTTGACCGAGCTCAGTACCAATGAGGAGACTTCATATCATTGTACCTGGAGTTGGAAAACAAACAAAGATTCAACGTACGTGGAGCATCAAGTGATTTTAACATGTAAGTGAGAAATCCTCTGAAATATTTAATCTAGTCTAATCAACATGTTCTATTTCGAGTAGGTCAGATGACTGACCCTGACTCTAAAATGCAACTTTTTATTACACTCAAGACTTAACAGTTTTGAATTTTGATGATACTAAAAGGCATAATTCAGGTTTTTTGAGGTGGGGGTGTATGAGGCACTTATAGCTGATGTGATACACCACTCAGTGCACTGCTTGAAGAGAAAGAGTCGGGGGATGTAAAAGCACTTCACACATTCATGCCTATGTATGTGCAACAATGTGGTAATATATTCTTGTCACAATTTGTATAGTGAATTTGGACACAGAGGTTTGTAAACTTTAAAAAGTGGTTACGCATATGCATCATTCGGGAAACACTGAGAGGAAATAAAAACCTAAATTCAGCCATTTAAATACACATATCTTACGTTTTTGAATTTTCAAAAATGTTGTTGGTTTGAGACTCATTCATAGAAGGTTATACAACTGATAGTCTTTTAGTTTGCTACCTGAGGCCAATCTGGAAGTAAGAATATAGTGAATTAAAGTTAAATCTACCTTTCTTGTGAAAATGAATCTACTTTCTTGTGATCTACAACATGGGTAAACATTTCCATGAGAAGTTTATGATTCTTCACGAGAGTATGATGTCATTTTGGTTCCATTGATAAAGCTCATAATGTATAAGTGAGAAGGACAGCTAGTATTTGTTGACTTTTGGAAGATTACATCTATTATTACTGTCTATATGGCAGTGGTGTCCAAATTACGGGCCGCGGGCCAATCACGGCCCTTGGTGAGATGTTATGCAGCCCACAGCTTCAGTCAAAAAACACCTCTGGTCACATGTCACCCCCATGAGCTCAGCAGGTAAGGTGTTGCACTTTGAAACCAACAATCCTTCTGTGACAGACAGCTATATGCACTCATCTCATATTATGTTATTTGACTCCAGATGTGGAAAGAAATGATTTTTTTCTTTTCATTTTTTAATGAAATCATATTCTTATAAAACAGTGCATTTGTATGTAAATGGTACTGTTAAAAAAAGGGAAAACATTATCAAATATGGCCCTCATTAAAAAAAGGTTTGGACACCCCTGGTCTATGGTCTAATTATTGAGAAACTGGCACTGATGGCAGGGGGCCACAGTCTCTTCATATACCTTATCATTACACTTGATAAGCTGTTTTAACTGGTGTAACATGTGAGCATTTGTGCTTCTTTTGGCCACTAGCAGAGAGAAATGGATGAAAATGGCGCTAGGGAGAGGAAGGAGTCGCTGAATGGCTCCACTGGCCCCAGCATGGATTCTCCTGCTAAGGACAAACAGGCTGTGAAGGCCGCTGTGCTTCAAAAAGATGTGAGTGTGTGTATCTCTGTCTGTCCCATGTGTGGGTGTTCCTGAGAACGACTTTAGTGCTAGACTGGATCCCTCCAGTCGTACCTTTTCACAAAGACGGGGGTTGGACTGACGCTGCGTCAGACTTTTCAGACTTTTGTGTTATATGAGTTGTATGTAAAACAATGCATGTGACAAATAAAACTCTTGGACTTGAACCCTCCTGTAAGTCTTTTATAGTGTAGTATTGAATTGAACTGAATTGAACCCATTAACCCAAAAATCTCATGTTGCCCTGGAACGTTCCTGTTCTGCACACAGGAAGTGATTTGTTTTATGTCAAGACAGACATTGGCAACAGCAACATTGTGCTAGTGAAATGAGACGGCGACAAACAGGTTGGAGTACGACAAAAGATACACAAAGATGCATGGCATACTCCGAAATGAAGGACGCGGCATACAAATAATGGTACATCACACCAAACGGAGGCAGAATAACATCAACAAAAATCACCAAACGTTGTGCACTGCACCTTTAAGGTCTGCTATCTAGCAGCAGATGACATGAAACTCAGTGTTGGAAATACCCAGACAACAAACTTCCTGGCTGAAAATCCATAAAGATAACAATTTAAAATAATGTACTTCCTCTTTGTTCTGTGTGTGTTTGGTCAGGTTGGTCTGCTGAGTGGCATCGGTTTTATTGTGGGGAGTATGATCGGCTCAGGCATCTTCATTTCTCCCAAGGCTGTTCTGCTGTATAGTGGAGCTGTGGGACCGTGCCTCCTCACCTGGGCTGCCTGTGGCGTGATTTCCACTATGGGTGAGAACCTCATCCAAAACCAATACACCACTTTGTTCAGCATCACAGCGGTGGTCCTACAATGCATGAGGTAGAAACCAAAATCATGGCTTGTTGATGTGGGACACTAAAGCTCTGACTTGACTCTATGTCAAGCTTAAAAAAAACAAAATTGTCTCCAACCTCCTTCAACAAAACGTGACCGACCTTATGTGTGAACACTAATACGCCTCGGAGCTTTTCACATTGTTTACAGCTTCATCGTCTGTAGCAATGGAGTGAATAAAAGTAGGTAATTATGCTTGTGTATGTTGTTGTATGATGTTCCCACATCATTTCACAATTGTTCTTGATGTTTAGCGTCCAGTTGCTGTGGAAAACACAGTATCGGGAAGCATCAGAAATTACACCCAGAATTCACACAATGTATAATGGGGGACAGGAATAAGGTGGACAGAAGTAACAACTCACTGAAGAGCCACTAGAGGGAGAGATACCGCTGGTGGCAAAAAGAACTCAATTTGAATGGAAGCTGATTGGAAAATGAGCCCACTTCTGTTGTGTTTACTGATGTTGACATTTTTAGGAGTTAATGGTCTCAGTCACTATAGTTTCAGGTCTTCTTCAATGACATATAATGTCAAATATGTAAATTGTGTTCCCATTTAGATGAATGACAGCGGGTGTCTGAGTCTGCAGGTGACGTCTGAGAACTTCCACTTTTTCAAAGACTTAAATGATCCCAGTCAAATCTCAAGGCTTCACCGCGGGACTTCATTTTGCAACTTGAAGACGATGTCCGCTTATTACACATGATGTATGGGTGTTCCCCATTCAGACGCATAAAACAGATTTATGAGTCTTTTTGTGAATTTATGGGGCTTTAAAGTAAAGTCTGTAGAGTGTGACTGCTGCTGTAAATTCAGATAACTGTTAAACTTTAACGGGTGTGTTTTTGCATGACTCTTCATTATGGTCACTGTACATGTTTGATTTACCAATTTGGCAAAACATTAACACACATAAAATGTGACCTTACTCATGGTCAGTTCGTTTCACAATGGTAATCTTTATCTTTATAAGGCTACACAGATTACGGATAATGTTATGGACAAAACGTTGTAAAATGCTACATGACTGGCTTCTCTGTATAATTTACTTTGAGTAAATGTGTCAGAGAACCAAATGTTTTTTGTTGTTCTTAACCTTTCTTTTGAATCTTTCACCAGAAGAAATGATCAAACTTAATTAGTCCGTCTCTCTTCATGTGTTTGTCGACACAGGGGCACTGTGCTACGCTGAGCTTGGCACCATGATCACCAAATCCGGCGCAGATTATTCATATTTAATGGAGGCTTTTGGCCCCATTTTGGCCTACCTCTACTCCTGGACCACTGTCATTGTGTTGAGGCCTTCAGCCTTTGCCATCATCACGCTGAGCTTTGCAGAATATGCCTCCACTCCTTTCTACCCTGGCTGCACTCCTCCCCTCATTATTACCAAGTGTCTGGCTGCAGCAGCTATATGTAAGTGGAAGTTAATGTTTAAGTCAGTCAACGGCACATTGCACTCATTACGGATGTAGTTGATCACGTATTTAGTATTAAAACTGAACTGGCTACAAAAGGTGGATGTGGGTCAGTGGAAGATCATGTTGTCCGTCAACTGGGGAGGATAAAGTGGCAGAAGATGGATGGATGGATGATTAACAGAAACTCTGTGAACTTCTGTTAACCATCAACAAGTAAACAGCAAACTGGCATTTAAGACCTCAAAACTATTTTGCTAACTTTAATTTATTTTGCCTTACATTAATGCTCATAACAGCTCAACATGGAACCTTTGTAATTTTACAAGTTCCAAAGGTGTTCTTCTTTTTTTCTCTGCCATTTATTTCTAATGTCTAACTTGTAATTAATTGTTTTCTTCTCAGGTGTCGTCGTCTCAGTCAACTGTTTTAGTGCTAGACTGGCGAGATATGTGCAGAATTTCTTTACTGCAGCTAAACTTTTAATCATTTTTATCATAACGGGGGCTGGAATTGTTCTGTTAGCTCAAGGTGGGTTTTATTGTCCTTTCAGTGTATTGTATGTTATTTGATTAGATTTGTTAAAAATATTTTTAACACATTACATTTTCTTTTCCCTTTTCAGGAAATACTGAGAATTTTTCAAATGCATTCAGTGACACTCCGCCATCTTTTGGAGCAATTGGTCTTGCGTTTTATAACGGGTTATGGGCCTTTGATGGATGGTAATAGTTAATGTTCTCCTCTTTAACCTGATGTGCAGGGTTAACTCTGCTCCTCCATAAAGTGATGTATTTATGAGTTGAACTGTCACATAAAATCATCAGGTGTCAGTCTTTCAGATGCTCTCTGCCCTTTCTCCAAGCCTTCATGTTACCTTAAGAAAATGACATATTCCACACAATGCAGCTGCAGAAACGGGATAGCTAAATTCCCTTAGACCAGATAACATGTTTTGTGAGCTTACCGATGATATCAATCGCAATGCTTCTCAATTTAAAGCTTTGTGCACAACGTTTCATGTTCACGCCATTGTTTTCTCAGGAACCAACTGAATTTTATCACAGAGGAAGTGAAAGACCCATACAGGTAAGACTGAAACTCACTGTATAAGGTGATTAGTTTTTAAAGACTCCCTCAAGATAATTATTAACTTTTGTTCATACTTAAATGTAATACTTAAACTCTTAAGTGGCAAAATACACAACTTGTTTCCCTCTTAAATTGTGTTTTGTGGATTACTCTCAGGAACTTGCCACTGGCCATTATTATTGGGATCCCCTTGGTTTCTGTGTGCTATGTAATGGTCAACATTGCTTACTTCACTGTCATGACCTCCACTGAAGTGCTGGTGTCTCCAGCTGTTGCTGTGGTAAGGAGTTGAAGTCATTTAATAGTCATATAATATATTTTTTGGTATTACCAGATGACTGGGGAAGTGCAGCTTAAGTTGTGAGGCATACAGCCAAGAATAGGTTTGGTGTTCTGGACAGAAGAAAGAAGATCAGGAAATGAGTGGTGGAATGAGGAACTACAGCAAGTGTAGTGGTCGTAATTACAGAGGTAGTAAGTTGATCAGCCACACAATGAAGACTTGGGAAAGAGCTGTTGAAGCTTGGTTAAAGAAAGAAGTGAAGGTCAGTGAGTAGCAGTCCAAGTTCATGCCAAGAAAAACTAGTAAATAGAAGTATAGAAAAGACCAGAAGGAGTTGGATTGCGTCTTTGTGGATCGAGAGAAAGCTTACGACCGGGCACCAAGAGAGGAACTGTGGGGAGTGGCAGAGCAGTATGTGAGGGTGGTGCAGGACATGTATGGGGACAGTGAGACAGTGTTGAGGTGTAGGTTGGAGTACATCAGGGATCAGATCAGGGCCCTTTCTTGTTTGCAATGGTGATGGACAGGTTGACAGATGAAGTCAGGCTGGAGTCTCCGTGGACTATGTTGTTTGCAGATGATATTGTAATCTGCAGTGAGAGCATGGGACAGGTGGAAGAGAGCCTGGAGAGGTGGAGGTATGCACTGGAGAGAAGAGGAATGAAGGTTAGCAGGGGCAAGACAGAATAACTGTGTCCGAATGACAGTGAGACAGGTGGTACGGTGAAGATGCAATGAGCAGAGTTAGTAAAAGTGGATGATGAGTGTACCTGGGTTCAACCATCCAAAGCAATGGACAGTGCACAAGAGATGAAGAGGAGAGTGCAGGCAGGGTAGAGTGGTTGGAGATCTTGTGTTATCATGTGTCCTATCTGTGTGTGTGTAAATGACATTTATGAGCACATGTATTTCTGACCATCTGCCTGTGTTATTTACTATTTCAATCTCTTGCTCGAGCCTATGCTCCCTCACTCCTCCGGCCCATTATAACCCCCGAAACTGCCTCGCAGTTTGCTACCTTATTTAATGAATCTAATTTGTGTTGTACACCTGATGACAATTGTGCTCCTAGTGCCGATGCGCGTTTGTAAATTCCTTTCCTTATGTATGAATATCCTGGATTCTGTTTCCCCTTTTAAAACCAAGCATATTTCACAGCCATGGGTAAATGACTCCAGCCGTGCTCTCCGACGCGCATATCGACAAGCTGAGAGAAGATGGAAAAAAGACAAGCTCCACATCTCTCATCAAATTCTGCATGATTGCCTTTCAGTCTACCCGAGAGCTGTTAAGGTTGCTAAAATGGAGCATTTGTCTAGTCAAGTTTCCAATAACAGCCCCAAGGTTCTGTTCAACCCTTTCAACTCCCTTGTACATCCATGTGATATCTCCCCTGTGGTGCCATCTCCTACTCTCTGCGACAACTTCCAAAAAAGTTTGATTGACAAAATGTCTTCTCTTCAGCTGGCTACCTTCACCACCATCACCTCTGTTAACTCATGCCACTGACCCCTTTGACCTTTGTTTGCCAGTCTATCCTTGATCATTTTGAGCCAATATTCTTTTCCACACTCTCTGACACAGTTATGCATTCGTGGGCTACATGCTGTCCTTTTGATAGTGTCCCTTCTCGCCTGCTTAAAAATGTCTTTGACAACTGTACGTCTTTTAATACACACTATTCTTAGATCAGGGTGTGTTCCAGCTGCTTTTAAACACTCTGTACAACCTCTTATCAAAATGTGAAACCTGGACCCCCCTTCGCTGTGGCAGCTTTGGAATGCCCTGTCCTGGCACATCAGATGTGCCTGTTAATGTGACTCGTTAAATCTCCTTTAAAATTCTACTTTAACTCCGTGGCATTTAACGTGGGTTGAGCTGGACTCCCGTGTTTGTTTATTTGTTTGTTTGTTTGCTTTTATGTGCTTTAATTATGTTCTGTAACATTTTTAAACGTTTTATGTTTTTATGCTTTCTATTTTTATGGCTTTTTATTGGTGTTCTTTCTGTACAGCACTTTGATCAACCTTGAGATTGAGGTGACAGAAGGGTAGTAGGAAAAGTGCAAGAGAAGGTCTACAAGACGGTGGTGAGACCTGCTACGATGATTGGCTTGGAGACTGTGGCACTGTCTGAAAGACAGGAGGCGGAGCTGGTGGTGGTAGAGCTGAAGATGCTGAGGTTTCTTTTTGGGAGCGTATAGTCGAGGGACAACTCGGGTTGAACCGTTTGGAAATAAATGTTGAGATGGTTTGGTCATGTGCAGAGGCGGAATAGTGATTGTATTGTATTGCAGGGCAGCAAGAAAAGAGGACGACCACAGAGGTTCATGGATGTTGTTAAAAAGGATATGAAAACAGTTGGTGTAACAGAAGAGGACACAAGGGATAGAACAGGATAGAGGCAGATGATCCCCTGTGGTGACCCCTAAAGAGAGAAGCCGAAAGATTAATAAATAATAAATGCATTATATTAACATTACCTTTTATATGTATGTGTAATATGAAAGTAATTGACTAATGTAAGTAATACATTAGCAGTGTCTTGTCTTCCTAGTCCATTGTTAAGTATATGGTTTGTACATTTTAGACGTTTGGGGACAAAGTCTTTTATCCTCTGTCCTGGATCGTTCCACTTTTTGTTGTCTTCTCTACAATTGGTACTGCCAATGGATCCTGCTTCAGTGGTGCCAGGTAAAAGACAACCATCCTATTATCAGATAAGATATGATAAGGACATGTGGGGTTTATTTGTATTATTGGTAGTATAATTGTTATTAGTGGTGGGAAAACATATGAGAGGTGGGTTGAGAAAAATTGGTACAAGAACAAATTAAACATGAAAAACAAACATATGTCTGTCTTTCTCCTCCCACAGACTGACGTATGTATCTGGTAGAGAGGGTCACATGGTGAAAATTTTATCCTATATCAGTCCAAAGTACTGTACACCATTACCTGCTCTCATACTGAATGTGAGTCCTGCACATTTAATGACCATCTGTCTTTTTAATGTTAGAATTTCTACTTGGTGTCTGTGTTGATTTTGTTTGCCACTGTTGTGCACTGCATTTGTTGTGTGTCATTTTATGTCACAATTCACTTTCACAAATTACTTAAACAACAAAAGTAATGTTATGCTGTAGAGTTTTTTATGTCAAGTTCTTTGCACAAAATAGTAAAAAAAATAGAACTGAGCAAGAGAAATATAAACAGGAAACAGTCATAAACACAGAATAGCTTATTTTGTGAATTAACAACTCGACAAAGCACCATAAAACTCAAAAATGTTATCGTTTGAGTCATGCTGCTCACAGATAGATACGTAAACAAATGACAGAAATCATGAATAAAAAAACAACTTCCTTGGGGACATAAAAATCACCTCTGTTTGAATGTAAAACATTTCTTTGTTTCTTTTTCCCACTATTATGTGTACCTGTTTTTGTGTGTTTTAGGGTGTTTTGGCTATGTTCTACCTTATCCCAGCTGACATTAACACCCTTATAAACTACTTCAGCTTTGCCCAGTGGATGTTTTATGGTCTGACAACACTGGGACTCATAGTGATGCGATTCACAAGGAAGGAGCTCCACAGACCAGTGAAGGTGAGACTTTTTTAACAAGGCACAGTTTCACTTCTATTTTCTATTTACTTCTATTTTTGTAACTTCAGTCACCAAAACACAGCTACTGTTGCTACCACCCCAGACTTTCTCACGTGAGTCTGCAGAGCTTTCTGAAAAGACCACTTTGGGTCAATATTCCAATGATTCTGTGCGGGGTATGTTCCTAGAAGTAAAGTATCTGGTATAATTCATGACCCTAAAGTTTACTAACGTCGTGAAGTGAAACACCACAGACATACAGACTTAAAAGGAACTTTTTATATGTACTTTAGGCAAGGGCTTTTTGTCATGAAGACTTCAATTAAGAAATTATAGTAGAAAAGAGGAGAGATAAAGGGAGAGAGTTATCTTACACACTCACCCTTTAAATGTAATAAAAAAAATTTAAATACAGAAGTAGAGTATACTTCACTGTATAAAACCTTGTAATAATCAATACAAATTCTTTAAAAAAAAATGGTATTCTGTTTCCTTGTGTGAAAAGTAAAATCTTAACTCTTTGTGATAATTTCAAGGTGCCAGTTGTCATAGCGGGCCTGATGGTGCTGGTGTCTGGCTACTTAGTCCTGGCCCCCATCATTGATAAGCCAGAAGTGGAATATATCTACTGTGCAGTGTTCATGTTCAGTGGATTTCTACTCTATTACCCTTTTGTTCACCGTAAGGTTGAATGGGCACGCAAACTCATGAGTAAGTTTATTTCTCATTTTTACTGAAATTCAGGAGGCAAGTTGCAGAATTCAAGTCACTGATATACGTTGTTTGCCTCTTGACCACTGGTAGAAAGTGAAAGGAGAAATATGTTCAAAAGGTTCAACCGATTACGAAACCGATAGACCTTTTTACACCAGCGCAGCACTGGCCTGGTTCTACTGTCCACACCAACTTTTTAACAGTTTTGGTTCAGAACCTATAAATAACTGCAAGTTTTTAACAGAATGAAAGTGTGTAAAAAAAATGTTTACTTCTACTCAAATTAGCAACACCCACCATTGATAGCACAAGTTTGTGGAACTTTGGTTCCACTTAACTGCTGTGAATATGGATTGGTTCAGTGAGAGTACAAAGGTTCTGATTGGGACTAGAGCCTGGACAGGACAGGTGTGCCAGTGCTTGCTCGTGTGACAGTGGTAACAGTGTGAGGTTGTGCTGATGCCACGATGGACCATGGTGAAAAAGTGACATTTGACGTGCTTTCTCCTGCAGGGCCCATTACTATTTATCTCCAGCTGCTGATGGAGGTAGTTCCTCCAGAGAAAACGGAATGAAAATGGACAGAAGAGAAAACCACGATGACTTCTGCTGCTTGTCATGATTCACATTGTGCCTGGTTCTGGAGACAGGCCAATCCAACGCCTGGGGTCAGAGGTGGATCAGGGTCAAAAACAAAGTAGCTGGTGTGTTGTATTGTGTTTGTGGACTGGTGTGACCAGTCATTTCTGCTGATATGTTGTTGTTTTTTTTAACATGACAGCCTGAATGACCATGTTCTGGTGAAATCTTTATGAAATCACTACAACTTCCACTGCTCTGACATCAATACTTGAACACTCACGAGAAAGTGGAGTCTATGACAACAATGCCAATCGTGACATTTATCTGCACTCGGAATGGGAACGGTTTTAAATACGATAAAGATGCGAGAATTTGAAAAAAAACCAAAAAACACAAACGTTCATGTTTCGGAAACATGTTTATTTTCTTAAATAATATTTGCATATAGAACGCGTGTGCTTCCTTGTTTTCCATTTGTTTTACGAAAGTTTTATATTGTCATTTTCAGCCTTTTTGACTTTGTACTCTCCTTCACCTTTTGCATTGTACGGAACCTTGTACTGTTTTGAAATGCACTCCATACACCACAAGAAAAATAAATAAATAAATAACATAAAACAGGAAATAAACAATATGTGATTCCAGCAAATAGCTCTGCCTATAAGTTGCATGTGCTTGGCACTTTAGGAGACGGATAATGAATGTATTATTCAAATAAATACTCTTAGAAAGCAGAGAACATCACATTGATTGCAATCATTGCAGGATTCAGAACAGTGCGATTGAATAAAATCACAAAAAAATGGCAGAGCCTCTGGATATTACTCTTGTCCAGCACTCTGTGGGAGTTGGGTCTTTGTTGCCCTATAGAGGCACTTCACACATTAGGTTTTCCCGATGTACAATCCTTAGAGTGCAAGTGAAGATTTTCTCCAGTAGGTGCCAGTAAATGTTGCTTTAATTGGCTTCACTGAATGCGAGGATTCTCAGAAGAGCTGCTCACTCACTTCTGCCAAATTACACTGGAACTGTCTGTAGAAGCAGCATGTGGGTTGTGTAGCCAGACGTGCTTGGCTCAGTTTTAATGTGCGTGGTGTTTTCAGTAAAGAAAGCTGTTGTCTCTCAACAGGTCCCACGTGAAGACTGAATCCTTTTTTTTCCACAAATTCCAGGACTCTGCTGGCACTAATCCGATCAAAGATGAGATTTTTTACACATTGCCGTAAAGATGAGCACTTACATCCTGTTTCATCACTCTTTTATAGGCACTGGGTCCCAGGAAGAACATTCATCATTTGGTTAGTGGGCAGAGGAAAGTGATATTGTTCAGAATGTATTAAAATTGTTTTTATGTTTTATCGGAGCCGCAGATGACGCAAAACAATGCTGCATTCAGTGTCAGCAGAGTTTTAAGATTTGATTTTGTGGCAGTTACAAAATGGGAAAAGTCTGACTCTGTTGTTTAATGTACTATTACATTAAACGACAGAGTAGCTTGTTAATACTCGATGTATTGTTAAATCAAGTCAAGGTGGAGCCACTTTCACAACTTAAATGATGTCTTCATAAAGTTATAAGTACCTTATATCTGTGGTTCTAAACCAGGTATTAAAAAGATCATTCTGGAATAAAACATTGGATAATTGGACCATCTAAAAATGTTGAGGGGAAATGCAAATAACTGAATTGTGCCAAATTGTGCCAAAACGTCTCAATCTGACACTGGGTTTGGGCTGTTGTAGGCCAAATGTAACCATAACACATTTTAACTTATATACACATAACTTATATAATACAACATTTTAATCTGAAAAGCAACTAGGAATATACTAGGGTGAAATAAACATGTAGTGAGGGAAAAATAAACATTTTACTTAAAAAAGTTAATGTGTGCTGTTAAGAAAATGTTTTCAAAAGTCTTCTTTAAAAGTACTGTGGAAGTTACAAAAGGAAACTAGATTTTATAGTATTGGTCATATTCGTGTGGTAATCAAATTTGGTTGTGGTAGATTGATTGAACTCAATGATAGGAATGTGCACATTCTGTGCATATTCTCAGTGTGTGTGTGAGAGAGTGTGTGTGAGAGAGGGAGAGGGAGAGAGAGAGAGAGAAATCTCATCATCTCATTAATAGAGAGACAGCTCTGATGAGAACCCATCTGCATATCATTTTAATCACATTACTGTGCTTTTCCAATCAGTTACTGCATTAGCATATGGTTTAGATCCTCTCAATCACTCAGTGACCTTCCCAAAATACTGTATGTATAATGTGTCACTAATGAACATATGCTGCAAATAAAGTCTGTGATTGTTCTGATTGTTTTGGGAGGATCAGATAGTGTCCCAGACTTCAGGGAGTAAAATGCATTAATATCAGTTGGATTGTTTTCCCTTACTGGCAGCTCAAGGTTTTTACTGTATCTGCACTGTTTGCACCAGAAACAAGTTTCAGATTTAACTGTAGAACTACTCAGATGGCTGATGTTGGCTCCTGTGAGTAAAATAATGGTTTTTTTTAAGTCCAAACAGTCACAACAAATCACTTTATCAACCAGCAGAGGAGTCTTTTGTCAGCATGACCTGTTTCCTCCATTGGAGGGCACACTTGAATAAGCAGTGACTGCAGAGTGAGCCACAGCCATTTCACATTCACTGCGATCCTTTTTGCAGAAGAGGATCCTCTTACAGGCGTGTTTCGCACATTTGAGGCTCCCTTTTGAATGATTTTCCAAACTATGTCACACTCTATCCCTGATCCAAACCACCTGGCACCTTGAATGGCCTTTCTCCCTCTTCCTGCAGTCCACCAAAGTTGCTCACTGATGCATTTCTCTGTTAAAGCAGCTCCAGGAGTCGATGAGCTGAGCCCAAGGTGCTGAGACTGCTGCTGATAAATTCTTAATAACATGAGATGACCTCTGTTTTATCTGTCAGCTTAAAGAGGTTTTACAATTAAAATGACTTCTGCAATGACTAGTTCATCACTCAGTGCAGAGAAAAATAATTAACCTGGATATTGGAGGGTTTTGTTTTTACTATCATCCCTCTTTTCTCTTTTTGTAATAATTCACATCGTCACATCACACGTTATCTCCTCATCAAACTCTCTCCTGCCTTTGTTTCAATTATTCTCTCTCTGTCTCTCACTGCACTCTTAAACACATACTCTTTGGCTCTTATGATAGATTTTCTCTGTATTTACTTTGATCTCTCCTCCAACAACCTCGAATTGTTAACTTTTGAGGGATAATTCAGGTCTTTCCAAGTGTGGTTGCATGAGCTAATAATTCGTTGCCATTTCCAGACACTTCACTTGGACACTGCTCAAGTGTGCGATTCCTTACGTTTGCAGTGTCCTCGTCATGATCAAGTCTTTACTGGCTTTCCCAAGTCTATAGAGAAAATCCGCGATTACATCACAACACACAGGAGTTGTTGATCCACTGCCGCCTCCATAAGTGCGTTCAAATGTGAACTATTTTAAAAAAATATTTAACAAAAAAAACTTTTCAGATAAAATCAATCTGAGTCCAGACAAGTGTTGGAGCTCCGTCTGCTTAATATGCCAAAAAAAAAAGTATGGTATATCATGTGACCATTCAGGTACACTGGACAGGTGCACATCAGTCTCACCAGGAAGTTGATGCTACTACCGATGGAAAATAACATTGGTGAAAAGTACAAACAAGGATTTCTTTTATCAGAACGACCAGATCAAACTGAAACCAAAAGTGTTAACACTTGACCAATCAAGTGAATGTGTGTAACTTCATTATCGTTATCATTATTTCCACGAGTCTCTGTTTTTGCTTGCAGCATTTTTAAATTTCTCCATTTTCATGGCTCTGAAATGCCGGGATCATATCTGAAATAGAATTTATGCATTTTTAAGTGCAGTGACCAAATGACAAGTTTTTGAATTTTATTAATTCGCATGAGGGGCTGCTGGAGGCAATATCAGCTGACCCAGGGCGAAAGGCAGGGTACATCATGGAGCGGTCACCAGTCCACCGCAGGGTAAACAGACAAACCACCATTCACTGTCACATTCACACCTACAGTCAATTTAGAGTTTCCTGTTAACCCCTGCATGTTTTTTGTGGGACTGTGGGAGGAAACCAGAGAATCTGGAGAAAACCCACCCACACACACGGGCAGAACATGCAAATAGAAGGGTCCAAAACTGGATGCAAATTGGTGAGCTTTTTCCAGCTGGAAAAGACTAATAAAATGGCTAACATATTCTTATGATATCTTGACTTAATCACGCATACATTTTATTAGGCAAGCCTTTTGTAAATTGGCTAAATTTGTTTTTCTTCTGTCCCTGCTGGCAGCCATGTTATTAATGAGTCACTGAAATGGTGGTACGCTAACAGGCACGACTGGCAAAGTGTGTCAATATCTCATACAACCACACGTCTAAAAACTAGTATATGAACTATCTCTTTATTTGATCAACTTATCAATCAATAGCTGGTGCCATCTCACCGAGACTCGGGCGAAACTACAGTTCACACAGTTTATACATTTTTGTCCGAGTGTCATATCGAATAGTAAATACAAGTTAAGGTATTTATGTGTTTCTGTCACCATATTTGCATGCACACGTGTGCGTACAACTCTGTGGGTGAAAATGTGGGAGATCAAGAGTGGAATTCAACATGTAAAAAAGCGCTGCTTGCTAATTATGTTGCTGTGCATGCTGCGCTCTTGCACTCGCTGTAGTTTCTGGCTGTTTAGCAGTGCTTTGATCAGCGGGCTGCTTCCTGGCTTCCGCAGCCTGATGCACGGGTGGCTTCACTACAGAGACTGCACACAGTCGGTGGCTGAACTGTTGTGTGTGTCTTTATGAATATATGTGGGAAAAGAGCAAGAAAGGTGACAGAGAAAGAAGTGCACAGGCAGGCATTGGTAAAAAAAAACACATTTGAGGGTGAATATTTTGTTTTGGAGGAGGCGTTTTGCCTTAACTGCTTTTAGTGGCTGCCTGGCAGGAACCTGTCTGATGTTTATCCTCCCTGTGTACTTCTAAACCTTGCCTACAGCCACTGCTGCTTCACAGCTCAGTTATGATCTCTTAGGTTCTTGTCATAAATGGTTTTCCTCGCCTGCCATTGAGGATTTGTGCAGCAGAAAATGCCACAATGAATAATAATAAAAAAGCATTTGTACAATAACGTCATGCCATTTTGTTCAATCAACACAAAACCGGTGAAATACAGTATATGCAGCAAAGATTGTTTTGTTAAAGTGCAGTCAGGAGAATGGGATGAGAGACTGACCTTGAAATAATTTAAGAGGGGTCACATCAGCTGTCTTCCAGGCCCGCTCAGATTTTATTATTGGAGTTTTATTTTTGTAAAACATTAGTACCCCTAAGTCATCGATACATATCACATATTCTGTCAAAAAAAGACAATTTCCCTCCAATCCATAACATAGTTTTCACACTTATCTCGTTAAATTGGGTTATCCTGTTTTCTGACATACCCACCGAGAGCAAAGAAGCCGTGACATGTCGCTTGACCTCCAGTCAATAACAACCGGCATGTCTATCTGGGGATGGCATTAAAAGATAAGAAAGACTTTCATTTATGGACAAATGTGTTCACATAGATTTCCCATACAATCTATTTACAGCACGCAAGAAGAGAGCCCATCTCTCAGAGAAGACACCATGAATCAACACTCTCTATCGACACGTGGTGTAATGCAGCTGCGTATCCAGCATATACAACACACGATGGATGTGATTTGTCACTAGAAATAGATGTGTTATTTCTGCATGAGTATAGAGAGGTAACACTTTGGATATTGGCAGTGTACGGGGCTACCCTAAACATAGATACAAAACAGATTCTCACCTTTTCACCTATGAGAGGGTTATATGATGTTTGACAATTTATTAGAGCCTCTACTTCTTTGATGTGAGCCAACTGCCCCTGTGGCAGAAACTCTGTTTAAAGAACAGGGCTTCAAGGAGCAGATTTCTTTTTATTTGCATCTCTATAGCGCTGTGGTGCTGTCCCACAGTGTGAGGAGTAAAGCCTGCAAAATATCCCTCTCTTCTTATCCCTCTGTGAATAAAAGAGGGGTCAAGAGACAGCCAATGTAAGCTGTCATGCTGGATCTGATACGAAATACAGGCTGTATACATATCAAAGATACCCCTCATGACAGCACTCAGCATACGATTACATTATTCCTGGCATCTTCCGTGAGCTAAATTCACTAACCCGTGTTTGATCAAGTGTCTAATTAATTCCTTAAGTTCTCGTGTTTATTGCAGGGGAGGGGGTATCGGTATGTAAGTGGAGGGGATCTGTCTTTGAAGTGTTCTGCAAATCTCTAGAGGACAACCGAGCCTGAGGCTGGACTTTTGGAGAGAACCAACCACCACTTTTCCAATGAGGGGACAGAACGGGCTTCTTTCCACGGTCATGTTTACGTCACTGAATTACACCCATCAGAAATAAAATGTCATTAGGCGACTTTAATGTCAACAAAGAAACGATGAGCAACTATGGTGGAATTCTTGGTCCTGTACTGAAATATGGACTCTTAACAAGACTCTGCAGTCTTCTGCGATACACCCCTCCCTGTGCCTAACTAGCTAATGAACCTTCAGTTATCTATCTTCATTCCACCCAGAGCCTACTTGTCCTTCCCCGCAGAGAGAAGCCATTTCTTGGCAGGTGTTACTGAGGGGAATCCAAACCTCCTGGCTCTGAAGTAAAGCGCTGCATTTTTCTGAAAGTCGTTTTGAGGTGAAAAACAAAATTCACTGATGCTGTTTCTTGTTGGTGCAGACAGCACTGTCAATATTTGTGAGCGTGAAGCAACCCCATTCCCAAGCTGCAAACCAGGCAGCTATGGCTGTAGTCGTTTGTCAAGTCAGCAAAACACAACATTTTGGCTTCCTAAACAAAACTGCACGCTCACAACCATTTTGAACCAAACATTTACAAATCTCACAAGATAACCCATTACTTGGTTTAGCTTTACAGACAAAACCTGCTTATTGTGTCATTTTAGTGAACATGTTGGGTTGAACTGCTACAATTAAAAATTCATATGCAAATTAGGTTATTCATCTAAACCACTCTGTGCAGTTCAGCAGCCACCCAAAGACAAAAGAGTCACTGTTTCCTCCTCCAGCACACACAGATGCACACATAAGAGGAAGTGTTTGATCAATCCAGAACAAAAAGTAAAATTAAATAAATATTTGGGAGGTGGCTGTGTAATAATAGGTCTCCATTTTGCAATGATATCAAGCCGATAGATAATGCCAATGTATTATTGCAGCTCCACAAGACATAATAGTGACTAAAAGCAGCTACTCTGACTTGTCAAAACACAAAAGGCTTGTGACTATAAGACATAATGGCTCTATGTAGTTGTCCTACTAAGCTTAGGTATGTGTTGTGACACATTACTTTGTAATGTGAACTATGCAGAGGTGGGTAGAGTAGAATTACACAAGTAAAAGTACTGTTCCTTTAAGATAATAATTACTCAAGTAGAAGTATGAAAATAATTACTGAGTAGGAGTAAAAAAGTATGCAGTGAAAAGACTACTCAAGTACTCAAGAATACAAGAAATGAGTTTCTTCTGATTTATTTTTGAAATATTCAGAGCAACACAAAATACAAAAAAGGCACAACATAATATGAAACAGCAATGTTCAAATTAAGACATGTTAAATAATAATATTTTAAATAAAACAATAAATATGATCTTTATAATACAATAAATAACCCTTGAACTAAAACAATAATAAATGAACTATTTTTAATATAATTTTTTTTTAATTATTATATTAAATACATCACGCTTTACCTACAATACAATACACAATAAATTAGCTGACAGCTGAGCTGAAACAACTGATAGCTGAAACGCAGCGTCCGGAGTGTACAACAGAAACACAGAGACAGGAGACCAGAAACCAGAGACCAGAGACCAGAGACCAGAGCCTCGGTGATGGACACAGTAAACAATGAGCCGCTGGTGTGTTTTAAGTCCACTTGGAGCCCAAATCTGCGGCTAACAGCTGAGCGGCTAACAGCTGGTGCGCGACTCAACTGGCTGCATTTAATTGGCAAGATTTTGTCAGCCATAGCCAACAGGGAGAAAAATAGCATGTGTAATAAAAAAAAAGATATTATTAAAAAATAAAGTAACGACCGTCAGTGAACCAAATGGAACGTCATAAAAGTACCGTTCTTTCTTCAAATATATACTGAAGTAAAAGTAAAAGTGTGTTGAAATAAAACTACTACTATAAAATTACAATTTATCCAAAAGGTTACTCAAGTATTTGTAACCTCTGAAACTATGTTTTGGATAAGTGATTTGGATCTGGTAAATTTGGTGATAAATAAATAAATCTATAAATCTATCATAAATTGGGTGTAGTGGACAGCACTCTGACCCGGGTTTGCAGCAGGTCAGAACAAGGGCCTTTCTGCATGGAGTTTGCATGTTTTCTCCGGGTTCTCAGGTTCCCTCCCACAGCACAGGATGGACAGACGTGCAGTAGCTGTCACACGTACAGAAACAAGTTCACCAGATTACGGACAAATCCTAGGTTTCATGTACAGGCCCCTTTACTATTAAGTTAGACACTTAATTATGTTCTCAATTTTATTTTAGATTTTGCCCACCAATATACACCCTGTGGCCCACAGTTTCAAATAAAAAACTAATTTCCTTTCAACCCAAACAGTCAGACAGATGGCTGCCACACGCTGTCGCTGATTGCTCATTGTTGGAATTATTTCTTTCTATAATGCTATTAGATCTTTGTTACTCTGTGTGTAAATTCTAAGTGTCATGGGATTATTTTTCTTGTGATTTGGGCCATACATTTCCCTTTACAGCACAAAAAGTTGGTCTTTTCCATGAAAGATTCAAGTTTTTATATGCCTGAATTTCATGTTCATAAAGCTCTGCAAAATAAATAGCCTTAATATACTTAGTATATCCTGGAGATATCTGTAAGAGGAGCAAAATCACCACCATGGACGTGATGTCAATGCTCCTGGACATACTGAACAGACACAAATCACTGGGACTGTGCATACTGTATGTTAGTGAGAAAGCATTTTCAAGTCCCTTATGTGACATTTTATTGAAATTTTCTATTCACAATTGTCCAAATAATTTGCACATTTTGTACTGTCTTGTTTGTACATGTTTTTATTGTCTTGTTTTACAGTGTTTTGTGTCTCCGGTTTTCTTGCCTATATTTAATTAATACTTTTTCTTCATTCTTACGTGTTTTAGGGCAGGTGCGATTAATTTCATTCTGTATAATTTATACTCTAAATTATATGTCCTTTGTTGGCTGTTTGTTGTTCTGTCTTCTTTGACTGGTGCAGCACTTTTGCCAGTGAAAAAAAATACCTTTGAAGATGATAAAGTGTATTTAATTTGATTTGATTTGCACTAACCACAATCAATTTATTGTGAGTGCTTTTCATTACGGTTTATATGATAACATGCCTATTTTTCCAACGTTTATTTTAAACAAGTAAATGAGCCGTTCCTGAGAGCATGTTTGTTACAACTTGAATAACTTTGAAAACAACTTAAATAACTCACATGATATCATTTGACGACAACCCCAAATAAATAAATAAATAAATAAATATAGTAAGTAAATGTACCACGAATCATCTGTGGGGTATTTGCCAGGAACATTGCTGCTCTGTTTCACTATCAGACTCTGCTTTGTCTGGATCATACCATATTAATTATAGAACTCATGCACTTCAATGCTTTGAAAACAATGCTTTGGAGTGTACAACGTACCTACTTTCAACAGCATCAAGCAAATACAACGCTTAAAATTATTACATTTGTATTGTTTTTTTTTATCACAATTAATTTCACTCCTTCGCGTCCGCTTCACTTTTGGCTGTGCACGCCCCCGCTCTGTGGCAGTGGTTTGTCCCGGTGCTTCAGCTGATTGGCCCAGAGGATTCCCCTGGTGGCTCCGTCCGTCTGAGGCTCTGACGGCTCCGCTACCCTAATGTCGATTTGAACTGTGTAATTTTGACGGGGTCCGTGCCGCTCCTTTCGGCATTTATCCCTGTGTACAGTGAAAGTCGGAAGGATAATCCGGCCGGGGTATTTACTGTGTACTTGTCACAACCAGGGGATCTAAAGGCAAATACGAGGCCCTCGCTCCATCCCCGGATTCACCTGCTTCAAGGATAGCCTCACACGGAAGACCGTCATGGGGGATACGGGGAGCGAGGGCAGCAAGCCACCGAGTAACGTTAACGTCATGCCGCCGCGGTGCCCTTGTGGATTCTGGGGGTAAGACGTATCACCATGTTTTTAAATACTTTAGCTCTATAACGACTGCTAGCACAGTTGCTAGCCTCTAGTGTTAGCAGCTCAAAGAGGGATGAGCTGCTTTTCTTAGTACCCCCTCCCCTTTGTTTTGTAGCATTAGCTACGAGCTAACACCAACTGGCTTCGGTGAACTTCTCCCTGCGGAGTAGACGAGAATAATGTGACAGGTGTGACGGCGCTAATTAAGACCATAAAGTCCTGATTTTAGAAATGGAGCAGCTGGTTTAAGGTAACACTCTGAGGTGTTTGTCAAACCGTAAAGTGGACTGGGGAGGACACCATGTAGTCTAGGACAAAGTAAGCACTGATAGATGAGCCAGTTCAGATTGGCTGAAATGCAGATAATAAAGTATGTGTTATTTGACAGTATATGGGTGTAAGGTTTCCTTAGCGCATTTGTCCTCATGTGAATTGTATTTGTTCATCAAATGTAGTAGTAATCACCAGCTCTAAGATACACACATTATTATATTATGTCTTTGGAGTAACCATGCAATCGTATCTCAATATGTTACTTCTTAGCTCTAATTGATTATTTTGAATGTAGTGTAAAACTTTTGGGGATTTTTGCTATGGTTGATGTTGTTATTTTGTTACAGGTTATTTGGGGAGTAGAAATCACTATTGAAACATGTGTGAGTGCTTTATATGTTTTTATTCATGATCCAACTTGTTTGTATCTACCCCACTTCTGTAGTGCAGTGGTATTGTTGCCTCCATTTGTCTTGACATAAAACTAGTCACTTCCTGTGCGCAGAATGGGAATGTCACTGGTTGACATGAGATCTAAAGACTGGTGTATATACTGAGAAACACAGTGTGTGTGAAGCTGATTGGCTCAGTCAGCGTTGTCTGAACTTGTGTGACAATGTTTGAATGCAATAGACTTTGGTTTGTATTTCAAAGTTATGCACTACAGTTTTCAAGGTCCAGTGTGTAAAAAATGTGCTAGACTGCAGAACAAACAAATGATTCCTTCACCCAACCCTCCATTTCCAACACCCTTCAGGAAACTATGGTGGCCTTTACATACCAGCAAGGTATTTTTCTTCATTTGTGCAGGAAACATGGAAGCACAGAATATTTAATTTCTATCAATAAGCTCTACTACATGTTACACATGTTTGTTCAAATATTTTTTGATCCAAAGTAGTGGTGCATACTTTTTTAATTATAAATAAGTGTTTAATTCAAAATAAGCAGAAATGCTTATCTATTTGCCCCACCCTCTGAATGTCATGTCCCTGATCATGTACATTGCACAGGAAGTAATTAGTTTTAGGTGAAGGCAAGGTGGAAGCACAACTGCAGTTCTCTGCTAGCAAATCAAGATGCCTGCAACAGGTTGGAGTGTGGTTGAAAACAGCAAGCAGTGCCTCCGAAATGTTCCAGAAGTGAATTCTGCAGCTTAAAAAAAAATGAACCTTGGTGTTCTGCAGTCGATGACAATAGGTTGTATGGCTACATGGAATGATCTAAACCTAATATCCTTAGTAGAAATGAAATATTCTTTACCTTTTCTTACCTTTTTATTGCCTGAGTAGCCAATACCATGTCTTTGCAAACTAGTTGTCATTACCAGCTCCTTCTATATCTTCCTGAATGTTTACCAAATAGTATGCTATAAATATTTACCATGTGTGAGTCTGAGATTGGCTGTAAATAATTGTGGCTCCATAGACTCTAATTCTGATTTGAACAGCACTCTACTGTCACATGACTCTAGTATAGATTACAAAGGAGGTTAGTAGTTTTCTCAGGAGCTGTCTCGAATTGTAAGGTTTTCTACTCTGTGTATAACCTGTCATATCTATATGCTCACACTTTTTCAGCATGCGAGCTACTTAAATGTCCTATAAAATGACCAAGTCAAAATGATCTACCTACTACAAAAATGCAAAACATATATTTATTTATAAATATATTGAGAATTAATTATATGTACAATCTATGTTGATGTACCTTGCATAACCACATGAGCCCATATTGCACAACACAACACAATGAACTATGTAAATTTTTTTGATTACCTGACTTTACTCTGATGACTTGCACTGAATGGAATCAGCCAGGGATACATAGTCCGGACAGTAGCTGCTGACAGCCAGCCTCAAGCACACCAAATGATGGTCAAATGCACTTTGAAAATGTCATCGTGGAAATAAAGTCCTCCTTCCATTCTGTATGAAAGTGATAAGTCTTGTTACTTGGTTCAGCTCCACCACTCATTTTATACCCTGTCATAAGTTTAAGAGAATAAAACGAGGGCTAAAAATTGGAGGTAACTCGCTAGCTATCTTGTTAGTTTTGCTGCTGCACTTAGCGCCGTTGTTTGCGCATGCACAGTGTCCTAAGTGTCAGAAAAAGTCAGATGTCATGTGACTGGTGGCCCTGTATATCAATCAAGTGACGGGATGGATGATAGGCTGACGTCTATTTGTTTTTTTTTTTAATGTTATGCGATCTACCCACACTACCTTTGCGATCGACTGGTAGATCGCGATCGACGCACTGAGCAACCCTGATATAGCCTATGGATTGATTGGCCTATAGACTTGGTTAGTGAGTGATTACAAGTTGTTATTCATGATGCACTGTCATATTGTGTGACCTGAAATACTCAGCACTGTCCACTAGTGATTGGATTGCCTTACACTAATGCTAATGCTAAATCTCAACATTTGATCCCAGTAATCTTAGTGGTCTCTCAGCCTTGGTAATTGGCTAATTTACAGCTGGGTTTTAGTTATCACAAATGCGCGTTTATTGTTTCTCACTTTGAGTTAAGATTCCTGTTACCATCTAAGGCTACGTTTACATGATGACGGTCTGAACAGCAGACGCAAAAGTGGCGTTGCGTCTTCACTTTTTATTCCGCGCCGGGTGTTTTCGAGAGGAAATCTGCATGCATACGGTGACGCAAAAGTGTGTGGAATTCGATTGGGTATGCATACCAGGCGGCTAGGTGGCGCTGTGATTCATTATCACACAACACCGCCATGTGAGCGCATGCACAGAATCTTCCTTCCTCTCCGCAAAAAGCAAAACGGATTATTGTCATTTTTACCCGCAAGCGTCCTCGTGTGAACGGGGTCTAAGCCTATATACCTTATTTACTGTAGAAACATGAAAGTAGACGTCTGCAATTATTTGTGTGACTTGAGAGACTTATGCGGTGACGGATGATGCAAAGATACAGAATAAGACACTCACAATTAAAATGTGATCAAGCTATTTACAACAAATTAAACTGAACTTGGCTCACTTTCTGTAGCCTGCCCTGAATGAACTCAAACTTTACCCAGTTTGAGTTCTGTTTATTTTGGGTCCCTCAAAGGGACTTAAACCTGGTGCTTGCTTCAGCGTAATCAGACGCATCAAGGGAGAGAGAGACTGTTGCAGAGGCATCATTGTCCTTAGGTTCTGTGTCTTTGTCTCAGACAAATGACTTCTAATGGCCATTTTAATGCTGTTCTTAAGGCTGAAACTGCATTCTTCTGCCACACTTGAGAATCTCCAGTGCCAGTTCAGCTAAAGTTTTGAATTCGGGGAACATTTCTCCGAGGTAAGTGATCAAAAGTCGGCAAGATTTCGGGATCCTGCAAGCACTCGCTCCATCGGGTGAAAATCCCACAGCATCTGCTCCCTCTGTACCAGTGGCAAAGCTCCAAGGCCTCCAGTCAATAGCTTTTCAATGTACTGTCAGTGCCCGGATAGCAAGAGGCATTGAGTAAGGTGTCGAGGTCAGAGATAAAGCCCAAATATTCTGAGGGTAATCTTTTTTGCATCGATGTAGTTATCTCCATGATTTACTCGCTGAAAATGGAGAAGGCCTACGTGTCTGGCCTGTGTGAATGGCGGGTCTATTACAGGTCAGTAGCGCCTTGCCGGCACTATCATATTTATATACAGGATTATGGTTGATACTGTTATAGGTGATGGTGTTGTGTCTGAATTGTTTGAAGTTATGGTAGATTGCCCTTAGTGTATAATCTGTCAAAAAGATGGATAGCCTTCAGATCAGGCTAGGATTGGCACCAGCCCCGAGATCTTCATGTGCAGGATAAAGCGATAGAAGACCATCTGGTACCAGAGAAGTGGCAATGCTATGAAATCCTTGTAAAACTTTGAAGGTGGTGTAAGCAGCCGCAGGTAAAACCAAAGCCCATTATGATTCAGTGTTATTAGTGGTCACAGTAACAGTTGATATTAGGGATGTCACGATTACTTGATTTCACAATTAATTGCGTTATTAAACGCTACAGTATATTAATTGTAACATTTCCTAACGTTGTAATGTGTGTTTGTGTCCCATTTTTATAGGAGTTAATTTGTAATAACCATTATTTTGAACTTTGGGGTATCCTCCATGGCCTTGTTCTTGACAAAATAGAAATTGCACTGATCGACAATAATTCTGAAACCCATTATCTCCAAAATCTGTGCGAGCTGACAAATCATCTCATGGTACATAGGGCTGTCACGGTATTCTTTTTTTCCTCATTGTACCCATTTTTTAAATAGCCATTGATACTGCTGTGCAATTAATATGACACTGATTTAGTTCAAAGCTTCACTGAGTTTCCCTGATGCACCGTTGCATGGTCACTGCTTTCCATGATTAGAGGTGTTTGCAGTGTAAATTTCCATTATACTTGCATATAAAATAAAAAGTTCTACCATTGTGACATAAGCTGTCATCCTTTTGTGATCAGGTGCTGTTGCTGTGCACTATAGCTGCAGCTCTCACAGACCATATCATGTTACTTAAGACTCGTCAAACTGTTGAGAATCTCATAAAGCAGTCAATTCTGAGCACAATTAAATCAGAAAGTTAGGAGTCACATTGAGGATGGTGCAGAGAAACATCTGTCATCTCAGCTTGATTTGACAGGAGATGCAGTGCTGTCAGGTACCACCAGCAAACTAACCCATCCGCTTAGCTGATAACGGTGCTTGACAGCAAAAAAAAAAAGGCTCTATGAATGATAGATTATCATAGACGGGTATCACTAAAAAAAGCAGGAAAAGGTGTGAAGCTATTTGCTGTGGGGGACCATTGTGCTGGGGAACTGCCATCATCTCCCTTGAGAGTACATCTGTCATAGTTTTCCTTTTTCCTTTTTTTTGGTGCGATAGCGAATCTGACTCTGTTGGGTGGGACAGGACGGCGTAACTGAGGTATAGAAATAACCACCTTAATTGTAAAGTGAACTTTTTCCTGTTAATTATTAAACGCCCTGCATGTCATATTCAAACAGAAGATATACTTTTTGATAAAAGCAAATATGTTATAATGTACATTGTGAAGCCAGATGCTACATGTGAAATGAACTGGTTTTTAAAGATTTAAACTTGCTTTTCTAATGATTTAATATTAACACAAAACAAATCTGCAGTATATCAGGGAATGAAGATTGTTGTTGCAAAGGCTATAGATAATTGCTGTGTCCTGTCAGTAATAATGTAGTCAACTGTTTCATTAAAAAGTTATTTTGCTGTGTAGTGTAGAGAGTGTAGAGATTGCACTGCAGAAATAATAAGCTACTCCTCATTCCCAGTATTCCAGTTTTTTCTATTTAATGACATTTTAAAGATCAGCTACAACATGAGGGACAACATGACCCTTTATTTCCTGGGATTATTTTGTATTTATGTCACTGCATATATAGCTCTTTGTTGAGGATGTCATTTTCGTTGATTGTGTGAATATTTGTTCAATTTAAACTGGTTTGTATTGGTTTTCAAGACATAACTTGCTATTCTTGTTGTCTGTTGCCCTCCTTGCAGTTTTTTTAAAAGTACCCTTTTTATTCCTAATTTAAAAAAAAAAAACAACTTAAAGGCGACATAGACTGGAAGCTCCAATTAACACTGCACTAGTCCGGGCACATCCGGTTGCGTACATTCAACCGCAGAAGAAGAACTACTCTCGTTGTAGCTGCTGAGATGCAGAGGGGGAGCTGTGTATCTAAGAGCTGGCCTATCTATTACGTCACTTCCAGGTACCTGGCCAATCACAGGACAGTGGGAAAGCTCTCGTTGGCTGGCCAATCACAACACAGTCCACGTTCTGGGGGTGTGATTGTGGTCTGAAACAGCGCGGCTGACGAGAGTGTCAGTGAGGAGATATTTTGATCGGCTCGTTTGCAGCGACTAGTAGGTTTTTAACCATGAAAACAAGTTAATATATGTAAGTAGACCTCCATAACTAACATATATGTGTGATACAAGCATTCGATGTCGCCTTTAATTGAACAAAGTCTGTTAATGTATTTCATTAATTAATTTTGCTTGATTGTATTTGATCTTGTATCTATATTTTCCGATCTTAATTTCGGTGATCATGGTGTTAGTAGTTCGTAGAACTTTATTCCTTTAAAATATTTATCTCCCCTCCAAACCTTTGCTCCTTTGTATCACTCAAACAGAATTTCTAAGGCAACTGAGCTCATCCCCCTGTTTGTTCCAGTCCGACACTCATTAGTAATAGCAGTGGGCCAAGCATGAAACACTCACAAGCATGTAGTTTTCTCTGCTCTGCATGTATTTTCTCACTCTATTTAGTTTCATGATTAATGTGTGATTAGATTACCTCTACTTTGTAAGGTTGACAACTGGATATGTTTATCCAGTGAAGAATTTCCTCCCTGCTTGTGTCTCATGATGAGATTTCTCCTCTACCCTCACAGAACCTCCTGCTCTGATTTTGTTTTTCCCCACTACCACACACGGTAGTCTGACAGACAGCCCCCAGGTTGACTGCAGCTGACCCAACATTTAGAAATGAGGACAAAGGTGTGCAACGAAGCGCCCAAAATAAATAGAATGTGACTGATAGCAGTGACCGTCATGGTCAGTTTGTAGCCATTTCGTATCTGGGCTTAGGAGGAAATGAGAGGAGCCCATTTAGAGGGCAGCCAGAGGCATGTGTGGTGAAGGAGTTGTGTCAATGAAACTGCAAGTTTATAATGTATTTAGTTAATGACAACAGCTAATGTTTTTGTCTGGGATAGGTATGAATATTCGATTATTGAATTGTGTGTTTATTATAAAAAGTCAATCAAGTTAGGCAAACCTAATGTTATCAATCACTGCAATCATCGCCAATAACTATCTAATTTGTGGTGAATTAATTATCAGAAGATGGCAGCAGCAAGCAGTTGGTTAGTAGACTGCCTGTGTGCAGGAATGATGACAATTGTGAGGTTTCTGAAAGGGTAACTAAACCTCCTCTTCTGAGGCTAATTCTGCCCAATGCCAAATTTTGAAAAATGCCAAGAAGTGGGCCGGGAGGTTCTTGTTGTTTTTCTTAAACGGTGCTTTTTGAAAGCATTTTATTATAAGCAGGGGTGAGAGAAAGGTGACATAGTGAGCGCTCTGGCGTTTCTTATAGGGGGGAGGGGTCTGAGACAAGGAGGGACAAAATAGTGGACTATAGGTATAGATATATGTATATAGATATATGTGTGTGTGTGTGTGTGTGTGTGTAAATTAGGGCTGAAGCAACTACTCGATTAATTGGTTATTAATTGTCAACTATGTTGACAGTCTGTTAATCGGTTTGAGTGTTTTTAAGGACTTTAATTTTTCTGATTTTTCAGCTTCTTAAATGTGAATATTTTCGGGTTTCTTTGCGCCAAGAAAGAAATCATTAAAACAGAATAGTTTTTGTTTTTTGGACAAAACAAGACATTTCAGAACCATCATCCTTTCTAGGTTTTCATATTCTGACATTCTCTGACCAAATGATTACTCGATTAATCGAGAAAATAATCATTTGTTGCAGCCTTAGTGTAAATGGGCAGGGAGTTAAGAGCACAAAACATTCTTTAGGTTTCTACTAGGATTTTTTCAGATAAATCAGTTGACTTAAATCATTGTAGATCTTGACATTCCTCTAGCATGAATTCAGTATTTACAGTGAGTGAGGATTGCACTCATACTTGTTGTCTTTACCTGGATCCTGAAAATGAAAGTAAGTCTCTGACTCAGACTGATGGAAGCGTGTTACTCTTCTTGCATGGATACCCATCAGCAAAATACACGTACTTCTCATTCTCCATTTATTTGGAACTCTGAATAGCTATTTGGATATTTGGAAGTGTATGACTTTTGTTTTTCATTGAGTGCATTTCTCTGTCTTCTCTTTTCAACAGGTCGAGCAAAACTATGAATCTTTGCTCAAAATGTTTTGCAGGTAAGTTCTTAATCTGCTGTGTTTATTTGCTCGACTGATCTTGTGTCTAACTTTGGCCAGTGTGAGTCCTGGTGGTGCTCGTGACTGGAGATGGGTCTGTCCACTGCAGAGACCTTGCAATTTTGTTGGCATTAGTTTGACTACCATAATGAAGTTAGCTACTTCTACTCCTTCTATCCATATATAAGGAGAGAGATGTTTCTTCTTTTATAAATGCTCTTTCAAAACCTTCCTGTGTGGGTCTTTTGCACATCTTTCAGAATTCAGAATATTTTGTCCTTTTTCACCTTTTTAGTTCATTTTCTGACGAAATCGGTGCCATAGGTGAGCGTTTCAAACTACATATAATACAAACAGTTCTGTCAGTGTACGTGCCCAATTTAACAGACAAAATAACCATACTCCAGGAGATAGTTGCTTATAAATACAGTACACACAAATGTCACAGCATTCTTTTTTTTTTATAGACATTCAGAAGAACCAGCCAGACACTGACTGTGCCCCAAAGGCCTCATCAAGTTCCAGCAGCAGCCAAGCAGACATCTTCTGTAATGAAACAAACGGCAGCATTAGTCAGTCACTGATGTCGTTGCCTAAGACGTCAGAGGAGCCTTCACCAGGAGGCGTGGGAGTGACATCTCTACCTTCTCAGGATGGTAAGACAGCAGTAAATTAGTGAGTCTCTTCATCTCAGATAGTGGTGGGCCAAGACCTTTATTATTTCATGAGTGACATGTGCCATTGTTCATGATAATCTTCCATTTCTGTTAGCCTGGATAGTTGAGCACTTCCACTTTAAAATGCCTGCATATATGGATATTGAAAATTGTGCAATATGGACAGAAGCAGAGTATTGTAGCCTCTAGTGGGCTGTATGTTTCTGCAGTGCCCCTGTTTTGGCTATATTTGTCCTCATGGCACAGATAGTGAAAATGATAGGGAAGGGTATCCATTCAGAAGTAAAGGTTTTAAGAGGACACCTACAAGTGCCAGGGCATCAGTCAACACTATGCAGTGACAAGGTTATTTGCAGACACCGATGCAGGACAGGACAATAAAGTGGCCAACAAAAGGATGTGTGGAGCTTGTGAAAAATCTGTCGACATGAACTTAGTTCTATGTTAGAGGGAATTTTTTTTAGTAATATACAGAAGTTCTTGACAGAGCAATGCATGGAACTGACTTGTATTTTACATGTTAAGGGTCAGACTACGTTCATATTTGTTTATCAATGTGCGATTAATGTATTGGCCTAAGCTGCAGTTTTAGACTAATGCTGTTATGTTGGTACCTGGAAAAGTCTGTGACTAATATGTATAATTGTGAACATGATGTTTTGCATTCTCATGTCGCAGCAGATGTAGATATAAATGTACTTTATGAGCATAAAAATTGTTGTTGAGTGCGTCAGTGTAAGAGTCAAGGCCTGCTGTTGTAGTCAGTCATATTGGCAGATCGGCAGATACCGATATCGTGCCGATAATATTGTGCATCCCTGATTGTAATATTATCATTATTATGAGCAATGCATTTGGTCATCATGTATCATTGCAAACAGTAACAAATAAGTAAAGGAAGACTCCTCCTTACCTTCATCAGACAGTAGTTGTCATGCCAACTGTGTACTTGGTGCCTGCACACTACATACATACTGTAGGGATCAGGTATGCAGTCAACTGTCTACTTGCTGGTTTCAGTCTTCACATATGCGTATCGCAGTCTCCTTGTCACACATATCCATCACAGTCATTGTGGGGAAAAACCCAGGATTTCATACTCTCTAAAACATGGTCTTTTGATCCTCTTACCACGTGAAAAGAGTATCCATCCAAGTATCCAAGCAACCAGCAGAGACCTGTTTCACAGCTCGTGTCCTCAGGCTGTTACATATATACCCTGTGTGACTTTCAAAATAACCTGTTTTTAACCTATTCAGTTGGGATTTACTAGGTCATGATTCCATGCTCTTTTCAATTACATGCTTTGGATTGGATATGATTTATTTTGGTCAGTTTTACACCAATCAGATACTGCATTGAAACATGTAACTGTCTTTAATGTTGTTGCAGAGCAGTAAATTATACTTAACCATCTCTAGTGACACTTAAAACTTACATTGAGCTTTCAATTATTCATAGTAAAGTCCAAAACACAGTAATCAGTCACAACTTTATAATCGGTTACCTTTTTTAATGACGTGGTTTATCGGTGTGAATCAATAAAGCAAGATGCTTTTAATTTTTACATTTGTATGAGAGATGTTGCAATAAAGATTTAATATCCTTATGCCTGCTCTTTTTCCCCATTTCCTTCTTTTCTTTTGCTCTACGTTTGCCCCTCTTTCTCTCACTATATCTTTCTATCATAAGTATCCAGCACAGACCCGTTCTTCGGAGCACTCTCTTCTCCCACAAAGCGCTCCTGTGAGTCAGGTATGCCTCAGCTCTACAGTGTCCATCATTATGTTTTACACTATGTGGGACTCATTTACATCAGCAGCATTGAACTGAGACAAAATGGGAGGTTTCATTTTTCTTTCAGGGGAGATGGTGGACAGGAGCATGTCAGGGAAACATGGTTATGAGGAGTATCTGCACAGAACTATACCCGAGACGTATAATAAAGAAAAAACAATTGTAAAGCTCATACTGAATGGAGTAATGTAACTCAGTGGTTACATTCACATCAGGTAGAAGTTTATGTGTGATGCAAAACCATTGCTAGACTGGAATATGCCTTTATTTGCATTTAGCATCATTAGCTTTTATTACTATAAATATGGTCAGAATATGCTGACCATGTTAAATAGTAGTCTGTTTATTTCCTTTCACTGTGCTTTCACCTTGTTAGGTGACACAGTGTGCTGATCACATGCACATGAATTTAGGGTTAACTGCAGAGTAGGCGAGATGATGCTACGGTGCTATGAACATGTTGATCCCTTGCCTGATGCAGAGGGATCATGGTAGCACCATACCTTAACACATGTGCACACAGCATCATTTTTAACATTTTGCTGTGGCCGAGTTGGTGTTTTCCTCCTTTTACGGTCTCTGTAAATCTTTTTCAGTCTTTTACTTTACCAGTTAACAGCCTCTTACACTCTAAAATAAAACCGTGTTAAGTTTATAGTAGACTATAGTAGACTATTCTAATTTCAGACCAGTAAATTTTATAAATATATAAATAAATGCCAGTTGTTGACTCGGTTAAATTTGATGTGTTGACCTGTGCAAATTGGCCACAGAGATTTACCTCGGTAACAAAAGCCTGGGGAAGAAGAAACCTTTTTTTTCACAACATGCATTTACACATGTATAGACACACACACGCACACACACTAAGATCGATGGAGCAGGCTACGGGGATCTGGCTGCCTCAGCTTGGCCTAGTTCTCAGAGATTTATTGAGCGCTGATCTGCATTTGGCCGGGCCAGGGAAAAAGTCTGCAGGATTGATGAGAAAAGCGAAGTTGAAATTCCAGCCGACCACTAGAAATGTTCTGTGCTCTTCCTATTCAGTTGCCAGATTGAATTTAATCTAATGCAAGAGAATCATTAACTTCTAAAGCTTCTAAAGGTGTTTTTATCCCAGTCTGTATATATTCTACAGTTACAAACATCACTAAATTACAGGTAATGTCTTCATACATGAAATGTAAGTTATTATTTGAGACCTTACCTGATGTTTTTTAGGCAAAGCTACACTATAGGACACACAGGAGATGAATACCTTTTGAAGTAATTTGCAAATCAGGGAGTAATAAATGCTGTAATTGGTGTTTGATGCAAATATATGGACAGACAACTTTTTAAAACAATAAGTAGGAGATTGATTAACATTTGTATTTTTTGACAACAGAATACTTGATTTCTTAATTTTCCTAGTCTGTGTAAAGGGCTTTAATTTTTGTTAATGCCCTGTCTTGACATTTGGGATCAATATGAATGTGAATGTTTTTGGAAGAAATCCTGAAAGTTAAGTGCACATGTTGAAAACAGTGACGTGGATACAGCAGCTGAAGGGTTTTTGTGTGCTTATATTTGTCTCCAGGTTCAGAGTCAGAAAGTGATGCCCCACCTGAGAAGCGAGCAAGAGTGGGTGTGGTGCCAGAGAGACAGGGGTCTTCATCGTCATCGTCTTCTTCATCATCATCCTCTTCCTCGTCTCGTGTTGGCTCCAAACAGCGGAACCGCAAACGTTGCCATCGCTGCCAAACCAAACTGGAACTGGTACAACAAGAGTTGGGTTCCTGTCGCTGTGGTACGATCACACACTTATGTGCACTGACATACATTAGAACACACTGTGAGACCAACGAATAGCCATAGCGTACATGTTAAATAGTGGCAGCCATTATAAAGGACCATGTCTACCTTGTGTTGTATTGGATTAATTTGGCAGTGGTCAGTTCTGGCCTCATAAATAAATGCAGGGTAGCATAGTCATAGCCTTTTGAGATGGATTCAAATACGCTCATCTGCTACGTATGCTCGTGTTTGTGGTGTCGACAGTAATGTCAATGACCTTGTGCCTTTGCTAGCCTTGGGGGACCATTACAGAAAGCCTGAATGGTTCACATCACACATAAAACATAATCCAATTACCACAAACACTAATGCAGTTTAAACCAATACTTGGTTTGCTAATCAACTTGTTTGCATACAAATTGAAGTACTTAAAAAGTCACAGCTCTTCGCTGCTTAAAGACCATCTGCTTAAAACCACACACTAATTTCTAAATTGGAAATTGACTTGCCGTTTTTTCCCCACCAGGCAATGCTTTAGTGCATGGGCCATCCATCCTTAATAGCCCAGTGGTTACTATGAAAACATGCTTTTTGCAGAATGAAGGGGAATTGCTGGCAATTACAGTGATTTCTGACTGTTGCAGTAATTGCAGATTACTATGCTAATGGCTGTACAGAATGTAACCCAAGAAGGTCGGATAATGAGTTGATGGCACAAACACTTTTCAAATTGTACATGGGGAAGAAAAGATAGCTCTTGCAAAGTATCTGATCCAGTGTTGTCGCACTCGGTAGACTTCTGGTATTGCACTGTGAATATAATATTGATCTCACAAGATGTGTAACAGCAGCTTTGTTTACATGTGCAATATTTCTTCATTCTGAAAAGATTTGGTCCTGTTGGAATTTACGATTCCATCATTTTACTATTTGGACATGAGCAGAAGAGTCTGTGACTTTTGTGTCTGTTCATTACTATTAGAGTGGAATTTTCAATCTTTTCCCAGAAGTTACGGAAGTATGTCACATTTACGTGGATCAGACTCATGATAGCTTCAAACCAGGAAGTCATAGTCGGACCGACTGTTTATATGAACACTGTTCTGAATGATGATTGGCATATACCAGCCCTCTCGTTCGAAAAAGAATATCGAATCAGAGATTTCAGATTGGCATGTTAACATGACATTTTTATTCTAATTGGGCTTTTATTCTGGCTACAGACTAAAATACCACATTCTTGATCATACATGAATGTACTCTGTCCTCAGCACTATGTGGAGCCTGCCAGTTTAGCTGACATTGCAGTTTTACAGTGTTTTTACACTTTGTAGCCACTGCCGCAATAGTCACACTGGTTAACATATAATACCCTTTTTCTACTTCTGGTTAAACTGTTATTTCATTTATAGCAGCGTTAGTCGAGCTTTGATTAACTTGCCGCATAAAAACACTGACAGTGGACACATCTGTTCTAGGGCCGGGCAATAATATAATAATAATACATATTGCAATATAATTTTTGAATGTTTTTACCAGGTCTGAATGGGGCTGATGATGATAAAACTGATTGCACAGTGGTATATTAATAATATTGATCCCCTATAAACCTTGCTGTCACTACCATTAAGGACAATTGCATTCACCAAGTAAGTCCATCGATCTATGACATATCTATTTCCTCCTGAACTTGTAGGATGTAATTTTCTTTGTGGAAAATAGGTGGCGGTATACTGAATTTTCTGTAGGTAAATGGTACATTGTAATCACATAATGGCTGTGCTGTTTGATCTAGCCAGCATATGGAATGTTGTGCTATGGTGAAAACACCCAAATAGTCTGCTTAATTAACTTCTCACTGCATTGACTAGTTTTAATTTAATTTAAGATTTAATTTAATTTCTGCACAACATTTATATTCTTTAGTGACAGTTTGTGGTGGTTTTATGAAATGTTATATAGATTTTTTTATCGAAATTTGTTTGACTTGGCCAAATTGAAAATATGATATAAAGTCAGTCAGACTGAGACATTTTTACCTTTATGTAGAATAAATACAGACAACTTTAGTAGGACTTGGTAACAAAATAGATGAACACTCATGGGTTTCTTTATTATTATCCAAAAGCATTTCCATTTACTACATTTCCTTCCAGCCTGTTGTTTTTGCCTAACGCTTAAGTGACACAGCATTGGCAGGAGTTTGTGGAGGCATGGTAAGGCTCGATGGTAAAGTCTCTGGCTTATTAGTAGAAGACATTTAGGCCAAGTGGTGGAATTGAAATCTTTTATTGCCAAATTATTTCTCAAATTATGAATAAATGAATCTCAGATCAAGTAAGATTTTCTGTTTTTAGTAAACTCAAATTTTATTCAACTTTCTCCCTTACACTCCCTTTGTGTGCAATGTAATCGCATAGGTTTTAATTACATAGCAACCAGCTGTCATACTGGGCTTTTCATAGCTGCTCATTGAACGCCTGCAGTGTTATTATGTGTATTAATGAATTAATTTAAGCCAATGAGTGCTAACAAGCCTCTCTGAGCTTAACGAGCCTCCAACAGTGGCAGGCTCTTCTGTTACGAGCGCAGTCGGAGAGAGAAATGAGTGTTGTCTGTCTTTGTGTAATGGAGTCAAAAGAGGAAGCAATCACAGATACTAAGTTTTCTGGTAATAACAGGTTTACAAAGACACTGCCCTTTGTCATTTCTAAAGACTGAAGATGTTTTTTTTATTAAAAAAGTTTTTTTTAAGAATAAATGCCTGCAAGAATATACATTTGACCTATGATATGAAAAGAAGAAAGAAAAATCTACTCCATCTGACTCACGGGACTAAGATCCTTGGTTTTATTCAGTTCATACGGTTCAGTAGTGTTCAAGTACTGTATCCAGAATGCTTCCCTTTTTAACAGCTGTTTAACCAGGGTCCCACCCCTTGGATTTGGCAGCAGTTTAATCGAAGGGAGGTTGCTATTGCTGGTTTCTTTAGCTGCAGTAACATTTGAACATTCAATGAACATGTCGTATTAACTGCTCTGTCTCATTCAAACCCCCTCACCCATCCTCCAGGTTATGTCTTCTGTATGCTCCATCGGCTCCCAGAGCAACACGAGTGTCTGTTTGACCATCTGGGCCGAGGTCGTCAGGAGGCCGTTCTAAAGATGGTCAAGCTCGACCGCAAAGTGGGCCGCTCATGCCAGCGCATCGGGGAGGAATGCTCCTAAAAAATCTCAGTGATCAGACGGTGTCTAAGCGCTGTTGGGGATTTTTTTTTTTTTCTATTTTGTTTTTCAGCATTTCCACAGGTTTTTTGGATACAAACCTCCACTGTTTTCTCTTCTTTCTTTTTTTAAACCCCACTGTTTCCCATGTCCTGGTTGTTTTTGGCTTCTGTTGGCTTGATTTTTGTCCCTACTGCTAAGATGCCTTTTGAAAAATACTCATACCCAGGAATGAAAGAACATTTAAGAGCTAAGTAAATACTTTCTTCACATTTTTGCGAGCTCCTGACTCCACATATGTATGAGAATGAATGCAAAGGTTTGCCCTGGAAACCAGTTTGAGACAGAACTCTTTACCTCAAAAAAAGATTTTAAAAAAAAAACAACCACAAAGAATGATGAAGAGGAGGAGTAAGGGATGAATACCTTTTGTGTACACTTGCTTTGGCGCTGTTTAGAGACCGTTCTTTACCTCAAAGTCTGACAGAGCTGCTTTCTACTCTGTGCCAAGCATGGACCTTGCGAAGCAAACCAAGCTCGCCAGCCTCACTTTAAGTCAGTGTCTTACCCCCTGGCTGTCCTTCACCACTTACTCATAAACCTTTAGAATTACAAACCCCTGTTAAATCATCCACCTCAGGATATCAAAGCCCACTGTTGCCCCTTCTCCCACCACTTTCTCTTTTTCACTGATCTAAGATTGCTGTGAAGTTGTTTCTGCCATTGTGGGCAATGAAACTGCACTGATGCTGTAAATCCAAATTCAGAAGTCTCAGTGTGAACTCCGCACACACTGATTGTGGGATTTGTGCTAGTTGTCCTTGGATTGCACACTGATCTCTTTAACGTTGAGATGTTATTGATCGAGACAATTTGTTGAGCATTTTTCTCTGTCTTCTTCTTTGTCTCTTCCGTATCACCCCACCACATGAAGGCATTTTCTCATTCACAGCCATACTCCTTTCCAGCAACCAGTGGATCATGTGTGCTGGATTGTGTACATGTTGTCGTGGAATGACTGCATTGTACACATTCTCACACCAGTATAATAATGCACACACTTTAACGTTCTGCTATGTGCTCACTGTAGTTCAGTTTGAGCACAAGCGGGCAGAATCAAAGGTTGCTCTACACTTCAGTTTTAGCAGAATTTCTCTGAGTTGCAGACTGTGTTGTCTGTTGAGGTCTCTCTTAAAGTGTCAGCCCTTTATTTCAATTATCCTCATTGTTTAAGGTAATTTTTCCATAGTTTGGAAACAGGACTTCATATTATTCGAGTTTCATTTTTCTTGCTTATGCTTCAAATGCTCCTTTTTCTTTCCTGTACCCAATGCTTTAATTTTCTGCTAGCATGATGAGCTAACCTGCACCCTGCATTTGACTATCCTTTTCTCATCTTTTCCCTTATTGATAGCTTTGTCTGTCTTTTTTTGTGTTGCTGAAAATGGAGTAACATATGAGCAGAGTTAGTCATACAATAATTACTGTCAAAATGTTTTCCTGGTGGACTGTGGAGGGAATGAACATAAAATGCTATTAAAGGAAACGTTTATTTAACCCTTTTTGCATTTCATATTTAGTTACACTGTAGTGTAGAGCCGCATTTGTTGTTTGTAATGTCACAAAATGGGAAGATGAATGTGGAAAAAGATGTGCTTTTGTTTTCCATTGCATTACCCTTTGCTTCCCCTTTCCAAGTTTTTTCTTTTACAGAGAAAGAATAAATTGGATTAGACAAAGTATGCTCTGGTGTACTTATTGACAGGACAGATGGGAAGATTAAGGGTTGTTTGGGAGAATTTAGCAGATTTCTTCTTATTTTTTTCTCCACTCTGTTTGATTTTGTCATTTTACTAGGTTAGATGCCAGTTTAAATCAGCTAAATTTATTTAATATCTGTTAATTGCTCACCAAGGGTGGCTGTAAAGCTGCTCTCATGTACTTGCATGTGTGCAAACGTGTGCTGGCTGATGGAATTTTTACTAAAGAGGTTTCTGATGGCAGGAATGATTCTCGTTGCACAGTTAAACATACTATATTTATATTTACTGTATATATGCACACGCACACAACAGTGTAACAGGTGACTGGTCTTAAAGTTGCGGTTTTGACTTTGTCATTCCACAAAGCCACTGAAAGTTTAAAAAACATTTGAAAACATTACAGATGGTACAGAGACGTAAATCTTTGTACTATAGTACAAAGATGTACTAAGAAGTTCCATAGTACATTGTAAAGATGTACAGTGATCAGCCATTATAATATAACAGGTAACTTGTTTGTGTCCTGAATTTAAATAACTTTATTGGTAACCATCTGTAATGTATTTAAATCTTATTTAAAACGTTCAGTGGCTTTGTGGAGTGACATACATTGGAAGGCAACATCCTGACACATGAATTGTAATTACTATTTTCAGATACCAAATTGTCTTTTTTCTTTTTTACGTGCAGTACACATTTCCCTGCTTTTGATTTACCGCCACACTGAGGGTTCCTCTAATCTTTTAAGTCCCTCTTTGAGTCCTCTCTTTGTTTTGGATGTTAGTGTCTGTACTCTTTTGTGTTCTATGTTGTCTTGATTGTATCCTGACACACAGAATGAAGCTCAGTGCCAGAATCGGGTGGCAACAGCAAGGAACATGGGATCTGTATTTGCTGGAGGATGCTTAGTGTTAGGGAGGGATTTGGGGGATAAGATGCTGTGGCCAGTGGTAAGTAATCTCCTTACAGCTCAACAAACAAGAAAGCCTGCCAGTCTTACTGCCTTCGATGGCAACCGTCTCCATCCTCGTATCGAATAAGCTTTTGTTAAATGTATTGTCTCTCTTTCTACGTACTATATGTGCCTTCATGATTCAACTGTTATTACTTTCACGAGCTCTCCGTCTCTCTTCGGACACACACTCATGCTTCTGCTCGAGCGTGACGGTGAACAGGTGTCGATGTGTTAATGCGTATCTCCAAAAGCAGGCACTAGTCTGAATCTGATGTTACAGGGAGAAGAATCTCGGGGTATACAGTGAATGCTCCGGTATTGGAAAAGTCACTTATTAGCCTTATTAAACCAGATGCGGGCTTGTCATTATGGAGGCATGTCTCTAATTACACTGAATGCAATTATATTCATCTAAGTGCAGATGAGACTGCTCCCTCTGATTATGAAAGTAATTGACACCTACATGATGACATGACTGGTGTCAGATATTATTAACAGGATTTGTACTCAAATCTAATATTTGTAATTATGAGAAGGGTTATCCTTCACACTGTTAAAGAATAAAATCTTTTGTAAGGTTTGATTGTTTTTGAGAAGGTTTAACACGTATTAAAGCTCACTGTTTTTGTTGCCTGCAAAAAAACAAAAGCAAAACAAGTGAAGGAAATAAAGCGTTGCTGTTTTAGTTCACTCTTGCAGTAAGTAAGCCCATTAATGTTAGTGACCAGCTGGTGGATATACTTTTTTTTTTAGAAAATAAATTAATGTCAATTAATGTGTAATCTTAACTTAAAAAGGTATGTTAATATCTTGTTTCTGGTGCCCCCGAGTGGCATAACAAAATCTGTATTCCCTAACATTTAATCACTAAAACGCAAAATAACTTTGTACTAGAGGAGCACATTTAGAGCTCTGATCACTTTGTTTTTAGAGGTTGTGTAAAAAGCAGGGAGCTGGAAAACGTGTCCATGTTCACTGGTCCTTGTGGACTACACAAAATAAGAATTGAAGTTAATTCTGTATCATGAAATCACTTACACGTGTGCTATTATGTAACCTATCTGATTCTGGCAAAGACAGGGTTTATAACGTGTCAGCCAAAGATGCAGAGATGTTCTACTGTCGGTGTCTGCATAAATTATGAAGAGTAAACATTATAAAGAGTAATTGGTAGCTACTAAGACAACAACTAAAAGACAATGTAAACATTTGCAATTGATATTGGAGGTTTTATTCATTAACATTACATACACAAACAACATAAGACAACAGTAGAATGCATACTAAAGATAAAGAACATGGCACAGGGCAGCAATGTTTAGGCATACGTTTATTGGTTAGTTGATTCAACTGGAGCTTGTGTTGACTAGTTCCTTTAGTCTATGTTTCAAAGAGATGAGAATTACACTGGGGATTGTTCCAGGATCTGGGAAATAACTTTCAGTGTTATTAGCACACATATATTAATATTCCTTGAGGGTGACTATATCCCCACACGTAAAACGGATAATCCCATCTCATATCACAGCTAATGACGGCAGTGCCATTCATTATCATCCTAACCATCTTGAACCGCCATGTGTTGTCACTATGCTGCAGCAGCCTCAGACAGGCTTGCTGCTGACATTTGATCAGGTTTAAGAGGAAATTAGCAGCCACAGTGGAAGATGTAATCCCAGTGTAGCCATTACTGCCAGTCGGACATTTTTTTCCCCTACGTGGCCTTTAAGGAAAAGGCTGACTGCACACTTCACTTAGTGGCATAATTCAACAGTGTGAGATAAACATGTGGAAGGGATGATATTTTAATTGAATTTAACTTTAAGTATTCCAGACAGTGGGTGTAAATTTGACCTGTAATTCTGGAGCAGAGAAAGTTTCATGTTTCTAATTTCCAGTTCATGTTCACACTGATATCACATTGTTTTTTTAAAAAAAACACTTTGTCATAAAAATATAGGGAACCTATATTTTCTTGATATAGTGTTTGTGTTACTGGTTCATCTAAATGACGGATAAATATCATTTCGCAATTGTGCTTTTCAGTCTCGAGCTGTAATTTATTATTTCTTTAAAGTGTGTTAAATTCACACATGCACATTTTCTTTGTATTGTATTTCAACCCATTTAGCATAAAAAACATAATCAAAGAGCCTGACTTTTACTTCCTATAAGTCTAGGTCCTAAACTACAAGACCTTGCAGTTCTATAGCATCTTTCATTATACTTCCACAGCCCGGTAAATGCTGACGTCTTTCTAACTCTGCAGTTTGTAATTCAGGATTTCCCAAAATCCCTGATGAAGTTGTCAGCATTATCACCTTCGACCATAGCAAGTGTCCCTGAGCAGGGTAATGGTGTTTCCTTTTTTTCTTTTTTTTTTTTAAACTTCATATTTAAGTTGTCAGGTAAACTGCCTGAAGGCTTTTATCATTACAAAACATTATGGATGAATGATGATGTGTGGTGATTCTGCAGTGGTCTGTGGCAGCACTGCATGTGTCCCCTCAGGGTGGTCACTTAAAGCTCTCTGGAGCCATACCTCGACCGTCCGCTTGCATCCCAGCAGTTAACAAAGGAAGTAAAGGAAGGCACCCATCACAAGACACGTGATGCCTTCTCTGTACACACTCAGCCCACAAATCTTAAAGGTACAGTGAGTAAAACTGAAGTGAGTCGGAGAACCTATGTAGCCTTCACTTAGCATCAAGACTCAGATGATAGTTCATTGATGGCTATTATGAAAACATCCTCCAATGTGCAGCGAAGTTACAGGCGAATGGCCGACATTTGATGGCTGCCATGGCCACGCCCTTTCACCCATGGAAAAGAAAAGCCTTCACCCTTTGTCTACCACCAATGATGGAAACAGATGAACTGACATTAAAAGAGAAGAGTCCTGTTGAAGTAGTAGTAGTACATGAATGAGTTTTGAGCCAGAAGAGTTCAATGTCTGTTCATCCCAGCACAAACATTTTTTTGGGTCTATGCTTCGTTTTTCATCTTCTCTGCATTATTTCCTGAGAAATACAAAGAATTCCTTCATTCATCGCTAAATGTATCTGCTTCAAAAAAATCACGGGTTCTTGTTTTGCTCATACTTCCTCCTGATGAGAATTAATTTTGTAGTCTTTGTTCACAATGTTTGCAGCATCCATTCAATGTTGATTTTTCACTGCACAACCAGGCACGACAGCACATGACGGCAACTTATCTTTACCTCAACAACACTTAACTTATGATCGTGCAGCCATTGTTTACTCAGTAAAGCCTTCATTATTTGGCTGCCTGGGTGGCCACTATTATTGACTTCCTGTTGCTCAGTTCTCTTGACAGAAGCCTAACTGGACAGCGCTCTCTTTCCTTCTCATATACCATGTCTACTGTCTCAGATTTTCTTTCTCAGACTCACTTTACTACTAAGTTGTGGGATGCTCTGCTCTACCTCTGCCAATAGTGTTGTTTCTGTCTTATACTTAGAGGTTGAATCAAGTTGAGTCATGTTCGAGCCGAAGAAGCAGCTTTGACAGCTACATCATTGTTTAGAAGCAAATTCTGTCAACGTCTGGTTTCTGTTTGCCCAAGGCTAATACTCTCTCATGTAGAGAGTACAGAATTCACTATGTGGTGAATGATCTTGCTGTGGGGATCTGACCGAAGCAGGACACATCCACAAAACATGATCCACAAATGAGATCTGGGATTTTCTGGGATTTTCTTACCAAACAAAACTAGACAGTACTGGATCATACTGTACCATATACATTCATATATTATATATGTATATACGTATATAGTATATATATATATATATATACCCTATATATTATATATAGTATCTTTAGGCATTTTCTTTAACTGTATAATAGTTCAGCTTCCATTCATTTCATTATCCAAACTGTTCCACAAAGTCCCTCCACAAAATAAAATGCACATGCTCTTCAAATTAATATGGACATAAATGATACTATCCTCTTAGGTTATGCCCATCTTCTCTGTCAATGAATACATGTTGAATGTTACCTGGAAGTAAGTGATTCTTTGCTTCTTTGAGCAGTTTCTAAATTTAATTCAAATCCATAACCTGAAGACAATGGGTCTTCAGAAAGAGTATACGCTTGTGTGTCACATCTTTACTATAAGTGAGGTAATTACCACAGACAGCAGCACACACTCACTAGTGAATCATTTTGTTTAATCTAATGCAAAGTAACCAACACTGTTTTTAGCACCTTAGTCTCAGGCTTCAACCTTCAGGCATGCATATAGTTTTCTGGTCAGTTTTCTTTTTTCCATGTTAAACCAGCAGCCAATTCACACCTGGCTGCTGCAGCTGAGTCTCAGTCCTGTTAGTGTGTGAGCAGAGCGCCTGGGGACACCACTCCTCAAGAACAGCTGCTGAAAGAACAGATAATGTTTCTCTGTCACTTTCTCTGCCGAGCACAGACGACAGCACCATGGCCTTTGATGAAAGGCCAGTTTTCTTTTTAACTATTAATGTGCCGAAAAACACTCATTCAAGTATGGATACTGACAGACATAGACAAGAGAGATGCACTCTCTCTGAATCCAGAACAAGACAATCAAAGCTTCTCTCTAATGCTGATAGTGTTCACATTTCTTTGTCATGTTGGATGGTTTGGTTTTATCTCTCTTTGTAAGAGAGACATTTTATTGAAATAATTTCACTATAACTCCTTCCTTCCTTCCTTCCTTCCTTCCTTCCTTCAACTTCTTCGCAGTAGAGCTCCAAGCTTCAATTAAAGTTAACTATTGATGTGGCATTGTGATTTATATCATTACATATATCAAATTTGACTCATGACAAATGTGATGGGGTTTTTTTTACAGTCAAAAATAAATGAAATACTTATGGTAAATAATATGTACATGAAAACAGCATGACATAGCCTCTGACCAAAACATATGTCCGTCGGAGAGAAAACCATTCGATCAACACATGACAATCATTTGTTTTCCTTCTTCATAAGTTCTCCTGCTGCTGTAATTTATATTATTATTCTCCTGTTCTGTTGCACACACACACATCATTACCTAAATGATATGTCAATGGCATGTAATTGCCTCAGCAATATTGTTTGTGAACTTTCAACCAATATAGCTCATTAAACTGAAAGTGAATAAAAGGGCAGGAGTAATGGGGATGGAATGAGGACGTGAAGGGTTTGCAAAGAAAAGCTCCACTCGTCTGTCACAGAGCCCTGACAACACAATCTCTCAGACCCCTCCCACCTCACTCCGTGATTCCATTACCCAGGCAGCGATAAAATTTCCCAATGACACCCAGCACCATCGCATCTGCAAGAGGCGCAGACAGAAACATAAATTTAATGTACCAGTGGCGTATAGTGCCTAATTGTTAATTGTTGTAATATCACATTACAGCCAGCGGGTGATAACAGTGTGCAGTGGTGTGTATGTGTGAAGACAGGATTGAGTGCGGAGGAAGAGGGGAAATCAAATTTATTTATCCAGAGAGATTCATGATGGTGGACAAATCAGTCCAGATTGGGTTTCACAAAGGCAGCCGCCACTGTATATTTGGGAATACTGTAAGTAGAATGTGATTGTGTGTCTTAATTAGGCCGTGACGACCAATCTCGGTTCAAACCCGTAGTTTTGAGAACATGTTTTTGGTTTAAGGGCTAGAATTAGGGGCTAGTGAATGCATGAATGCATCTATGAATGTCCTTACAAATACACACACAGACACACATATTTGTGTGTGTGTGTGTAAAGATTCACTTTACAGAGAAAGCCATAAACTGCTGTCCAAAATATTGCCTTACTTTAAGTAGATCGTTATTGAAAACATTATAAAGTACCTGCAAAGAAAATCATCATGAAACTGAGCAGTGTTCATAGAATATATGTGATCAAATTAAAGTATACACTTTCAGATTCTCATAAACCTTTATCGATCCTAGGGAATATCGTGAGCGTGCACGCTTGCTACACCACCATACAGTAACACATTTAGTTCTTCACTCTCATCATAGCCTATACTGCTGTTTTCCCCTGCAATACATTTCTGCTCTTTGTTCAAGAGACAGAACCACAACCAGAACCAGATGTAAATCAGGAGCTTGTATTCAAATGAGCAACTGTGCAAACCTGTAAATTAAACAGTTTTAAAGTTATAGGGACTATACTTTGTGTCAATCAGAAATTGTTAATCCAAGCAAACACAAAGCAGATGTGGAGTTCCTTCACATGCTTCATAAGTTCAAACACAGCAATTACTTGCAGTACACTGCCCATTGTGCATGCTAACGCAATGCTACATTATACTGTAAGTGACACTTGAGTACAAGAGTGTGTCCATTTATGTCTCTCCAGGCTCGATGCAGAATATGACGGGGGAGAGTTTCTCAGAAAGTTGATGTCAGGATATCAGGTCTTAAATAATCGCTCTGGCTGTTTCCCTACCTGCAAAAAGCCCCCTGCGGTCATTATGAGGGTCAGATATATTCAGTCCGTCAAGTTCTGCGATTTATCGCTTGATCTCCATGGATTCAAAGTGCACAGTGAACTCCGATGGCTTGAATTTGGCACTGGCACCATTCATTTTTTGCAGAAGCTTTCCCTGCCAATATGTCAGCGTAAACAAAATAAGTCACATGATCCCTGGAGCTCTGTAGAAGCTTAATGGCTCACTCGAAGTCTCCATCACCTGTTGTCATCTTTGCTGCTCCTCTGCTGGACCTGGTGATGATGACAGCGTCATGAGCAGGGATGAGCAGTGTTTCTGATACATGTATTTAAAATGCTTATTTCCAATACCAAATATGTAGTTTGTATTTTATTGAGATGACAAAAATGCCTTCATGTTTAGTAACAAAATACTTCAATCTCCTATTTTTGTATTTTCAAAATACTGTAAAAAGAACTCAAAAGGCAAGGTGCTGCTGCAGATTGGACGACATGGGGCTTAGTGTCTATTTTAATGTTAGGTGTTCTTTGTGGAAGTGAGGTTAGTTAACCTGGGAATGTTAACTGCTAAGTCTCGCTGTTGAAGTGCAATTATGCATTATTTGTACCCTAATTTAACAGCTTTGGAGTCATTTTGATGGTTAAGTATCTTGTTACAGAGTCTCCACTCCCCTTACCATCTGTTAGCGGGAAGCCAACCTTGAAAGATCAGTCCTGGAGTCCTCAGAATCCGGAGGTCTCACGAGAAACACAAATTGCTTCACGGCACTACACACACACACACACACCCTCGCCGCGTACCAGCTATAAGATCAAGACAGTGATAGCGTTATTTTAGGCTATGGGAGAAGGCAAGAAGGGAGAAGTTCTGGCTCATATTCTGGGCTATTTAAGCTACTTTTAGTTGGAAATATCCTCGAATAAGATTGTGCTATATTGACTGTACTGACACAATATTTACTGATTCAGGGAGTATTTTAAGAATACAAAAATACAGCATTTTACTTAGATACATGATGTGGCTGTTGTATTTTTGTTCATACATTTATTAGTTGGGTATTTGGTTGTGGTATTTTATTTTAAAACACATTTTTATAAAATACTTACTCTATATTAGAGTGTCATTTTATTTAATTTTTTTGTAATTCTTCTTACTTTATTGTATTTTATTGTATTTCATTTTATTTTATTTTATCTTTATTTTTATTCTATTCTCATTTCTTAACTGAGCTGTTGTGAATGTTTCCCCCCTGGGGGAGAAATAAAGTCATTCAATTCAATTCAACTCAGTTCAATGTATTTTTGCCCATGCATGATCGTGAGAAGCTCGAGGCTGAGTGGGTAGCACCAGGGTCAGGCATCGTCTTTCCGTCTTGCTATCCTCCTGATTCATGTAATTTTCCAAATAAACCCATTCGTTTTTCCACATTTCTTTTTTTTTTTTGTGTGTGCCAGCAGCGCATTAATTCCACAAGACGGAACAAATAAAAATCAGACTTTTATAAACCCTAAAACACAATGATGAAATAACTGAGGAAGGTTAAAATGCAGACAAACAGGACTTGACTATTGTTGTAACGTGTTTATAAGCCTTAACATTTTCAACCCGACAGCTGCGGTTCATGCCGAATGCTGCAGCCATGTCCTCATGAAAATAGAACATATTGAACCACGCTAAAAAAAAACCTTTAAATACATCTTTAATTCACTTGTACAGTACGAAACATCCAGAACCTTCCGGTAATTTGGGACTGGTTTACTTTGTGTTCCCAGAATCAAACCCAAGCAAGGTGAAATAGCTTTTAATTTCCATGCCTCCCAACAGTGGAACAAGGTTTCTGAATAATTCAAGTCCGCTCAAACCAACAGTTAATTTGAATCATGGCTTAAATCCCTGTTGTTTTTAAATGCTTTTAATATGGCTTTGTAATGCTCTCAGCTTTCTTTTTATTGCCTTTCAAATTTGATTTGATGTAATTTTAATGTCTTCCCAGTGCCTTATTTTAATGTTGATAGATGCCTTAGTAGAGCACTTTGAATCGCCTGGTGTTTGACTGGTGTTGTATAAATAGACTTGCCCTACCTTAACCAAGCTCATTGTCTTTTTTAAGTCTTTTTGCCTTTAGCCCCACTTTGCCTTTTGTACTTTTAGTGCAGGTGAACATTTTGCTCCCATGTTGGTTGTTCGAAATCTAAAACCAAATTGACTGTCTCCATATTCCTAATCCTGAATTTATGGCTAAAAGAGGGAAGTCTGCCTCCTATTATTTTTTTGTACCATAAAACCATTACACACAAATAGTTTAAACAAACATTAATGATGTAGAAAATAAAGATTTATTAAAATTCCAGCCATTTACTTTTCTAGCTCGTGTTTGATTGTGATTATATAATGTGAAAGCACAGTATGAATTTAGAATCTCTTTATCTGGCTCAGGTTTATAAAAAGACAAGTATTTGATTATATTTATAATTTGGAAACCACAATAATTTCAAATGGTAAGATTCTATGGACCAATAATGTCTACAGAAAATATGTATGGCAATCCACCTTATTTTACATTTCAACTATGATTAATTAAATGTTACATCATGTTAAAATTGGTATCTTTTTGAATGTACCGTTTCCCATGACACTCAAAAAAAAAACCTTGTGTACATGTGGGTGGACGACTGTTGAAACGTATTTGCCCTTCAAGGATTTCAAAAAAGATTTCTGTGTCTTCATTTTCTATCACCATATTCCGTATCTCCGTTTTCATTTTCTGCATTTTCTTCTGCATGCACTGTATTTCATTAAATTTAATTAAATCTAATTAAATTAGACATACGATCCAATGGGGCATATGTTTGAAGATACAGTCACATGTGCCTCTTCCTGTGATTCTTCATACAATAGATGGTAAAGCTAATTTAAACCCTTGCTGCTCAACTGCTCCTAATGGTTACATACAAGATTAAAAGCATAATGTATGTGAATAATGAATATGTTTGTATAAAAACAATCCATAAACGAGGTTAAAAATGGCAGAATATGGACACATAAGAGTTCTGTAGTTGCATACATCTACCTATCAGTGGAATACTGATGTTGCACCTTATCCATATAGTTATCATGTGTCATGTACGTTCAATTCATTTTCAAAATAGTCTGCAAAATAGGAGGCAGACGTGCGTCCTGCTTTCATCAGAAAAAAGAAATCCTACAGAGGACTTAATAGCTCCACGAAGCCAAATTGTAATCCAAAACAAAGGATTGTGTCCAAGTAACATGCAACAAGAACAGTAATATGTGGCCTATAATTGGCAGAACACATTTCTGGGCTCGCTGGTGCCCACATAATTTAAGGAGAGAAAGAGAGAGCACACAACAACTTATTCAAAAGCAACACCGGCTCCCACTGGGCTCATCTCGCCTTCTCTCCAGACCTAATTGGAGAAAGAGATGCCACACTGTGATTGCTATCGGACATCAACGCTCTGAGTCAATTCTCATCATTCTACCACAGCTGATCAACGCCTGAATGGAAAGGTCTCATCTGATGCGTGTTTATTTATTGTAGCGCTCAATTAAAACATAGTACAGCTACTGTCTCTTGGGTTGTTTTAGATGAGATGTATTCGTTCGCTCCTTCCACCCCGCTGTTTTTATCCACGTAGCTATGCGCTTTGTTAAAGGCATGTCTGTTTTGTTTACTTCAAATAAGTGCATTAAGAACATTTAATTGCAGGCGGGACATTTTCTTTTCAAGTGTTATTGTCTCTTAGGGAAAGTCTAAACCATTCTTATCCTTATGTTGTCCTCACACACCTACACACACACACGGAAACAAGTAGCAAAGCGCAAGGGAAAAAAAGCACTCGATTCAATACAGGTACAATAAACAGCTATATCAATATTGATAGAGGTCAATTATAGATTCTATAAAAGTTAAATGAACATGAATTCATGCAGGGGAAGCTGCAGCCTTTTTAGCCATGTTTGCAACATCATTTCAGGAATGACAAGATTGTTTGGATCCACTTTAATGATCACTATGACTATTATGAGTGCTTTGGCGTTTTCAAAGAATGAATACTGGACTCCCTGCAATTTAATTCATGCTTTCCTTTTAATTGAAAAGCTTTAGAAACGAATGGAGTTGGTGCCTTGCCATCTGGCAGCAAACAGGCATTCTTGTGGGTGAACTGGGAATATTTTGGTGATCAGTAACGTCATTGTTTCTCTGCGATAACTGTGTAAACAGGCAGAGCAGCTTACTCACGAACACCAGTTTCACTTTTAATTTGGTATCTGTCACCTGTTAGAAAGTAAACATGTGTCCTGGTCATAGCTCAGTTCCCATCTCACAGCAGATCGTCTCTCCTGCTGGGCTGCTCACGGCGCTGTCACTCAGCCAGAGGAAAGTTTTAGCAGCATTGTTACCTAAATTGAAAGTCAGCACCACATAGGCCTCTCTGGGTTTTGTAACATAATGTGTTGACTGACTTTCCGGGGGCACATCTTGTAGAATTATACCTACTTATAGTGCCACCCTATTAACGCTGTCATGTTCAGCATGTTAGCACGCTGACGTTGTTGGAGGCTCTTTGGCACCTACACACTGTGAGGAGTCAAAGTCTTCTAAAGATCCACAATGTAAGCTTTAGTGAAGTTGGAGGCGGAGTCTGTGGAATTATAATAATTATATTATATAATAATTACTGTGTCTCTTGTGCTATATCATATCTGCCCAATGAACACATGAAGATGATCACTTTGTGAGATAATTAACGCTAATCATATAATGACCTTTTCTTCCGTGCCTGATGTGGTTTTTCTTCCTGCCTTTGCAATTTTCTTGTTCCCACTCTTGGATGTTGGTGTGGGTTACTGTGTGTTTTTTTTTTTTCTTGTGTTTTCCGTGATCCCTTCTATGGTGTTACATTTCTTGTCCCTGCAAGTTTTGGCCTGTTTTGGAACTGCCTTGCTGCTTTTTTGCCTTCTTTAATAAATCCCTGAACCACAGTGTCGCATGTTTCTGGCACCAGTCGTGACAAATATGGGTTTGCAAATTTTACAGAAACTGTTGTCCTCCCTTGACCACAGTTTTTTTTTTTTTACACCCGTGCCAACAGCAAGACAACCCCAATATCTCAATTTGTGTTATTTCCTAAAAAGGTGCAGTTTCAGGAAAAACTTTCATGTCAAACAGACACTCTGGGCAATCCACCAGCTTTAGCTCTGACTGTCTGGGAGATAACCTGCCTTTCTCTGAGGTAATTGACTGTGGAGATGACAATTGCACGGGATGTCATTGACTTGACTACCATCAATAGAGGCATTTTGCACAAGTACGTCTCCACTAGTAACCACACACAGAGAAGGGGTGCTGGTGACTGCACATCTAAGATATAGAAATGCAGAGACGGGCACTTTGTGCAAGGTCATTATTTATCAATGCGATAGTGTGATACATATACAGCACTTGATGTAGGAGTAGCTATGCTGCTTTGGGGGCACTGTAGCTTTCCAGGCCGTGACTGAGTTAACACTGCTAGTAGTTTATCTGTGAGGTCAGAGGATGGAGCCTGATGTGTCTCCCTGCTGATGATTGTCTGTGTGAATTCTGCTTTGTGGACACAGCCTGTGGGCGATTGTCTTTCTCAGGATACTCTGCACATGAGTGCATTTCTGTGTGGATGGCAGTGTCACTGGACTAGATGGCTGCATGAATACATACCTAATCAAAGTACCTGTCCAGGGTGTACACTGCTTTTGCCCTGGGATTGGCACCAACGCACAGCGCCCCCGGTGGAGGATAAAGCGGCAAAAGATGTAGAAATCAATCAGTTTCTCTTCTCTCTTTTCTGTGCTGCACTTTTTATTTTGCACGACGCAAAGTGCTCGTCCTCAACATGCCACAGAACATGGAGTCGCCGTCTTCTGTTTGTTGCCTTCTACTCCTCTGAGAGCTGACTGGCCTGCATGGGGATACCGAGCATCAGAATGAATCAGTAATTGAAAGGGAGTGGAGTGTGTGCCGCTTGTTTGTTGTCAGGGAACAAAGGCAGAGTAAGATGGCATCAGAGAAAAGGCAGACGTGAGGGCAGAGGTAGGAAAAGAGGTGAGAGTTTTGGTAGCACTTACTCATGGTAAGTACTTGAGGTTTCTCCAACACTAGGTATGAGGATCTGCACTTTTTTGTGTCTGTGCATAAGCCAATTAACTCTGGATTCTTAACAGCAGTAACGACAACCAGCTGCTGAGCAAACACAGCTATCACAGAGCAAGCGGTCAAGTCCAAAATGAGGGACTTCCACAGTAACTGCGAGTTGGCATTTTGTCTCTGGTGAGTTAGGAATATGTAATGGAAGAGCTTGAAGAACATTCCTGATGCTGGTACAAATGCTGCAGGATTAATGAATGTATTGTACCCTAATGAATGCTACTGTCATCAGCTACCTTGTATAACTTGTGGTCAAAAAAAATCCTCCATAAAATCAGATATATAGACACATATTTAATTGTGGGAATTAAGGAATAAATGATCCTCATTCCTGAAGATTATTGTTTAAATCCCTGTTCTCACTAAACAACACAGCAGCAGGAAGCTTTTCATGTCCCCAAGGGTTCAGGTAAGAATACTTGGAACTGTATTATTTTTGTTGTTAATAGCTATGTGTTGTTGCTTGTTAGTGACTACAGTAGAAAAGAGACCCACGGGTACATGGGGGGGGAAACATTAATGAAAATTTGTCAAACCACTGTCTGAGGGAAGACACAATTTGTCCCATCAACAAATAAGAAGATCTAAGTTCAAGCCCCGGTTGGAAGTATGTGTGGGTTTTCTCCAGGTTTTCCTCCCACAGTCCAAAAACATGCAATATGGGGATTAGATAAATTGGTCACTCTAAATTGATCATAGGTGTGAATGGTTGTTTGTCTCTGTGTGTGGCCCTGTGTTGGACTGGTGAACTGTCCAGGTTGTACCCCGCCTAAATGCTTATGTGTTACTGTGTCTTTAATCCTGTGGAACCTGAGAAAACTCTTGTCGTATCACCATAATGGCCAACATTAAAACACAGTGGTATAAATAGGCCAACAATTCAGGTACAGACAGAATTCAGGTACAAGCCTCTAAGGTGCAGCTTTTCTCTCACAACAAAAAAAAAAATCTCATATCCAAATCCTGATAAATCTTGCGTGTGTCTCCTGTGACCATATAAGAATGGATCTGGCTTCAATGGCACGTTATCCACCAGATAAATGAACATATGAGAACGCTGAGACGTGTGTAATTATTATGGACCTGCAGTGCGTCAGAGGACAGTAGTGGTTTCTAATGATCCTGAGGACGGTGCCTTCCCTTGGAGCACAGCTGCTGCTGCTGCTGCTGCTGCTGCTGCTGCTGCTGCCTCATCCTCCTCGTCCTCTCATGTGCTTCAGATGTTATACCTTATGTCTCTTACAAGTGCCTTGAAAATGTGCAATTTTGATTTAGAATATTATAATATTACACTATTTTATAAATGTACAAAAACAAGTAACAATAACAACTGTTCTGTGAAGATCCTAAGTGCTGTTATTAATCAGTGTGTTGGTATTCCCTGGTTTCCTCCCGCAGTCTAAAAACACTTTAGGGATTAGGCAAATTGGACACTCTAAATTAGCTGGGTGTGAGAGTGAATGGCTGTTTGTCTCTATGTGACCCTGATGGACTGGTAACCCGCCTTTTGCCCTATGTCTGCTGGGATTGGCATCCTCCCCCGCGACCCTCATGTGGAGGATAAAGTGGTAGAAAATGAATGAATGAATGAATGAATGAATGAATCTCAGACTGAAATGTTAGCAAGCAAGCACTTAATGTCTCTACTTAGCCAGTTTAAACAGCTTCCTAGAAAAACTTAATATCTATGTTAATTATTGGCCCTGGTGACTTTTTTGTGAAAAGGAAATAACCTGAGGTCTTAAAGTGTGATGAACTTAAACTTGGGAGATATTCTTTTTAATCACACTATGCAAAGCAGTGTGTGTGTGTGTGTGTGTGTGTGTGTGTGTGCATGATACAGAACCTCATCCCATCAAAGACGGAGACATGTGCACACTCATAAAAACTCAAATTCCAGCATATGGCATCTTGCTGCTGCATTTATGGATGAACTGGACAATCACTGAAGTGAGCGAGTGAGAGAGAGGGAGAGAGATTACCCAAAAGAAGGCAAACAACAAAATTAATAATTTATTACCAGCAAACAGGATTGGAAAGGAATGAAGTATTTGATCCCCCAGTTGGGGTTTCGTAGCAAATTGAGCTGGCAAATTACCTCCTTCTAATACTTAAATTTGGAGTCAAGGAGAGCGTAAGGAGGGGGAGGCATTACAGCTGAGCTTATTCCACTGTTGCATTAATGATAGTGTTTGCCGGTGGCCAAACACACAGAGGGAGCTGTGCATTAGGAGCAAAGAGAGGATAATAGTGTAGAGAATTATTAGACAGATCCTAGTAGTCTGTGTTTGAGTCAGTTCTTTAGTCTTATTACACACTGCAGGGCGGTGGGGGTGGGGATTCTAACAAGTGAGACTGCATAACACAATGACTGTAATTACTTATACCACTCAAACGGAGGCATTAGTCATTAAAACACACGCTGTGCACCCCACTTTCTTCATTTTCCTCTCCCGCTTGATTGTTTCCTCCTGTTCATTTTCTGTCTGTCTGTCCTCCTTTCCGCTGCTCCCCCTCCTCTCTCTCTCCTCACACTCGTCACCTCATCTCTCCATCTCTTTCCTCTCTTCCTTATTAGAGTGGTAGTGGCTGGGTAATGAGGATCAGTGTTGTTTTAAACATGAAATTGTGAGAAGGCCCAGCGGGCCGGAATCAATAAGAGCCATTACCTCTCTCCTCTCTAATGATGCAGCAGCCCCCCCACCAACACCCCCCCCCAATTTTTCCTTTGCACACCTCCCCTTGTCTCTGCCCATTTCTACCCACTATCCAATATCGGATGGGAGGAGGTTATGAATTATCGAATCCCAAGGGCAATGTGCCTCGCCGCCAATTACCCAGTGAAAAATGACCCTTTCTTGGACACAAGTGTGTGTGTTTGCATGTGTATGTGTATGGGGTAGGTGGAGGGTTTGACATTGACCAGCTGAGGCCTGCACAGTAAAGGAAGTTCAACATATCCGGGATGTCTCGGCACGGTTGCTGTTAATTTCACTTAGCTTATAACAAATGCAATCTCACTGTTGGTCACATGTTGGTCACAGTTAAACACATGATCCAGATAGTTGTTGTAGGTCATATAGGCTTGTGATATCACTGTCCCATCACTAGCCTGGTATACAAAAAAAATATTGTTTTATTCTCAGTGTGAGAACAATAGTTATATGGTTTGATGTCCTCCATATGTTGACCTCTGCAGTAATGAGGTTCACCCATATAAGAACCTGTCTGTGGAAGCTAAAAGGAGTTTGTCATGTACTGAACATTCTTGCATTGCAGGGATTCAGACACATGATGCCACTTACTAAGAGAAATGACTGGTCAGTCGGTGTAGGTCGTTCCCTGTGCTACTCTGGTCTCTTCTCTGACGTAGGTGCAGGTGTTGCCATGGCATAGCACTGTTTACCATAGCAATTTACTCTAACAAATGAATTACTGTCATAAGCTGAATCACCCAGGGTTAAAAGTCATGCACCATTCATGTAGTCACAAACCAGGATTTGGTATCATTATTCCCTGTTTCCAAATTGGTCACTCTAAATTGTCCATAGGTGTGAATGTGTGAGTGAATGGTTGTTTGTGGCCCTGTGATGGACTGGCCAACTGTCCAGGGTGTACCCCGCCTATCGCCCTATGTCATCGACCCTCCGGTGGAGGATAAAGCAGTAGATAATGGATGAATGGATGGATTCCCTGTTCCCTGTTTTTTTTTTTATTATTATTATTATATTGTCACCAGTTGCTCACAAGGAATACTGTTCGACTGTGAATTATATTCACAGGAATTATGTCACGAAGCGCCAGCTCTGTTTTTGTCTTGTTTAGTTCAGTTATTGTGTTAGTTTAGGTTTTTCCCCTTTTATTTTGGTAAATGTCATGTCTTCCTGTCTCGTAGTTTCCTCAGTCCCCTAATTCCCTCATGCATTTCACCTGGTGATCCTTTAGTAATCACTGGCACCTGCCCTTGATTCCCTCTCCCCTATATCTCCCCAGTGTAGTTTCTCCTTTGGTGGAGAAGTGTTTTGGTTTTTGCCTGCTATTTTCAAGAGGAAAATAAAGACTCTTGAAATCATTCATCGGGCCTCCTGTCTCGTGCATTTGGATCTGAGCAGTTTATTCACCGTTCCTAACAAGTTAGGCCAGAGTAATTCATGTCAAACCCCCACATTAATTGCCAATGACAGTACGAGTGTGCTGTTTCACTCATTTCAGCCCAGGGCATGTTATAAGTGGATGTAATCTCATCTTTTCAGGTAAATCCAGATTTGATTCTCCACCGAATAACTGGTTCGCTTGTAACATTAGACACAGAAAATGCACTAAAAGAAGAATATCTCTAGTGACTTATTTAGGGGCGTACTCACTCCACCTGGCGTAAAGTTGTCCTTTTAACTATTTAGCAGTTCCACTCAGTGAATGACATTCTGTATAGTGTTGCTGCCTTGTTATGGTTTTTTGTTATCACAGTAAAACCAAACACAAATAAATCTTAAATAAAAGAAAATTAAATAGAAGCCAAAAAACCTCAAATAACCTGGAATGTGCTTGTTCTCATCAACTGAACAAGCCACAAAATAAATTAGAATTTCACCTATTGTCAATCTGTGTGTCTCTCTGCTGCCTCTCATGCCCCAGTTTGCTAGATGTTTTAGGTTTACAGGAACAAGCAGACGTGCTGCATTTCTTGGTGCCCTGTATTCTTTGTCTGGCCGGACAGATATGGATGATACCCTTTTGTGTCATTGTGAGCGGTTCCTTTCAGTGTTTAATTGCTCATTCATGTCGCTCAGCTCTGATTTTGGATATCGGGTCTCTGGGGCATGTGTACATTTTCATTATCTTGCCCTTTTAAAATGGCATTTTCGTCGTGGACCATGACATTTTGGAGCGTAAACCATCTACACCAGTGTTTATCAAACCTGCCCTGCATGTTTTAGGAATGTTTCCCTGCACCAACACACTTGATGCAAATGAATGGCTCGTCATCAAGCTTTTGTAGAGCTTGATGACAAGCTGGCCATCAGGTGTGTGTAAAACTCCAGGACGTCTTACAAGGATCGTCATGCAGGTATGGTAGCACTTTCCCATTGTATATTATTCTATCATATTATATTCTTTGTAGGTCAACATCCCTTGTGCAGTGAAGTCAATTTGTAATATGAGCTCTTTGACTTTGTTACCTCTCTGGGCTGATACCAGTACGTGAAATCGCAACAAGAAATTGATCCATTTAGAGAAATGTGGAAGGGAAAATAACACTTGAATATCCTGGTGTTAGTCAGCATTGTTAGGTTTAGGGGGTCTTTCCTGGTGACTGCGCATTAAACAATGTGATTCTCAGCTTTCACTTACAATATGAATAAGAATGACACCAGATATCCTGCATACAGGTGCTGCCAGCCTTGTGCTGGTGATGTCATTTGGAGCCACAGCCTGTGTTGTGGTGATCAGAGAGTGGAGCTGCAGTACTAAAGTTCTGCCCCTGCACCTTCCAAACCAGAAAACACTTGAGCTTAGCCTTCTTTGTATCTGTTAACGTGGTGGTAGTGGGGTTTATGACCCCATTCTGCTGTCAGTCACCAGGGGCAATGTTTTGAAATGTTTTGGCTTATGACTTTTCAAATAGTGGGGCAACTCATCCAGAGGTTTATACAGATAAATAAATAAATACATACATAAATATTAGCAGGTTCTTCATAGTATTTCAATTCAGGCGGGGCGTGAAAAATGTCTGTCCTCCAGGGGGGGGCATGAAGAAAATAATTGAGAACCACTGGCTTATGTGGAGCTGTTATTGCTGCATGTCTACCAAGCAGTACATTGCAATTTTGTAAACCCTGATCTGGCTTGTGCTGAGCGGATGTACAGTTTGTATAAAGCACGACATCATAGCAATGCAACACTGAATACATTAATTGAAAAAAAAGAAAAGAATGCAGCACTGAAACTATTCGTTAAAAAAGTAACACATATGGCTGTGAAACCTGTCTGTTGTAATGCAAGATATAATAAAAATGACACATTTTGTTTTTCATTCTGTTGCCTTGTAGTGACAATACTCTGTGGACCATGTGACAGACTGTACTATGTCTACTTCCATCCTTAAGGTGCCTGACCTCTGTGCTAGGTAAGCCCAACAAATGTGGGGGCGGGGTGGTACAGATTGATTATATATATATATTTATTTTATTTTTCTTCTGTGGGTGTATTTAGAAAAAAGAGCAAACTCATCTCAGCAGTTTTCATCATTCTGACACCCGATATCAGCATTGAATCTCTGTCAGGGTTTCACAGTCCTGTGTTCATTGGCCGTCCTTATCTGTGTAAGAATGCACTGAGTTGTCAGGTGAAAGTGTTCTTTATCACCGTTAAACAGAGTTACATTACGTCTATTTCTCTCATTGTCTCTGCTGCACGCACACACACACAATGAAATCATCACCAGTCTCAAGTGTATCTTTTCTGTCCATTTAGCTGTTTTTATGTGGGGAAGTGCTTGGTGCTGATATGCAGCACTTTGAGCTCTGATTGAATTACACCAATGAGAACATCAATTGCAGAACATGGTACCAGAAAAACATTTAAACTAAGCAGCAGAGATTATATTACAGTCTGCAGTGCTATGATGAATTGCCAAAATAAGAAACAAACCAGGGTGTATTGAACATTTCTATAGACCAATAATATATATTCCATCATGTTAATTTGTCAAGCTGTTTGTCAGTGATGTCGTCTTATAGCTAACTAGCGTTTCTCTCTTTAATCGTACTCCAGTTTTATCTACTATTTAATGACATCGTCACCATTAAAATCACAGTTTTATTTTACCTGTTTAAAAATGTTATGCTGTAGTATCTATTGTATTTATTCCTATTTAATGCTGCAGTAATTCCCATGAAGCACTGCTACTATTCTACTGTACTTTGTGTTTGTTGAGTGTTTCACCTAATCTATACAAGTATATTTTAATAGTGAAATGTGTTATAACCTGCCTTAGTTTAATTCTTTGGCAGTGCAGGTAAACGCACTCACCTAAGACACCACAGTGTCTGCCACACAATTACACTGTTGAGAAGTGAACTGTCTGAGTTCAATCACACAATAAATGAGATTTCTGTCAATTTTTGAGTTTTCTGGGAAGTCCGATGTTGAGATGAAATCTTCAAGTGTTTTTCAGTGATTACTCTTCTTGTTGTGTAGAAGCCACACAGAGACACACACACAGACTGATGGTGTAAAAACAACACCTCTTGTTCTCCCTCCCAGGAAAAAAAAAAAGGATGATTTCTTGGATTTGAGTATAGTTGCTCATTTGTAGTGTGCCTAATGAAGGAAAAACATAGATACTGGAATATGAAAAAAAAAATAGAACTAATAGAAAAGTACAGTAAAACAGTTTATACAATACTAAATGGATTTGATCAGGAAAAACAAACACAAAATAGTGACAACGCAATTTCCGTGGTTCAGATAGGAAATGCTGTGTTTGATTTCTAACTTTCTGCAAAGGCTTGCATTTAAAGTGCATGAGGAAGAAATCCCCCCTACGAGCATGAGTGATCATGACATATAAACTTGTAACTTGTGAAGAAATAATGTACATTTGGCATTTTCTTGTTGACTTTGTTGGCACATTTCACCCACCACAATCATTTCCTTCTCAAGGATGCAATTCGTGTGTGTGTGTGTGTGTGTGTGTGTCTGTGGCTTTCACCCAAGCTTGTTCCTACAACATTTTTTCTTTTGAGATTCATTGCCTTAAGTAGCAATGATAGCTCTCAGCAAGACATGCCAAGACTGTGGGCTGCAACCCAAGATGAAGGGCAGAAAGGAAAAGGAAGAAAGGAGACATAGTGTGTGCTGAAGCCAGATTTACAAAAAAACTCATATGAATTTAGACTGCTTGGCAATCACTGATAGTTGGAGCATCAGGTATAAACACCTGAATGACTACTGCTCAATGTTGTCCAGAAATGACTTGAAGTGCAAAAATGTTCCAACGTGAAACTGGTGTATATTACAACCTTTCTCTTTCAACATTTGATTTGGTATCTCATTAGTCACGTTTCAGAGAACTGGGGTCCATTTCTTAACCTAAAGTGTGCTGCCGTCTAACTTCTGCAGCATAGCTCCAATGCTTCTGCCTTCCATCTGTCAGCCGTGATGTACTACGCATCAGTCTTTGTCACCACACACACGGATACAAATCACTGCCGTGTTAAGGAGCACTGACAAGAGTCGTGTGGAGGCTTCATCAGCATGGTGTTAATGTAACGGATATTCATTTATATTGAAAAAAAAACACACACTCCAGATTCAAGGGCACATAACAAATTGCTCTTATCCCCTTTCACAATCATTAATTCATAATTTATCAAAATGCTGTCTAAATTAGTAAATAAAAAATACTTTCTAGACTTTCTAAAGAGTTCTAAAGCCCCAGTGTGGAACTTCTGTCACTGCCCCCCCTGAGGAATTCTGAGTAATTACCAAAACACTGCTGGTGCCAGTGAATTGACAGTACCCCCACTTCTCCGCTACCCAGTTACAATAAGCATTTATCCTGCCAAGTTACTGAATGCCCTGAGGGTTTTATAGCAACAGAATCCAATTCTGAAACTTCATGGGTGCCTCTTGGCATTTTCAGCCATGCCTTGCCACCATGAGTAAACAAAAACGTGAGGATCTTTTAATTCTAAAAGCAGTGCACTACAGTCTTGAATCAAGATTTTCAGGTTTCTTGCCACTGTACATGCATGAAACGTCTGAGTAGCCATGTTTCAACCTGTCGTGTGAGATGAAGTAATTATCCTAGCTGCTCTCTGTTAAGGGTACAGTAGCACATACCATCAGAAACCTGCAGATTAGACTGCAGAGTTCTAATCACATGTAGATTAGAAGTCTAATCTAGACATTGGCAATTTAACAAAATGAGAATGCCCTGCACCAACTTCTGTGGTGCCCTTTAGCAATGCACATATCAACTGTTCCACTGTAAAATACTGACAGCCAAACCTCATGCTTGGTGCGTCCCAGTTTTAGTGATGAGTCAGAATTTCTCAGTTGGAGGGGCAACAACAACAACAACAACAACAACAACACAAATCAATATAAACTTGAGGGTGAGGAAAAACCCACGTGCATATGTTCTCTTCCACAATACTTTATCGTGTTGCATTGTGTGCTGAGCCTGCTGTAAACAACTACATGAATGAACTTTCCAAAACACTAATCATCATGGAGCTGCAAAATCCACCCAGTCAGTGCTTCCAGCAGACTAAAGCAAACACTAACCAGATAACTTATCTGTAATTAAACCTCAAGCTTAAAATATGGATTTAATTCTTTGTCACACATACATATTATTCAGGAGAGCTAGTCATGCAATAAATGAGTCACAAAAAAAATTAATTGAACACTTTTCTTCAGTATCTTCCTGTTTGCAAGGCCTCTATCACACAACACAATTACAATTTCCATTTCTTAGCCTTATGGCCATACCAAACATATATTTACAACACTTTATTTTATTCTTGTTTGTTCTTTCTGCAGCCACCAAAAGGAACATGTGTGTGTATATATTAGTTTGTACCATGTTAGAAATTGGATAAAATACACTTAACTGCAGCATTGTATGAAAGCGCTGAAACCGAGTATTCCCTCTGTTTTTCCAGAGTGATTACACTCTGTGAAAAACTTGATATTTTAAGTGTCAGTATCACTCTATCACACACACAAGCTTGTTTTTATAACTCAGTGAGGACACTCACAGACCTAATGTATTCTAACTAACTAACTAACCCCTTACACTAACCTTAACCAACACAACTAAGTCTGAAAAAACACCAAGACGAAATGTCCTCACAAAGATAGGTACTTTATTTGGACCCCACAAAAATATAAGTACAAGTACACACACACACTGTTGTGATGAGATGGAACACGCCCCCATGTGGCCACAGTATGAAGTGAAAATCCGCCGTCTACATGGTGGAGATATGCAGAGAGTAGAAGTAAATGTGTGTATATGTGTGAGTGAGTGTGTGTGTGTCATGTGTTGTTTATGACAACACATGTATATGTGTTGTCATAAATAATTGGTGCAGACAGGTGTGGTGCTGTTTACAGACTCCGCACGAGTCCGAATAAACTTGCGGAGCGCTTTTTTTTTTACATTTAATTGACACAGAGGACCGGCGGCACCGCAGCTTCCAAACTCCGACAACAGAAGACCAACGAACCCAAAAAGGGCAGAACACCTATTTTTGTTTTGAAAAGGAGACCGGGAGGTCTTAAAAAAGAAAAGGGGAGGGGGGCCACAGACACTGCTGTTCGTTTGACAACCTGTTCAGTGTGGAGCTGAGGCTGGAGCGCATCTATGTGTAGAATCCTCTGTCCTCCATCCTCTCCACCCCCCCCGCCCGCCTCTCTTCACAGACAGGGGCGGTCGTTCTCAGTCTGCGCACATATTCCACTTGGCCAGCATCACTGGAGTCCACAGACACAGCGCTGATTGACCGAGCGGAGGGGAGCTCATTCTCAGAGCGCGTGATTGTGTGAGAGGAGCTTCACGAGACTGTCAGAGTAAAAACCACTCCAACCACGACCGTGATAGTAAATAATCCACACAGGAGGAGAATGGCTTTGTAGAATTGAGCAAAAACTAACCCTGCTTGAGTTTTTCTAAGGGGAAAGTGTTCTTTTTTCTTCCTTGGCTTTTGTAAAGTGGGACTCTGGAATCCTGCAGCGGTGAAATCTGACTCTCTGTGCGTAAAATAAAAGTTTAACACACTGAGGAGATGATTTCAGGCAACTGGGAGCTCGACTGACTCCACATTACACTGCTCGGGACATGTAAAGCTCGTGTCGAACGCCCGCCGGAGGAGGATATTCAACTTTTAAAGACATTTTTTGGAAGACCGAGACTTGCAGATTGTTAAACGGGGAGCGGAGGAAACCTCGTCGCTGAGCGGGGAGGAGTGGACACATTGCGCGGTATAGAAGAGTGACCCAGAGGACGACATCTCGGAGACAAGGTACTCGAGACGTTGCATCTCTTCTCCGATGTTTTTGTTTTTTGTTTGTATAATGTGCAGTTGAGGATATCAAACACTTAGAATAAACAAAAGGACACCTACCTATAGAATGCAGTAATATTTCACATTAAACTTAGTGTATCTTAAACTCAGAGAATTTTTGATCAAAGTTGATTTCTTTCTTTGGAAATTACCTGTCGATTTTTAATTTACACCATAATTGACAATCTTTTTTTTATTAATATTATTATTATTGTTATTATTTATAATGATCAGACACAGATGCCATGAAACTTTGATCATGCTCCTGTCAGTGCAGCCACTCAGAGCCAGTATAAAAATATCAAGGACAGATGTCGGAGGGGAATCCTCGTGACCGGTCAGAGGTGTCACGGAAGACGCTCCATTAGCCTCTCGAGTCCAGCTGCGTTTTATCCTTCACCAGGTTTTCCACAGGCTATGCCCTGCGCACAGATGTGCTCCCTAACAACAGTCGCTCTGTATTGTAAAGAGGATCAAAAGATATATATATATATATATATATATATATATATATATACAAAAAAGAGTATTTCTTTCTTCTTTTTTCTGTAAACTAACTTGACCCATCACCCTCCAAACACCACTGGGACACTGTGGGAAAAGTTATTGATCTGCAGGAAAGGCAGTGTGCGTATATGTGGGTGTTGCAGGTCCAAGGTGCCTGACCCCATGTTGTGCTAAATCCTCTGTGACTCCTCCAGTTTTCTTTCCTCCTGTCCTCACCTGCCCACCCGTGACTCACTGGGGTGAGGGAGTTAAACAGCAGACAAATCCTGTCAATCTCCAATTCTCTAACGCACACTATCCTGCGTGTAAGCTTCTTATAATCCACGATTTGTGATTGAATTACCCGCCCTTTAAGTGGAATGGAACTATGTAGGCAGTGCAGCGGGGGATAAGTTGCTCTGTAATATTATTTTCATGGCTCAAAGGGTGAGAGGAGACAAGGATGAACATGAAAACCTAACTGAATGTATCTCGTCTTGTGTTTGATAACAGTCACTCAGCTGTCTCCTCTTGTTTGTCACGTACATCTGCAGGCTGTTCCCTTGTGTGACTGTGTTTTCACCTCTTCCTTTCTACCCCCCTTTTTTTCGTAGGTTATGACGGATGTGAGCTAAACATGGAGCTTTTTTGGATTTTGTTATTTTCTAGTGTCTACCCTCTTGCCTGGAGCCAAGGAGTTTACGGTAGGAATGTGATCTTTATAAATGCATTCCCTTTTATACATCACTTCATGCATCATTAGTACAGGCAGACTGGACCCCATTGTAGTATGGATGTTGATTAGTTTGAGGACTAGTTCACAAAGGCGTCGCTTGCACCACTGCAACACTAGCTTCAGGGAGATCAACAGCAAATGAACTTGAAAAGGAGATATTACTCCTTAGATGTCACACGAAACATCCGTCGGTGAAGTGGAGGGGAAACCCTGCCGCGGTAAATCCAGACTAAATCCAATTTTAGGCTGATAAGAATCTTTGTGGAAAAAAATTTGCATTAGGGCCTCGACAGATTAGGGGTTTCATTACACAAAGTTTATTGTTTAAGATTTATGGTTATTACTGCATGGTGGAGGAAAAGACTTGGCAGAGTTGTGTGAAAACACGGCTCATTTTGTGAGCGGTTGAACACGACAGTCACACTGTGCTTTTGAGGATAAGGCACAGATTTGTCCTTTTTTTTAAAGGCTGTCTAGTGTACTACAAAGACTCGGTTACTTCAGCCACAGGCGCCCGGCCAAATATGCATCCTCCTGTCCCTTCTGGCAAAGCAAACACACAAACTGAACTGTCAGCTTTGATACATTGATTCGGATGTTTGAAGGCATGTGACAGCCATTGAAAACAAGGTCTCTTTAGTCATAGTTGCAGCGAGTGCTGTTGTCATAAACAATCCCACAGCCTGACATCACACCAGGAAAAGCTGACAGTCACATAAGTCCTGACCAACGATTCAGGCTTATACCAATCTAGATCTCTCAGTATTAGTGTGAATTATAATCTCACAAGTCTTTACTTGTTTTTGCATCACCGGTTTACACAACTTAAATGACTAAAGTGTTTATTTTTGAACAACGCTCTCCAGCTATCTTAAGGAATAATCTGTTGTTTTGCCACTTAATTGGCAAGTTACTTTCAGAGGCGGTAGTCATTTTCTTTAAATGTGTTTTTTTTTTTTTTCCATCCTTTGTCTCCTCAGTCAGTTACGCGGTCCTGCAGAAGCTCTTGCCTCTAGTTTGCCCTTCTTGTTTCCATTTATTTCTTCACGTCAACTTAATGAGATCATTTTGAAGTTTAAAGGGTGATACAGAAAGAAGGGTTTCCCTGTTTCGAATCCTGTTGGTGACACCAATTATGTTGTGGAGAAAATAAGTGCTAATACAGACTGAAGTGAAGTATTTGCAGCCTAAGCAAGGCAAAGCTCTATTTACAATGTACATGGTACACAGCAGTGGAACAACACTCGCGAATATGTGAACAGTCTTTTATACTCCAACCCGCACGTCACTCGCTGAGAGTGCACCCATGTGTGTATATGGCATTATTTTGTACATGTACGTGTGTGTTATTGGAAATTCCTCCTTATTCCTGCTTCCTGGCTACCAAACCTTCTGATAAACACACCGTTTTGGGAGAATGACCTTGGCTTCCCCAGTCAAAACATTGGTGCGGTTGAAACAAAAGCCTGGATGAGATCATCTCCACTAATTTGTCAGCCAATATTGTGAGTTATAGTTCAGAACACTATATTACAACAGTATTTTCCTGGCATCAGTGAGATCGGCTCCATGTCGGCTCTCTGATCTTTGACCTTTCCTATATAATTCGACTTCCACACTGTCAGAAATAACCTTCGGTTCAAAGCGGACACGTAGTCTGCGGCAGTCATTACAGCCATGTGTTGTTGTGTGTTTGTGTTTGTTGAATGTGCAACAGCACTCTTTCAACTCTCTGCCGAGACAGGAAAAGTCCAAAAGCATTGTGGGAATAGTCCTTGGCAGCATTCACAAGCCCCGTGTTCCCAGGTGGACGTTGCGATGGCGGTGCTCAGCTGTGTGTGCCCGTGTAATAACTGTTTCATGCACGCCAAAAAAAAAAAAAAGAAGAAAGAATCAAGAATAAATAGTTTCACAGGTTGTCTAGATATAGACAGACAAATATATACTTTATTGTCCTCATTAAGTAAATAAGATCGTTGAGAGGAAAGGGAGAGAGCCATTGGGTTTAAGACCTTTTGCTTGACGTGTATATGCAAATATGCATCACATGGTTTCCCTCACTTTGCAATTGTTTAACACTTGCTGCAGCAAACAGATGCGACTCACTGTCCACCGGGAGCCGAACGGTGAAAGTATGCCTGATTGATGTCAGCGCTTTGGATGGCTGTGAGGTTCATTTACTGTAGCCTCCTCTGGGGGGGGGGGTTTGGATGCGTGCGTTTCTCAGTTCATGCCTGTGAGTCTGTCCGTGCAGGTGTTTTTGCTTGAGTGTGTAGGTGCGAGTTCACACGCTAAATGCATGCGTGCATATGAGCCAATTTTCTCTGTGTGTGTGTGTGAGTGTGTGTGTGTGTGTGCAGCACAGCACACGTGCTGTTCTCCCCACTGCAACAGTTTGCTGGATCAGCAGGGACTTGTAAATCAGTCACTGCCTGTCTTACAGCAGTGTAGTATTGATTGCGCTTCCGTGAATTTTGATAGGCTGTCAGAAAGCTTGTAACACCTGTCCTTCAAAACCATTAAAAGATTGTGCAGAGAGGTGCACCAGGGGAAGACGGAGCTTTGGTTAACAGGCAGGAAAAAAGAAAAAATCTGTGCAACACATGTTTTCTACAGCAAGCTTTGTTGTTTATTAGCGTTCTCTTTCCCAATCCGTGTTGTTTTTCCGTTGTAAGCCTTTTAAATTCTTCTCCACACACTGATCACAAACATCCTCGTCCACACATATAGTGCTTTTCAAGAATCATTTAATCTGCGTGCTGTCACCCTAGAGATTACAAAGCGACTGTGGCGTTCGCACGCACAGACTCCCAACTTTCTTCAGGATAAAGGGAGGTTTGGACAGTTTTCAGACTGGCTCACAGGATGTGACTCACCAGTGTCTCTCCGACTTCACGTTGCATGCCTCATATCGCACTGTGCGAACCCACAGAGTTCACAGGGACACCAAATTATTGATTGCTTGACAAAGTCACACTAAACCTTTGAGCTTCTGCTGGAGATGGAATCAAGGCAGCGTTTAGCCCCCAATATGATGCTTCATTATGTGCTCGTCAACAGGACATTTAATTAACTTAAATCAATGATTTAGCTTCACTTAAATTCCTCCCCCTCTTCTTTTTTTTTTTTGGAGGATTTTGTGGAGCACTTGCCACAGACCACATAATCAAGCATTATGATAGTAAATGTAATATGCCAACATTGCGCACAAGTTTAACAACACTCTGAAGTCTGAAGCTGTTGCCCAAGCTAAAAATTAAATGATTGAGAATCATTGATTGGATTGCAGTTTTGGTATGTGTAGGCGAATAATCAACATCTGTCACGGCACATGTAGTGTGAGGCAGGAAAAGATCATTCCATGACTTTGACGCTCCTCCTCTCCCCACATGATCAGCACTTTTTGTTTGTTTGTGTCTCTTTCATGTCTTTTTTTTTTTTTGCTGGGTTTATTTTGCATGCTGAATATTGCTCTTTTCTAATAAGCATCCATAATTTATCGCCGGCTGTGAGGCAGAAGAAGGCTGGCTGAGGAAGAGGCCAGACTGTGATAGGAGGAGACTAAAGCATTAAACTGGAGATAATGATAACCTCTTACCTCCCTACATTCTGACACCTGCTCCCCTCCTCCGACTCTGCCTCATTACGCTTGTGTTTTGCTGACCTCATAGTGACCAGTCCCCACAATGGAACTGTGTAAACAGATAAAGGGTCCCCACAACTTGAGTAATATTAATGCCTAGATGCATGCACACACGCGCACACACACACATGCACCCTCTCCAAACTAATGTGATCAGTAGTCAGTGATTGTAGCCTGACCTTTCTCTTTATTATGTTTAATTAAAGTCCTTGGAAGTTAATTAATGGCGCTCAAACAGTTTTTTTTTTAGCACTGTCCAAATGACAATGATGGATAGATGGATAGATTTTTGCCTGCTCAACACTGTAAAGAGACACAAGGCACCAAGCGTCAGTACTTGACCAGAGGGATCCAGTGTTGGAAGCCGGATTATTTGATTATGTTGTAGACTGTAAGGCAATTTAAGGAATCTATTCTTTGCAGAGAACAGACGGGCGATATTGGTTTGGCTGAATTGGAGGGCTGATGCACGTTGGCAGGCGTCTTAATTGTTTGTAATGCATATTGGATTCCTCTTCACTCACCACAATTAACAATTTAAAGTTGAGATGTAAAATGCTTTACCTATTAGGAGCAATGTGTCTTCTCACCTTCTACATTTACTCACCTCCCCCTTTCTCTCCTCGTCCCTCCCCCTCCTTGTATCTGTCTCCACTCATCTTTGTCAGTCTCTTATCCCATCCCACCTGCTAAAAATTTTAGTGCACACGCTGCTTTAATTATCTCTCCTTTCCCCTCATGTTAACTAGGTCCTTTGTGTAGTAGTTGTGTCCCCGCTGCCTTCACGTTGAAAGGGTTTCCAAATTACAGTACACAACACTCCTTTTTTTCATGCTTATTTTGCACATCCTTTCCTCTTTTTTGCCTCCTCTCCTCCCCTCTCCTCTCCTCTCCTCTCCTCTCCGATCCAGTTTCCTATTCTTTCTCTGCTGTATGGCTGACTGGATATTAAAGCCTGACAACGTTTCTATTAACCCACAGGTCAGCAACAGAGCCATAGGTGTGTGGCCAAAGTGATATGTTGACTGTGGTTTACACTAGACTCGCTACCTAGGGGTAAAGGATAAGAGCATTAAGACAATGTCTTGGGAGGTCTGATTTATCACTCTGCCTCCCACCAGTTACTCTCTGAGCCTGAGGTGGGCAAAAGGCAGGAGGTAAAGGTGGGCAGTCTGGCACACTGGGGCCTTGAGTAAGGTGAAATAGTAATACATCTCCCCAGAAAGGACACGTTTCACACCTAAGCTGTTAGACAGTGTTTCATTGGTTAATATGTTGGTCAGGGTGGCTTCTTTTACCAGGCATGCATTTAATTATTCATTTATTTCATCTATCCATGCTGAGAGTTAGCAATAGAAGGCAGAAGGCTTTACTTGATTTAATAACAATTTGTGCTGTGTAACTTTTTTAATTTAAAGGAATAGATTTGGGAAATACACCAGTACATTAATGCTGCAGTTGATTTGCATATCTTGGCATAAGCAGTGGAAACAGAGGGAATATTTTTCTGTTGTGTGTTGGACATGTTCTTGTCCAGACCTAGTAACTTTCTGGAGTATCTTCTGGTTGCTTGGCAACTGCTCCCAGTCAAGGCAGTGTCCAGCACGTATCCTTAAAAAGGGGATTGTTATTTCACTATGGATTTAACATGTTCCGCGGCATTTCTGTATAGACTAAGTTTTTGCAGAGCCAAGTTAGCCGTTTCCCACTCCTTCCACTCTTCAAGCTGCTGAATCTAAATGTATTACATCAGCAGACATGAGTGGTAATTTGCTCATCAAACTCAGGATACTGCTCATATATCTCTGTCAACATTTACTTAGCCACACTTTAAAGACTCTTAGTGAAACTGAATAAGGAAATCTTACAATTTCAATTTCAGTTTTCAAATCAAAGACTGACATTTCTTGAAGAGAAGTGAAATGTTGAGAATCCCTGCAGGTTCCGCCGGCGTGTGTCTTCACCAAAGAGCCCAGAGAATTTTTTCTTTTTTTCTTTTCCAACGGGCATCATCTAACCTTTCCTCCACCTCTTTGTTTGTGTTTTTCCCCCGTCACTCAGTCTCCCTGTCTCATATGATGATGTTCTCGTTCATGCAGATCACATCCACACACAGTAACACGAAAGCCCACGCTCACATTTCCACATGCTTGTGCACATGCATCCCTGACTGTACTTACCTTTACCCTTAGCTGAAATCACAGATCGTTACCCTCACTTTTACCCAGCTCTCATCCCTCTGCCAGTCTTTAATAACACACACACACACACACACACCTCTCTTTGGATGAAAGTGTCCAGAGTGTAGGATGACATGTGTGCCCTATGGGCAGGAAAAACTGTCAGTAAAACTTCACTTTCCTCCTCTGTACCGCACTCACTCTGTCAGACATTATCAAGCAACTCTCACCGGCTCCAATTCAGGAGTGCACATATAAAAATGGAAAATGTCGTCTTCTGGTTGCAAAACAGACTCCCATTGTGAAGTCTTGAGATCTGCAATTTGAACAGGTCCATGTCAGTTTTTGAAACTTGGACCATACTAGTACTTTATCATCTATTCTCCTCTAACATAATTTACAAAACTCACATCTATTCTATTGAAGAGCTTCCCATAGAATTTCATTTTTTACTTTCTAGGCTCCACCTCCATTTTTTATAGGAATTTTCACGCCCGTGTTGTGTGCAGTTTTCAAATTTGCGGTGAGACTCGTATTTTAGCAGATGTATTGTTAAGAATCACAACAGACAGGAGAGGGAGTGTAAGTTTTTTGTTATGCGTGTGCGCTTGCGTGCGCGAAAGCACAAGGGAGGGAACATTTGGCATCTTACTTATTCATGAAGGCAACAGGATGCTTGTGAACAGTGGCGAGAACATGGTTGACATCAGAGACTGTCTGCCTCCTCCTGCTTTTCTCTCACACTGTCACTCTTCTTCATTTCATTCTTACACTTTCATTTGTCTACAGCACCCAGCTCTCCCACTGGCTCTGCTGTTTGCAAAAATAAGCCACTTTGAATAGAAGTCTATAGGGAAAATTAGCCCACTTACCACTTGATTTACAACATCAGTAAAATGTTACTGAGGAGTTAATGGTCTCCATTGCTAATTCTGGGTCCTCTTAAATAGAACATGATTCAGTTTTGTAAAGTATGTGCCCATTTAAATAAAAATAGACCATAAAGCATGACACAGTGGATACCAGTGTGATTGACAGCTGGTTATAGGAGACATCTGTGAATTTCCAGTTGCAAAACGTCATCAACATGGCGCTGGCCAACCCACAAAGGCTTTTAAGGCTTAAAAATGGGAGCTCAGATTCCTTTGTGTGACGTCATGACTGGTTGACACTTGCTCTCTTGTCCAACTCACTCCCTCTCACCACTTTCTATTGTCCTCTTCTTCAGTTCAATGTCCAAAGAGGAAATTTAATTTTGTTGCGTTAATTAAACAATGTCATTTCTTTCCACTAAATAGCTGTAATGTAATGTGCTGGAACTGTGTCCAAATCAAATGTTATTCATTCATCTCTTACAGTGTTACTGTAAGAGATGTTTAAAAACTAATCTTTGGCGGAGGCTTTGGAACACAACGCAAAGGGCAAAGAGTGTCACGGAGTGTCCATCATTGTTGTGCGTACAGGCAGCGGTTCCTACCGCCTTTTAATACCTTTGGCATAAAAATAAAAAGAATATAGATATGTCATTTAATTCAAAACCAGCACATAGTAACTGACGGCCAACTGACAGAAAACCTTGGCATCTCATAGAGAGATTCCATTATTAAAGGAAGCGCACACACACACACACACACACACAGGTCGCTCCACCCACATTTGTTCTGCCTCTCCCTGGGTTTTTAGCACTGAAAACACAGAACACAAAATCAACCGCGAATACAGGGGTTGGTCATGTCCAACAAAACTTTCTGACAGTGGGAAGGGATCAACACTAGAAATCTATCTTCTGCTCCAACACGTCTGGCCTCAATAATTCAGCGATGCGCGCCACTCGCTCTCTCTCTCTACCTATTGTTCACTCGCTCCCCTTCTCCTCCCACTGCTCACGATGGTTTTAAGAAAAAATATTCTGCCGCTTATGATGTTTGAAATTTTGGTTTGCTGCTTTATTTTGGTTTCATACTGTCCTGTCCCTTCCCTGTGCATTTCCACCTGGCTCGGAGGAGATAGAGGATAATCTGTCTGATATGTTGAAAAGCCCCCATGTTGTCAGTGTAGCAATTTATCTGCCACTGGCTCCACATCCTGATCCCTGTCCTCCTCTTCCTTCTCCTTCATTCCGTCTTTACCCTTCTACAAAACTTTTACCTGTCACAATAGATGTCCCTGTCATCTCCCTCTCTTCTCTCATCTTTCTGATCCCCTTTTCTCTCTCAGCAGGTTCCCTTAACGTGTCAAATAAAATGTACCCATTCTCTATTTTACATCATCTTTCCACCCAGTTCTCTCCATTAATCCAAACTGTTTCAACAGATCTATGCCTTTAACTCACTTCATCGCTTTTCGTCATTGTTTACCTGCTTCCCCCTTTCCCCACTATCTCCAAACCCCCGCCCTTTTTTTTTTTTTCCTCTTCCAAAGCCCTGTCATCTTTTTGCTATCATCCGCCAATTCAATGGCAAGCATCCACCCACCTCTTCACTTACTGCATATATAGGACATAGCACACACGGTCATTAAAATGTGCAGGCAGGTTTGGGAAGCAGGGAACGAGGGCTCACACTGTGGAGCACGGAGTTAGTCCAGGCTCGCAGCAACCGCATGAAAGGAGGCCAGCGGAAAAGGTGCATCGTGAGGAGAGTTTTGTTTCGATTGGATCGGAAGTTGCTAATAAAGTTGTGAATTCGATGCATTATTTTCAGTATATTCCATGTACTAACCCACATGGAATTTCAAAATGAACTCACTCTACTTGTGTCTGTGTGAAGCCACAACTGCGCGAGATAGAGCAGAGTAAGGATGGGAGTCGGAATGAGAGGATGCGCTCATAAAGGGCAGCAGAAACACCCACGCTGCGCTGAAATAAAACAACCCCCCCCCCTAAAAACAAAAATGATTGGTAAGGGAAACACAGCCCACTGATATTAATGACGGTGTGAAATTCTAGCAGTGGTGCTCATGAGGTATAAATCTATGCATTTGGACTCCTCTGCATTCTCCCTAACTCGCTTTCATGCACTCCCAATCTCAGCCTGTATAGTATTACAGGTGAGTCATGGTGGTGAGTAGTCATTCTCACATACACTATGTGCAGTTTTCCTGTTACAGCTGGCAGTTGAAAATCATATTTGTGGACTTATCTTCCTCCTCAACACTTATATCTGGAGATATTTTTAGCCATATAGTGGCATGACAATGTTGGTCTACAACTTTGATCCATCCTGATACCTCAACAATTTGACGTATTTTCATTAAACATGATACTTCCATGCTAAATACTTCAGTAGTCTCCAGATTTCTCCTTTAGTGTCCCCATAGTTTTGCATTTTTTAAGCCATCAAAACACTTTCAACGACATCTTCCGAACTGAGATGTCATGAATTTTAGATCTCAGGAATTAGTACTTGGATTTTGGGGTAAAGGACAGAGGTCAAGGTCACCGTGACATCACGTCCATTATGGCTGAACTATTTGGGGAAAATGAGTAATTGTGATTTGACTTGCGATCATTTTTAAAAGTACATTCATTTTCAGATCCATCCATCTATCCGTCTGTCCGTCCATCTTAGAATTGATTTAATATGTGTTATCAGCTGCAGTAGTTCTCTGTTTATCAAACAAATTCAACAACTCTATTATATTTTAATGCAAGAATGCGATGTAAAGTATAAATGCCCCTTCTTCAGCCCCACCACCATCCCAACATCCACATGTAGGCTCCGACAGGGGGATTAAGACCAGATATCACTCTTTTTATCCATGCAGTGGTTTGATCAGCGACTCCACACCAAACTCTTATATTTTCCTGCTGCAACAAACGTTGTAAATGTGAGGTGTCACAGGGATTAATTGCTTAACTATTTCGTGGTCAAACGGTCGCTGTGACAAACCCAAGAACTCGAAATGATGTACAACACATACAGATATATTGTAGTGTCACAGCATTTAATATCCAAAAGGTCAAAGTACAACTCATAATGTTCTGTGAAAATACTCATCAATGACTTTTTCGCCTATGATGTAGCGGAGGAACGTGTCAGTCTTTCTGCCTCGTGACTGTAAATGAACATCATTGTGTACTAACTCATATTTAGGATATGTATATATGTATGAATGTCAGGACAGGACATTTTGGACATGTACAAATGAGATCTGCAACTTATGCACGTGTGGGAATCGTATTTCCAACTCAATCAGCATGATGCCTTTAGCCGAGTTAGAAAAAAAATAAAAAATCACTTCTTCAGACATTTTTCATTTGAAGAGGAAGTGCTGTTAAGCAAAATACTGGTCCAGGTATCAGGCAAATTTCACAGTCTTTGTGCATCATCCTGACCTCAGGGCCATTACTGAGTTAGCAGCAAAGGTTTCAGAGCAGCTGTGATATAATGTGCGTACCAGGATTTTTGCAGAGATGTAAGTCAAATTTGAAGATATGTAAAACTTGACATGTTTGTATCTCTTTAAAATTCACCTCATTTCTTTATCAACACCTTGAAGAAACGGCGCTGAACCAAGAAATGCTCCCGAAACTAGACAAAACGAAATGAGAGTGAAATGCAAACGTTGTTTCCGTTCAAATCCTCATGAGTATGTTTACTTTTTGTGGATCACTGTTGTTTATTAAGATTTTTTGCCATCTTGTAAATTCTGGCTTTAGTGGAGTTTCTTATAATGAATAAACAAACATCTACGGAACACTTTACATACAACCTATGATCCAAGACCCCAAAGCAAAAATGATATTATGGAAATGTTCACACTGGAGAAGCTACATCAGTGATTTATAAATTAAAATGACAGAAACAGTTTATCATTAAAATGAACTTCCAGCCGTTTGAGTAATTGATTCATGGACCAATCTCTTCAGTTCAAATTTTGACAAAGGAACCAATTAATCATTTGTCAATTTAACATTTGGCTGTAGGATTCTTCTCATTTATGAGCAGGTATACTGTTCAGGCCAGAGTTGATTTATTAGATGTCAACATCCCCAACGCTATGGATCAATGGGTAAATACAGTCGTATAAGTTTGTACTTGGTAGTAGTAGTTTTTCATAGATCATTGGTCTCATGCTTTCTGTCACAAGGCTTCAGTGGCATTTTAAGACTTCAGACCATCCTCATCCTCTCCTGTCCTGCATGAGCAGCCTCTTTGACTATTATTTTCTCATATGAAAACGTTATTTTGCTCCCACGCACAAGAGACAACAAGTGAACACCTTCAGAACCTTCTTTGTTTTTCTATGTCATGATTACTCACAACATGCTTTCTCCTCTGTTGTAGTTTTTTCCCCTTTTACTTTCATTTAATCTGTCTTCAAAGTCTTCATCCATTTTGAGCTCATTCTTCATGCTTCCTTGTTTTTAATCTTTCCCTCCTCGCCCTCTCTATTCTCGCCTGCAGCACCCTGCAATGCAAACACAACCTGTTCTGAGGGGAAGTGAATTATTGAAGCCACTGCTGCCATTCCCTGTGTGCAGAAGTGGTTCTGCAGAGGAAGGAAAGAGGGGAATGGAGGGAATAATGATGGTGGATGAAAGAAATGCACAGGGTCGATTTATAAGGACAAATGCAAGTAGGGGTTCGGGGTGCAAATATGCAAAGAATGTCATTTAGTTTACACTGTTTGTACACTGAGTGGGTAATGTTTATGTTGGGGTGAACTTTATGGAACATTAGCAAATTGCTTCAGGTCATGCTGCTCATCATATGGGCCAAAACATGTAGTAATTGTGGAGACTTTCAGGAAACATCATGGGCTAGACATCATTACACATTCAACAGTTTCTGTCTGTCTTTCATTCTGACACTCTTTCTGCCTGTGCCCTCTCTTCCTCTACACAGCTGTCTTTTCTGCACAACTCTCTTTATCCGTCGCTCATTCCTGTTTTAAATTCATGCCAATATAGCACTTCTTTTTTCCCTTTGGTGTTTCAGACAGAATGTTCTTGTTGAAGCAAACCTGAAAGATCATTAGTAAAAAGAGTAAATACATAAAAATAACCCAACATCATTTTAGTGAGAGGTTTAGACAGAGATGATATACATTGTTGTAATTGTTAAATTATATTTTATATGAAACACATACAAAGGTGGACGGTGGCACTTTTTGTCTTAAAGATACAGTGTGTAAGATTAAGTCAAAGTTGTGTTGGAGAGTGTGTGAAGCCTTTAGTTAGCATCAAAGCTCAAGAGACGTTTAGTTTGTCCATTGTGGATATAAATATAAAAGGCTCATTCTGTCCATACAACAGTTCATACAATTAGGTGATTGTACTCATGTTTGATTGTGTCAATCCATCATCAACAGTCAACGGAAGATGACTAAGACGTGTCAGCATTTTATCAAATACTGTGCGTCAGCGGTAATATGAGGTCATACAGACCTAGAGCTCATTCCTACATGATGTGGACGTTGTGTGTTTGACAGCTACTAACACTGACAAATGAACAAAGTCAAACTGTAGTATGTGCATGCATTGGACTTTATTTTGTGAAGCAGGAAGTACAAGCACTGCGAATGCTGAGTCATACTTGTCGCGTGTCAGTGAGTCTGCAGAGGTCTGCTATGGTTAGAATGATGTAAATGTCATCGACCGCGCTGCACGGAGCACGCGGCCTCCGTATTTTTGACTATGCGGACTGCACGCATTGATATAGGAAAGCATATGAAATGGTATGAAGTAAGCTCAGGTGAAACGCCAGATTCTACTCATTTAGTTTGAATAGAGCCGTGGGTGTGTATGCCTGCGCAGCGCGCATGTACAACTCTCTGCGGACACAGAACACAGACATTACGCCTTAAGGTATGAATGTTTTTTTGTAAAACTGGAGAGATGACATTGTCTTTCTGAAATCACAGTTTAATGCACACCATAACATGACGTAGAAATAGAGCGTTATTACGGGGCATTTAATTAAATCTACAGCTATATATTTGATCCAGTAATTAAATCTAGTTAATGTAGCATAAATGTTATATTTCCACTTCATTTGTTGTTTTTATGATTTTGTGTATCTTTCTCCCCCAAAGCATGGTGTCAAATTTTGCTTTTGACTTACAAATATTCCAGAGCTAAAAGACATGTTTTATGTTAACATTTTATTAAACATCTGACCACAGTGAAAATTCTTCACCCATATCAGATCTATGTGTGTTGTAATTGGTAGCCCGGGGATTTCAAACGCTTCCATCTTCCTTTAACATACCAAATGCTCTAATTGCTGCTTTTTGTTTGGTGGGCAAAGACTTTGAATCCATGCCCAAGAAAAAAAAAAAAGTTTCTTACTGGTGCCAAATTGAATAAAATCTTTTTGATGCAATATAAATGTGCCCCGTGATAGTGTTGGCTCCCTGACAGAATGTTTTGCTTTGGTTTAGAGCTGATATTACCATTTTAGATGTTTGTGAGCATTCGTGGATTAAAGGGAGAAAAAATAGTCTTCTAATGGAAGTGAAGGGGCTGAGTACGTTTTCTAAGAGCGCTCGACTGCATTTGTTTACATGCATTAACTAACTTGCCCGTGAAGAGAACATACATGCAGCGTGCTTTTACGCAGACAGCCACCGGCCGTGTCACTATGACCCCAGCTTCATCCTCACGCTGCAAGCATTTCTCAGCAATATACATCAGCACGTCTAAAGACAATGGACTGAGTATAGAAAAAAAAGGTTCCAAACAACTTTAAAGCAAAGCCCTACATTGGGTCAATGTAAAACATCACTGCAACTAACCATTTACCCTTAAAGTGGCAACAAACAAACTGTGCATCCCTAGTTTCTGTCTAGTGATGGTCAGAGGCCCACTGGAATGTGTTTTCTTGATCAGATAGTGATAGCACTTCACCACATGCATTCACACGTGGTATTCATTTGTGTCTCTGGTGTCCACATCAAGATCTGATCACTATCTGATCATGGCATTCCCCCTGTTTTGTCCCCTCCCCCTCATCTTCTGCATCCTACGGTGTCACGTCCTGTACGCTGCCATGTCAACAACAACATTAGCCGCACACACAAGTCGCGCTATTGTACGGACTCAAAGACGCCGTCTTGGAAAAGAGGAAAAAGTGGCGCTTTCACATTAGCTGTGCTCTGAGCCACGCGGCGTCTTTCCGCTCTCATAGCTCCTGTGGGTGGAGCGGAGATGCACTGGTGACACATTGCCTTTACTCTTCACTCATGTGTTCCCAAAGTAGTTTGGCAGATCGGATAACAATCCGTCCTCGGGTTTATTTACACCTGAGCTTACAAGTGGTCAGGTGCTATCCGATCACAGAAAACACATTTTAATGCCAGGTGTAAAGGAAGCCATAACGACACGGCAGCAAAGGTCTCAGCACCTGTTTTTACAAGTCACTGTCAGGTCATGATAAAATGTCCCGAGACATTTTGTCCTGAAAATGTCCTGAAAATGGTAGATTTTGGGTAAACACTATTCTATGCAGTGTCTTGGACGGAAAACTCGGAACCAATATGAAAGTAAATGGTGTAATTTTTCCTACTGCTATTATACTGTGCTAAAGAAAAGAGCTGTACATACAGAATGTCTTTCAAAGAAAACTTACATGTTGAGCCAACACTCTTACAATATGACCACCATTAAACATTCAACTGATTTACCAATACATTTCTTTTTAATACAGCTTAATAGCTGACTTGACTTTAGTTTGTTGAAACACTGAACCAAATCGAGTTATTAGTTAGTTATTAGAAGCAGCGACTTTCCTACATTCTCACCGGTTGTGTGGTCCCTCGTGAATTCACAGCTAATTACTGACACCTACTGACATATAAGCACATGACATGATGATGAAGAGACAAAAAAAAAACTAAACAAAGAGTGACAGAAAGATGGATTATGCTCTTTGAAGCCAGTTATGGATTTTTGTCCCTCTAAAATTCAATTATACATATTTTTAATCTAGACTGATCCTTTACTAAACATGACATCTCTGGAGTAGAATTGACAGCAATCTTTTGACAGTTTAATCAATTTTATTTTCAGTTGTTGTCCTGAAACACAGTTTCTCCTTTGTCTCTTGTCACTCATTTATTTATTTAGTCTAACCTTGGGATATACAGGTTGTGTCCTGTCCAACAGACGGACACCCGGGGATGCTGACATGAGCTAATTTCAACAAAAACAACTGTGTAAAAAAAAAAAGAAGAAGAAAATCAGCATTGCACAATAATATCAGGTTCTTTGTACCTTGTCAGTCATTGGTTTGTTGCTGCATTGGAAATGTGTTTTCTGCCACTGTTCATCACACTGATGTATGTGTGTGTGTGTGGGTGGACATCTGTAAATGAAGTCAATTGAGGAAGAGAAACAAAGCAAGCACATTGTTGGGTACAGTGTTTGTGTGATTGTGCGTTCAGATTTTTATTTGACACCTCGTTCTCTCCGTGTTTGTGTTTGTAACGACATTTCAGCTACTACCAATGTGCAGCAGCCTCGTGTCATTGGTTGGACACTGTGTTAATGAACCCTATTATACTCAGTCTTTAACCAGATTAGGTTTATTTACAGCTGTTGTACGTGCGCACACGCACACAAATATGAATAGAGGTCATGGATTCTTTCTCTCAGTGTGTGTGAAATATTTCTGCTGATCTGTAAGATGTCCTTGTAACCGTGGAGTGATCAATATGATTTTTTTTATCTTGTCGTGAACAAGAATAAAGTTTATGAGAATGGGGAAACAGTTTTCACTTAAAGTGCCTTTGCACCATAGAAAATAATGTGACAATAGAGCGCCAGACGTCACGTGACTCGGTACCTATGAACCGCCATGTTGGCAGCCTAAAATGAACAGAATCGGTGCTGGATCCAACCGCTTACCCCGTCTCTGAGGCACAATAGCTTGTTTGACATAATGAGCAGTCATAAAACCTCTGCAGCTGAGGACAGAAGACAGACAAATGTCCAGTAGTGGTGCTGACCTATATGAAACAATCACAGTCAAATACCGTTGAGGTTGGATTTTTATCTTTGATTGTCTTGTCACAGCTGAACTGGCACAGATGGACCAAACATTGGGGAGATGCAAAAGTGTCTTTACACAGGGGAACTGATCACAGAGCAGCCATTATCACACACTGCTTGAAATTACAAGGTCAGTAAGAATTATGCTGGGTTTTTTGTTTTTCTAAATTCAACATAGCACACTTGCAGTAAGGTTTAAGGTGTTTTTTTTTCTAGGACACATGACGACTCAAAGCCAACTATATGTAGATTTTGTTAGAATTAGAATTCTGTGATCTCATTTTTCCCATGAAATTAATTTTTTCTTAATAAAATACATCAAATATTACATCCTCGTGTAAATATATACACATGTCTTGACAATATTTTCCAGATTATTATAAATCTTATTTACACATTCAATTCACTCAAAAAGCAATTTACCAAAAGATGTCCACACTTTTTGTGACTGCCACGCTTACAAAAAACACACAAATACACTGATGATCTGTTCCTTTCTCCATTGACATATGTGACATTTAGCTTTAATGTTAGCGCATGGATGATGTGTCAATGTCACTTGGATCCTGCTTCTTTCTCGGTGATCCTGACGAAGGACTTTGGAGGGCAACACAGCAAAGTCTCTTCCACTCTGAAGCACAGTGGTGTACGGCAAGTGCCACTAACCCTTACTTTGATTGGTATTAATCTGGACATCCTCACAGATGTGACTGTTGTGGCTGGCTCTCCAGAGAGGAAAAGATTTTTAAGATAATGAGATGGTTAGGCCCAGTGGGGAGTGGTCTATAATGTATGTGAGGTCATTTTAAATATAGAGCTTTGTGAATGAAGGAAGGGACAATAAAGTATTCTAATAAGTATTTACTTTTTAAATGTCAGACATAGTGTGCACACACACACACACACACACACAGACTTAACCATTTCTTTACTAAATCCATAAACTGAAAACAAAATGACCTGTGATGCTGTGGTAAGAGTTTAATAAAAAATATAAATATAAAATTCAGAGCAAAGGCCCATGATGCATATTGACTAAGAGGATCGCACTGTTGCAACGCACACGGAAGGCACACACATTATTGAGAGCAGGCTCTGTGGCCTGCTGGGGTAGTAATAGCCTCATTATTCACTGGTGTGCTCCGCTTATACACTCAGCAAAGCAAAAATGAGTAAAACTACAACCTATTATTACACACATGCACCAGCACCTGCACACAGCTGTGTTTCAAAAGACATTACATCGACTTGTATTCATTTCCTGAGTGAGATTAATCCTAACCACAACCACTGCTTTCCTAAACCTTAACCACAAATATTCCACCCTCAAATGTAATAATGTTATTGGTACTTGAAGAAACTTAAATGTGGTAAAACACATACACACACTTTGCATTCTTAGTAAAGGACATAGACATAATGCATTCCTTAGCCCCTACCTAACCTTAATCACCACAACTAAATGCCTAACATGAACCCTTAACCTATCCTTGACCTAAATCTAGATCTCTCCCTCTAAGCCTGAAACCAAGTCTTAACCCACAAACAGATATTTTAATGTGTGGTAGTACATGACCAGTCAAAATGTCATGTTTTTAAGTTTGTACAAGTACACACACTTCACATGAGTGTCACGGGGGGTAACTGTACACCAGTCCATCACAGGAGGACCACATAGATACAAAAAACCATCCACTCTCACACCTACGGTCAATTTAGAGTTTCCAATTTGCCTAATCCCCATGTTCATGTTTTTGGGCTGGGAGAGGAAACCGGAGAACCCGCAGAAAACCTGTGTTGAAATCACATAACAGAAATGACCAAACGCATACAGACCAAAAGTACCAATTCTGAATTACTAGAGGACATTTTTATCTTTTTTCCCCCAATGCTGTTGCATGTTATTTTATTTTTTTTAAGTTATGACCAAGAGAGAAACTGATAACTTATTATTTCTGCAGCATGTGTTTAGCATACAGAGCAGCCATTGTTCCACAACATGAAACAACAAGGCATTTGTTTTATTTTTTTTGCATCTTACAAAAAATAACTCTGTGGAAAACATCTAACTCTAGGAAAGGTCATTAGCGTTGATGTAATGTTTTTAAAATTTGTGATTTAATTTTCATTGATGCGGAAAGTAGACAGCTGCTCCACCAAATTTAGAGACAGATGTTTTTCTCTGGATACTGAAACTGTGAATGTTGCGAGATCAGATACAATGCATTGTAACAATGAAAATCAAACTATGTGAAACTTTATGTAAATCGTGTACAAGCGATCTGCTGTGGCGACCCGTAAAAGGAGAAGCCAAAAGAACCAAAACAAAGAAAGCACTGCTGAGACACCTCTTCAGTTAGCCAATCACAACAGAGTGGGCCAGCTGGTCAGTCAAAGGAGACTGGGCCTTTATTGGGAGGGAGAACCTTAAAGAGACAGAATATGAATGTGAGTCAATTTACAACGTTCCATTAAAGGAAACATGTGTATTTAAATCAGTACTCAACTGAGTGTTGACAGGAAAGTCACATAGATTCCTTCGACCTCCCTATGACCCTTTGCGTTCTTTCAACCACCGAGGTCCAAATCATGTGAACACCTTTTTTTTTTCCGAGACTTGTTTCTTCTGCAATTTGTGTTGGAACCAAAGGTAGTTGCCTTGTTCCATGAAATGTGGCTCATATTCGCGGTCTCTCATCTGCACTTACAGAAGCCTCATGGTTTTGTCATTGTTGTCTTGACCTTATTCAGTCTAAAGGCAGTTGGAGCAGAGCAGCATAGCTAATTAACACTCCAAATGGGACTTAATAAGATGCCAAGTGTTCTAATAAAAGTGAAAGTCACTGGGAAAAGGGCGATAGGGAGGGATGAGAGAAAGAGAGAGAGAGAGCGAGCTTGTATGTGTGACCTCTTTAGGTCCTTTTCTGGTATAAAAAATGACCTTGTCAGGATCAGTAGTCCTTATGGGGAGCAAAACCTGGTCCTTATAGAGCTGGAACTTACAATTTCTAAGGAACAGTTTAAGTTTAGGGCTTAGATTTAGATTAACGTTTGGGTCAGGCATGTTAACAGGTTATGGTTTAGATGGTTTACACTTTGTCCAAATGAATGGAAATGAATGCAGTTTCCTTCGATGAATAGCTTCATGAACCTCTCTGTGAGAGTGTGTGAAAAAAGAATCTAATTTACCCAGACAGTAAAGTGTATTAAAGGGCTCTCATGGTCACAAAACAACTGGTGTAGCGGTAGTTAAGGGCAGATTATCGCTGCCTCTCGCACCATTGACTCTCCTGGTACTCATCTGTGCAAGTGAGTAGCACACGTCCAATGAAACTGTGAATTTCAGTTAATTTTCCTCGTAAGAGGACCTGGCTCATGTAATGAACCCACTGAGACTGAGACTAATTGCTGAAACGTGAGCGGAAAGTGGGTCCTTGTGAATCTGACAGAGCCTCTGTCAGACAAGACAATGACAAAATCGGGAACAATAATTAATTATTTCCACTCCATTTTATTTATTATGTGTCGTGTATTTCTCCTACTGAATAGTGTGTGGGACACAGCTGCATTTTCCCCTTGTTGTGTCTAATCTGTTTACAGCAGATTGATGCAAGAAGTCTAAATGGTTAGCAAAACGAGAGGATCGTAGCGCGGTGTCAATATAGATTTTGAGACATTATGCGTCATCACATTATATTTGACTACTACTTTGAGCAGTTTAAATGGCTTAAAAATAAAGAGGCTAATGGACAAGGTTGTTGTTGTTGCTCCAGGCAGTGCTCTGAAGTGTGGTTTATTGCAAAAGTAATGACCATTAATCGAGAGACAATGACCGCAGTGATGGCTATGTTTTCCAGATGAGTTAGGGAAAGAGACAGCTACATGCTGAGCTGATAACGGGAGAGAGAGAGACAGAAAGTGAGACAATGTGTAGCTGTAATAACGCTGCATGTTATGGCTCAGTAAGGATTCATGGCATACTGGAAAATAAAGGGTTGAGTAAGTAGATTGTTTGCACTCATGATAATCTCTCCCCCTCTTCTTTGCGTGTGAATATTTAATCAGTTCATTGCGTGTTAAGCATGTGTCGTACGGGAGAGTGTTTAAAAGTAAAGCAGTGACAGTGGTGCCTGTGCTTGTGTGTGTGTGTGTTGAACCAAGAAAACCTGATTCTTGTATATCAATTATCAATGCAGGGTGAATCTTAATTAATCTTTTTCTGGTTCTTGGTTCTGGTTCTGCCCTGTCTTCTGGCTCTACGTTTATTTTGAAAAAAAAGAAAAAAATTCTAGCTTAAACGCTTAGTCGTTTAAGTTTGACATTACTTTTGCTAGCATGTACTCTTTGTATTGATTTTTAGAGTTGATATTTTATTAACAGTTGGGCGAATCTTCAGTCTTATATACAAGAAGCTGAAAGCAAAAGAGTAGCTTTATGCAGCTGCATGAGGTGTCTGCTACAATAAAATGTGCCCCTATACTCTCATCTCCTTCCTCCTTTTCCTCATCCTCCTTGTTATTTATTTACTAGTACAATTTACTATTCCATTCTCCATCATATCTTTTACTCCTTCCCATACTGTTGTGCTCTGCCTCCTCTATTCTGTCCTGTTTGTTTGTTTTTTTTGCCTTTTTGTACCTGTTGTGTTCACTCCCAGCCACCAGTGATGCATATTTATTATCTTCAGCTGTCTTGCCTCATCCAGCATGTGCAGCGTGTAAGAGTAAATCTTCTCCCTCAGCCTTGTCTACTGTCACGGGCAACACAAACACCTATTACTTACCCTGTGATTTATTTATGAATTAAGTCTTTTAACTTTTTGCTTACATCCATTTCCTGGGAGGAGAGGATGGCAGGGCTGATTAATTGTGAAGAGAGTTCCTGTGCCCGGCCAACACACTGTCCCAAGCACACACACACACACAGGCTCCTTCACATCATTTGCATAGACACTCGCTCACAGGTGTATGCAGCACCGGGGGCTTTATTACCAAAGGGACACACTGCACACATAAAGGAGACTTTTGTCACTGGGTCTGGTCTCTTTGAATATTTAATCCCAACCCCAACTGCTTACCTCAACCCTCTACTGAGATCATTGGCACTGTATTCTGAACGTGTGTTAAAATACAAGTATTGATGCGTTCTGCATCTATTGTGTATGCTATGTTGAAGGATAATTGCAGTATTCCTAAACTAGTGCCCCATTCCTCATTTTTTTTTTTTTTGGTTTAAATGATTAATTACGAACAAAATGTTGTAAAATTGGGCCAATATTGAGCGAGAACGCTGTAATTGCCAAATGGCTACAGTTCATTCCTAAGGGGCATTTGTCTACGTCGAGGCAACACGTTTACACAATTGTTAACCTGATGATATAAGATTATCGATGTCCCGTAATTCCTCATTGTAAATATTATCTACTAAAAAGGGGAAACGTAATTATTTTGTGATGAGTGAAGACTGTGTTGGTCTTCTGCACACACCACTAGCTTCTTTCTTTGTTTTTGCTTCTCCATAATGTAAGAACACATTCAGCAGGTCTCTGCCCTTGGAGCAACATTTTCCATCTGGAAAAAGTGCTTTTGTCTAAGATTCCTTCTCCTGGTTTAACGGCAGTAGGCTTCATTGTCACGATTATCACTGCTGACACGATGGTGTTTAAAGTGCAGTGTGCCAACAGGAGTGTTTTCATCCATTTGTTGCACACCCGTGTCTCCCCAAAACTATAGTCAAGTCTCGTCTCTGCAAAGTTTGTTTTTTTTAATCTTAAGATAACAGTGCGCTTCACCTTCTCTACCTCTGTGATGTGACTCTACTCGTTTCTCGATGGCGCTAAGTCTGCCTGTCTTTCTACAACTTGCCTCATGTGAGAGTTCAGAGAGATTTTTTTTTTTTCCAGCATCACTTCTGTTGTGCTTTAAAGGTGATATATAAAACATGTACAACAGGGACCGTTAAACGTTTAAAACACGAGTGTGGTTGCCTATTTCTCAGTAAATATAGAAGCTAGATGCTGCACGTACTGTATACCCGCCATCACACAACACATTTATAAACATGGAACACATTTGCTTAATGTCAACGTGTCAGCAACAAGTGGAGATTGACAGTGATATCGAGTGAATTATCACATGATGAGAGGAGACAACAAGGTGATAAAAACGACCATGACAACATTATACATGTTAAATATCCACCAACAAAGCGTATGAGAGAGAAGTAGAGAGACCTGAAGAAAAGTATCCACACCAGAATTTCTGTGGCAGTTCATCAACTTTCTCTCCACTTTCAGTGTCTTTTTTAATCTTCGCTGGTCGAGACGTTTTGGAAGGGTGTACTGAGGCTTTTTATGTCCGGTATGTTTCAGTGTTTCCAACACTTAGCTGATTTATTGGATGGTTGACAGTGGGTGGTGCAAGAGACCACCATTTATGGACCCTCAAATGTATATATACGATGCACCATTGTTATCAGTGAAGCCAGTATTTGAATTTCCTCAATCTGTGTGACACACCACAGTCATTTTATGTCCTAACATAATATATATTGTACATTTAACCCGTCTCTGTGCTCCCATCATGATGTTGTCACATAAGTTAGCAAATTCTGTTTGAAACCGTGGCTCCCGATTTCTCCTTTGCATATTCAATAAACAACTCACCCACATGTTAAGTGACTGCTCTGCAAGACTGGACCTACTGCAGTACACTGAGGCCGAGCAAGATGATGATGGTGCACTGGCTTTGATTTTAGGTGGACTCTTTATTTTCATTTGACTGTGAAAGAATTTGATGTGCCATTTTAGAAGTGATTAGGTCTAGTTTGACGGTCGGTGGGTATCTGAAAATCTGGAGGTTGTCCTTAACCCCTAACTGCGCTTCAGTGGAGAACTTCAGTGACCAATTACACTGAGGTTGTGCTGGTTAAGTTCCATGATTGCATAGTGCATGTGTGTGTGCTTATGAGTTTGTGGTATTTATTTAGAACTTCACATACAGTTTATAAGCATAAAATGCCTTCAATGGGTGTGACATCACATATAATCCCAGGTTTGGTAATGACACATATATTAATGAATGCTCTCTTCCATGATTTAATTTAATTCATTAAATTAAATAAAAATGAAACACATCAAATACATCCATGTCCAAGCTAAGGCATAAAGACTTCTCAAGAGACTCTACTGTAAGCACATTGTAAAGCAACAGTAAACAAGCACTAAAGGATAAACATGCACACACATATACAGGCTTTAACTCTGAGTGCCGGTGAATTCAACTTTCCTTCTTGAGGTTCCTTTTGGAATTTCATTACCTGTACTCGGTGCTTATCGATCCTGTTATATACACTAGGCCAAGCAGCTACTAAATTATTCAGTCTGGTTAAATAGGACTGTTCCATTATTCAGAAGCGTGGCACAGTGTAATTAATATTGTAGATATATGTGACAGGCTGGGTGGCATTTCACTTTGTGACAGTACATTGCTCGCTCTCGACTTTCACTTTCTTCGCTCTTCCCCCCATTTTTGTCATCATTGTTTTTCTCTTGTAATGTCTTTCTTACGTTCTCATCAGTTTCTTTTTTGAAGGTTTTCATCTTATTTCACTCTATTACTCCGTTTTATTTTCTTACCCGCTTCTCTCTTCTTTTATCACTCTCGATTTTCTAATTTACTTTTCCTGCTTCGCCCTGCTCTCTTACCACCACTCTTTCCCCCCTCTGTCTCTTTATTTCAGCTTCCTCTGCTCCTCCACTCTTCCCTGTCTGAAAAAAAAGTTGGTTGTGAGACTCGAGAGTGTGAAAGTGCACATTATGTGGTGTCTTATCTTTTTATTGTGACATTCTGTATTTCTCTTTTCTTCCCACAATGGCACATATTGTACCGCTGTTCAGATGTGACAGAATATACAAAATAATTAATCACTCTATGCTTCCTGCACATACAGTATGGCTCCTATAGGGAGCTACTTACCATCTTACCTCTACCCTCGCTATGTCCTTCATACAGTATACCTCCAACCTGTACATTGCTAACTGTCAGCCAGCTGTCACTTCCCTCAAATGCCGGAAATGGCAATAGCACAAACCTGCATGTCAGAGTTCATCAAATATCATAAATAAAAGTATGGATGCTTTCAAATGGATTTATTGCACTGTTAGATGTGACAATTGAAAATGCTGCTGTGCAGACCCTCAGGGATATTGTTAGCTGTTTAAAAGGGCAGATATAGTCAATGTGTGTTGAAAGCATGCACTCACACACGCACACTGCCACTCGATGCCGCTCACAACTCTGTGTTCAGTCAGGACGACTGCTTGGCCTTGTCCTCCTCTTCTTCTTGCAGCCAATTAGGAGCCATCTCCTCTCCTTCTCATCAGTGCTCCTCCTCCAATGTTGTCAAAGTTCTTTGACAAAACAGAGCAGGGGAGACTTCAAAAGACAATGTTGTCTTGTTTTCTTCCCCCACTTCTCTCCATCTGAAGCGTAGAGTGAAACTACAGAGGTGCTGGGATGACAACAGAGAGCTCAAAGGGCCTAATGCTTTGTGTGTGTGTGTGTGTGTGTGTGTGCGCACTGAAAAATAATACTGGAGGAATGGTTATGGATGTGTGTGTCTGCATGTGCACTGTCTGAATTTAAATGTGTCTTTATGTACACCCACACACACAAAATGACGAAATGCTTATCCACTCCCATTGCACACTGTGCATATTAAGTGATGTGCAAACAACACTCAAGCCGGCTTTCTGTTTATTTACTGCATATCAACACTCTGTTAATTTGAGCATTGTTCAAAAATGTCCTTTTGTCGCTAACTGGGCTGGTCCCATTGAGTGTGTTAATTAAATAGTATTTTTTTGTGTTGGACTACTCACCTGTGGCCACTTTGTGAGTCTTTCAATTTAGAGAAGCATTCTCTGTTCCTAATTTTTACATTTAGTTTAAATAATCATGTAGTTGTCTTTAGCTTTAATCATTGAATAGATAATGTAACGGGAAGGTTTAGCCAGATGTTCCAGCCAATAGCACATCAAGTGGTGGTCAATGCAGGAAAGCACTTACATACTGTATAGTTAATGTGTGAATATGCTCACTCTTTTTCTTTCTTTTTTTTTTTTTTACCATTTGTCTGTTTGCAGCTTCTCATTATCATTCCCTTTGGTGTCTCCCTTTGTCAATCTGTTATTGTCTTACTATCGTCTTTCCTCAAGGGGTTTGAGTCTGACTGTTCTCAGCTGCTTGTAAATATTTAATTTCCTGTTAAATAACACATTTCTGGTGAGTCACTGTCTTTCAAAAATGTTTAGTTGCAAAGTATATTTGTTTTTGTGGCTTATTTTGGAAATCTGAGAAATACTTTGCTTCATACAGAAGAAAAAAAAAACATCTCAGCAAAACATGTCAGCAGCCACTTGAGGCCATTTTCACCCTTCAGGCAAGTGTTTTTTTTTTTCAACCCTCTCTAGACAAGTTCTTTTGCAATACGTATTTTGTAATGTTGATTGTGAGTGTATGTTTTCTGCATTTAAAAAAATAATAATTAAAAGAGAAACAAAAGGAAACATCCAAAGACGTATAGTAACACAGTCAACACTCGTGTCTGCATGTGTGAAGTAACAGCAATAAACACACGTCACTTAAGAAGCACAAACGTCCATTTATCTTTGTGTTTTAGTTGGCAGCATTTCGTTTGTGTAATTCCGTGACTTAATGTGACGCCTTGCACTGGCACTTAATTTTGACGCTTCCTGATCATTCTTGTGAGCTCAGTCAATATCTGATGTATCGTCAGTTGGTGAATAATCTGTTGGAATTTCTTCATGTGTTCCTCTCTCGGCATGGGATTGCAGTTAAGCTGACATATATTACCCTCACATGCATATATTAGATATGTCATGGAGGACAGAGACATATAAAATGCCTTCAGCTGACAGAGAGAATGACATGAATACATTTCAACAGTGTAAAACATTTAATGAAGGTTCCTCTCAGATTCTTCATTCTGTTCAGGTCATTTTCTCTGTCGAAGAAGCATTTATGGTGTTTTTTCCCCCTCAGATTTGTTATCGGAGTATCGCTGTTTTGGTACCACTGATATCTGGGCTTTTGGTGTCAGCTGATGCCGATGCAAAACTAGCGTTAAGTTCATTATGTGTGTTGCTTTGTCATGCATTTTTAACTTTAAATATAAATCTACACTTTATAAGCCTATGTAAAAGCCTGTTAATAACACACCATTACAAATGACCTGTATCTCTAAATTACTGTTTCACTCTAGATTTGCTTAAGCTTCTTGCAAAATGCGGTGTCTTGGTACATAACTAATGCGTAACATCGTATCAGAAGCACAGAAGTGAAATGACTTGAATAGATCAGCCACATAGTCCTATATTGTCCTCGTCACCTGATCCAGTGTGTTGAGTCAGTAACGGGCAGATATCTGATATAAACCCCAACATTAATGTATTTGGGACTGTGGGAGGAAGCAGAACTACTCAGAGAAAACCCAGCCAGACAAGGGAGAACATGCAAACTTGCTGTGAGACACTTCTGCAAAGACTGTGGCCCTTTAAATTTTGACAATTCTTTTAAGTTTGTGACTTCACTACAACTTTGTTTTTCGTAAAGGGAAGAACAAAAGGGTTTGTGTGTCTAAGAAATACAGTAAATAAACCAAATATTGAATTCAAACAAATACATCATCCTTAATATTAACTTCTGCCTTTTTCACATTAGGGCTATAAGCCTTGAACAGGTTAACTTGTGCAGCTCAGAAGGCGTTAAGAAATACAAGACAGAGAAATAGCAGGAATTCTACTGTGTTACGGGAAAGAGTTGCACCAGGAGGCTTGTTAGCAAATTACAATTTAAGGGTTAAAAATCACTATAGTTGAGAATTTAACACTCAGACTCCTTAGCTGTTTCCATAATCTTTTTTTTGTCTCAGGAGAACAATTTAAATCTATAAATATAACAATTATTGGTGGCGATCTATTTGTTTTGAGAACGATCATACATCTCTGCATGCTTCTCTAATCACCGCACCCTGCTCAGGTCCTTGAACGCACCGTGCTCGTGCTGCTTGGCTCAGAGTGAGCGTCTGCTGATCGATCTCTGTGGCGTGTGCGTCCATGAAGCCGTGAGTTGCAATGTTTTGCTTGTGTGTTGCACTTTGTTGGTGTTTGGATTTGTCCATGGGTCTGTTTGACGACCTGGCAGTGGTTGTTTTTCCATCAGTGATGTGGTGTGACGTGTAATTAGTCACTAATGAGTGACGTGGAGCTAGCTGCTAAGTTCATGTTGCTGTATTGCTAATCCCTGTGTTGATGATTGATTAGTGACTGTGTATGTGCCTTTTACGTTACATCTCAACCTACAGATGAATGTTCATTTGGTTTTATTCGAGTAATGCTGACTTTAAATGCACTACTAATCTGAGGCTGTATTTCTGTTGTTTTCTGGATAGCTCAGTGTATTGCTCTGTCTAAGTTGTACTTTATTTTCTTATCAGTCAGTCTTGTGTTGTGCTTGTATTGCAGCAACCTCACACCCTTACACAAATTTCGATAAACAGCTTGTACTGTATTAAAGGACTAAAGGCCTAAAGATAAACATACATAGATTCGTGGATGATAGATGAAAATTGTATTGTATTGAATTGTATTTTAATATCAGATATTTCTATAATAATAAGTATATTCCCTCAATCTTGTCGTTGCCCATGTATCTATATACAGTACATATTGAATCATCTTTGAGACATTTATCATTGCATGCGTTATGCCTTTAGAGGACACACACACAGAGAGCTCACTACAAGAGTGAAAGCTACACAAACATAGCAACTCACTGTAGCTTATCTTCTTTCTCAGCAAACATTGAAAAGTGTCAGTCAAAAAGGTTTCCCACAGATTAACCCTTTTTTACTTTGACCTATGTTTGGGACATCAACGCTTTTTTCTTGGCAAGCTCTCCCTGTCAGGTTTTAGCACAGTTCTCTGTCCCGATTTCATATTCGGGCTCATCCAGAGCACGCCCGGCTTATAATTCATTACATCTGATGGTACTGTGTGTTAAGCACTCTCTCTCACACACGGGTTTGTGTAGCTGTTCTTTTTAGAACACTACATTGACTTCTATTCATTTGGACAACCTAAACAAAACTCAATCCTTAAATGTACCCATAACCAGTTAATGCCTGACCCTAACATTAATCTAAACACAATTCAAATCCTCTTGGGTTTGGTCTCCATGTGGACTACTGGTCAGTTTATATGCCGGGAAAGGTCGTAAAGAGGTAACAAATACAAGCACACACACATGTTTAAGAGTATTTCAGTTTTCACTAATGCAGTTTTATCATGGGAAGTATAAGTAAGAATAAAAGGGAACATAAAACTCACATTCAACACTACCATTTACAAAGTGTGTGTTCAGTAATCATTAAACTCATCTTCTGATCTTGCTCATTACTCAGAACATAAATTGCAGAGGGAAAACAATTGAAAACTCTCACTTTATGTCACTGTGTAAAAACGTCTCCTAATTGCATTCAGCCATGAAACGTTCCCCTGCTTCGTCCCTCTTTTTCCTGCCTCCTTTTCCAGATCACGGTTCCTCCATAAATGCTGGGCAGAGTTCACACGGACATGAAGATAGGTGTAATGTCTATTTTCACAAAGGTTAAATTATGTTGATTGTGTGCGACATCATGCTGAACTAATGCAGCTGTTCACACCAAGTGTCGAGTTTTAGAGAGCGTGTTGTTTAAAACAGACAGATTTACATTTTCACAAAACAGTTGTTTACCTGTAGGTCTTTTCTTTCTTTCATTTTTTTTTTTTCATCTCTACACATATTCGGTAACTGTGATTATCATAGATTGTCTTTGCCAAAAGCGCCAGATGTTAGCCCCCTGCACACCTTAACAGTCTTCTGCAGCTCTCTGACTGTGAATGATAATGAGCTGACAGCTAAGCAGAGAGAAAACAGCATTACATTGTCTCCTATCGTGTCTAAAAACGCAAATACTTTTCTTAAAGTAATGTGCGTCATAACTTTTAACTCATCAATAACTGCCTCACCACCATATGATGTATTGCTCCTGTGTTTTTTTGTGGCATATAGAGGAGCCCAAATTCTCATCAGCACTATCCATTTCTCTCTCTCGCTATGATGCTTCTTTAAGTTGCTCAATAACATTTTAGTTTTGTGTTATTTCAGTAGTGGCTCCTAGATTCCTTCTGAAATGATAATAATAAATGATATGCAAGTATGGATGGGACCTGTCTGTAAATGAGCAGCTGAAAAAGGCCTGTGTATGATATAGTGTGATTTTCTTTTCTTTTTTATAAAATGGCTGTGGTGTTTTAGTGTGAGACTAATACAGATACCTAATGCGTGGCTGCTGTTGCAGGCTCACAGGCAGATTTGTTAAAGATGTGAAGATATTTTTTGAGATTCCTCTCCTCTGTTTTCTCCTTCTCTTTATTCATGCCCTGCTCCAGAGAGCTACATTGACGATAACCATATGTTACACCTAAGGTGGTTTGCACGCACGCACACAGACACACACATTCTTGTGTGAAGAACGCTGTAACTTTACCATCACAACTATAATCCGAACATTAACACTTTACCCAACCTGATTATAAACTTAATTCTAACCTTAACCCTAAAACCAAGGATGATCCTCACGACACACACACGCAAGCGAAAACCTTTGCTGGAATTTGTGTTTCCTTGTCTTAACGGATGCTAGTGTTACCTTAAAACACCCAGGCGCTGTTGGCCCTGGTCAAATCACCTTTTTTTTTTTTCTCAAAGACGGCATGACTTGTGAATCCGCAGCAGCTCCACTAAGATTCATTTATTTCTTTATCAAATGAAGTATGAATTAATGGGGAGTGCACAGTGAGGTGTGGCTGCATGACAGTCAGTACAGCTTCATGTCACAGGGAAAACATGTGTTGTTTTTATTTTTGTCCAAACAGATTAGACTTAGACTATAATGCATGTGTTGATTGTAACCTTGTGCATTAGAGAAGCCATGATGTGTTTACCCACCCTCAGGTAGAAAGCTTATATTGTTTTTAGCAACACTAGGCTCCACTTAGACACTTAGTGTGAGTGTGTGTGTGTGTGTGGGCTCCTGAGTGCATATCTATTGACTCCTTTTAAATGCTATAAACTGTAATCAATCTGTCAGTGTATATGCTTTTGTTTGTACAGCTGCACACTGATATGCTCTGTGCCAAAATAAAGGTCATTGAGATTAACCCTTAGAACACAGAGCATTTAGGCTGCTTTTTACCATTACTATGTCAAAAGATGTATACAGAGGCAATAAGAGTTAATATAGAGTTTCTTATATCCCTTTTCAGCACAACCTATAGGCAGTCTCTCTCTTCTCTTTCATTTTCACCAACTATATGAACACACCTGAGCAAAAAGTACTCAAACTCTATTTGAATTTGTGAAATTTGGATATATGTCAGAGTTCAAAGTTATCTTAATTATCTAATTTTTACACCCCCAGGATGTCCATATAAGGATGAGTGCAGTATTGCCACAACAATTTACCAAGGGTACACATCTAGCACTAAAGGTTAAAATGCAATATCACCATCAGAAGTAAATGTATATCAATAGAATGTAATGCATTACCTCAACATAATGCCTCAGAGAGAACGTTTTGCATACATTTTGAACATGGTAGTTGCATGCCGCTGTCTTAATGAGATGATTTCTGCTATAGTTTAGGATTAGCCTTCACTTAGGTTGTACAGCTGTGATGGAATCAATAAATCATTGTGTTTAATACATAATAAATACATAGAAGGATTCAATATCTACACAGCCATGTGCTTATGAAACACAGTAAGGCTTTTAGCTTGCTTTAACATCATCACAGTCTGTTCTGTGGACATGACAGACTTTGGAATTAGAGGTCCCTCTCTGTACATTCCTCCATGTTCCCTCGCTCCATTCCCTCCCTCTCAAAGATCTTTGCAGTTTTCATCCCTTTGTGGGAATCTTTTCATCCTGGGAAAGCTCAAGTGTAACACACATACTCCCATGGAGGAGTACAAGGCATGTATGACCATGATCTAAGCACCGATTGCTTGACATCACTCCAGTCCTCCACAGATATAGCCCAGAATTTATGCACATATTAAATTGACTCGCTCATGTGGTTGTGGCTTCATACGAGGTGCAGACTTTGAGTGACAATCTGGATTAGCTCTGTATACGATCACATTTCTGGATGCCTTTTTGGAATTGTTTGTCTTCTTATGAACAAAAACTAAAAGATCATAGGATTACAAAAACAACTATGCTGTTGAGCTTATATGAGTGTCCAGGTGAGTTTGGAGGCAGTTAATATTACTTTGACCAAATGGACACGTGACACATGACACCACAATTAACAGAGAATATTTTATGAAGCCAAATTGACCAAATGTATTAAAATTAATATTTATAAAATGAGATGTGCAAAACAAGTCAGTGATGTGTTTTGTGTATGAGTTAATTATGTAGGTGATGTGAATAATATCACCATAATTATTATTATCACTAGTAGAGCCGGTTGTATTCCAGATAGTTAGATAGAGAGAAATACTGTAGACATGGACCTTTATCGTACGAGTACACTTAAATTGGGTCGTTGAGGATACATCCTTGGCTCTTCTTGTTTAGATGGACATGACAGTTAACCTCAGGTTGCTCCTGGTGGCTCTGCAGGCAGTGTGTGAATTGGTACTGATAGATGTGTGATAGAGAAAGTGCTGGACATAATGTGCTGTATGAATGTGTGTGTGTGTGAATAGGAATGGGTGAATGGCAAAACGGTAAAACACATCGAGCGGTCATTAAAACTAGAATAGAGCTAAAGAAAAATACAGACTATTTATCACCTATAATTATTAGGTGCTGTTGATGAAAAATATAATGTAAAAATTATGATGATTGTGATAATAGCAGAACTGTAATACAACATTTGTGCGTCTGTGATGGAGTGGGAGTCCAGGATATGGGTTTAGTGTGTGGAAATAAGAGAGACGGAGCAGTTAGACTTAAGCCATAACATACTGTATGTAAACTAGAATATCACCACAGGTGTTCCAGGACAAACTTATCAAGCAGACAAACATAGTTCTACCACAGGCAGGGTGAAGACGGGGGCTAATTCTCAAGTGCTGAGAAGAAAAGCTCAGTTATGCACGCATGTCCAGAAGAAACATAGGTCCTCTTTTGTCCTTTCTCGTCCTATCCTTCTCTTTCCGGCAATAATCCATACAAACAGTATTTCAAAGCTTCTCTTTCCTTGGATTTGAATTCTGAAATCATGCCAGGAAACTGTGGCCTCTCCCTTTCTCTTCTCCATTACATTTTTGTTTTTTTTATTTTCTAATTTACCCTCTGCTCTTCAACAAGCCTCTTTTATTATTAGCTTCTGCTGTTACCTGACACTTTTTTGATTACACAATCTCTTTGTCCTCCTGCAGTGACTGTGATGGAAAACAGACACTCGAAGACAAACACGAGCGCGCACACACACACACACACACACACGCTACAGCATGTACCACATAATGTCAAACACACTGTGTCATGTCGATTTCATGATCCTAGAAAAGCCTATGATTAGTGCGGTTGCTATAAATGAAAGTCATATCAAGGCTACTGTCGATGTTGGCTTTGGTTTTATGTAGCACTGCTGTCGTCAGATTTACTCTTAAAAGTCTTAGTTATTGCCGCCCATGTAGAAAATCACAATAAATTAAATTGTTTATATAAATTGACTAGAGCTGCAACTAATGATTATTTTCATAATTGATTAATCTTTCTCGATTAATCGTTTGGTCCATAAAATATCAGAAAACCATAAAAAATGTTGAGCGGTGTTCGTCAAACCTGGAAATGATGATGTTCTCAAATGTCTTGTTTTGTCCACAAACCAAAATGATTAACTTTTAATGATTTCTTTGTTATCCAGAGCAAAGAAATTAAGAAAATACTCACATTTAAGAAGCTTAAACAATGGGAAATCTTGTTTTAATCTTGAAAAAAGCTTCCGATTAATCGATTGTCAAAATAGTTTAGTTTCGATTAATTGAGTAATCAATTAATAATCGATTAATTGTTTCAGCTCTAAAATTGACCAATAATATATTATTGAATTGAATACAGTATGTTAATCCGTAGCAATTGTCAGCTATGAATTGTGCCCTCTCTTAAATATGACATACTTTGTTCAATCCTTTTCACAATTATGTTTTTTTTTTCTCTCGTGGGAGTGGCCTTCAACACCACATTCCCTTAACAACATCACATGCTTACAAATAAAGGGATTTATGAGCTCTCACATTCATGTATATTATGTGATTGAATGCACGTCTGATAAGGAGAGAGTGAAATGCAAAACTAAAATGTGAAAATGCTCACTTTCTCTAATACATTTCTTTCTTCTCACCTTTATTTTTTCCACTTTCTCTGAACTGAGCACTGGTGCTTGTGTATGTGTATCGAATCAATTCGCTGTCGACTTTCTTTTTCTGCAGTGATTGAATCAATACTGTTCACTATATGTGTGATCTTGAACAGGTGATACCTGTGTTTCCTTCACCTTTTTTTCAGTTTTTTGGCATTCAGTGTGTTTGCACTGAGATTAACCACATTACATTTCAAGGCTGCAGTTCATAAATAGACCTAATGGAATCTATTTCAATGAAATTGGTCATGTTTTTTATGCTGTTTGATATTTTTTCACCTTACCAAGACCATCCTTAGGTACACTTTGAACATATTTATTATATATATATTTATTTCTTTGCATATTCTGTATTTTGTACAGGCAACATTTATTATAGTGCTTTCTCTTTATAGAGCTTCAATATTCATCAGAGTACTGTGTAAAAGTCTAAGGTCACCATTGGATTTTTGAATTTGTCAATGCTATCATGACCATACAGTGTATTTATTTGAACACATCCAGAACATACAATATGCAGTTTGTCCTACTATTTTATGTTGACACACATCTACTGTGAAAAAGGTCTATTAGACCAGGTTTATTCAAGACATGGAGCATTTCATATACATGCTGTACGAGTTAAACCCATTGCAAGTTTAATTTCAATTTATTCATTCGCTTGCTAATATAAAAGACCGTCATTCAGTCACATCATTCCAATCCAAATGCCAATGATCACAGAATTTCACAGACATAAAACAACAAAGCTGGTGGTGCCCTGAGACGTTTGCACAGCACTGTAAAATCAGCTTAAGGCCTGGTACTTTGTAATCTGACTCATAACAAAATGAAAAAAGTTTGAATATCTGTCTCTGTTCATGGTGGCCTCATGTGTCTGGACTTTAGTATTGAAATGTGTATGTAAATGAAGACCAGTAAAATATCAGTTATACCCGTTAAACCTTTGTGAACAATTTGAAATTTAAATGTGGCTCCAAAGCTAGAATTAAAATGAAATAAAAGGCAGCCTGTTGGTGTTTGTCCAGACAGTGTTTGTCTACCTTAGTGATACATGAAAGCTTTTCTTGTGTATTTATAAAAAGTCTTTAAAAGAAGTGTATAAAAAAAAGACACAGCATGTCTTTTCATGCGTTGTATGTGTGATGTGTGTTTTTATGTGTGTAAGCAGGGAAACGGCAATTTACAGTTGATTGAAAGCATCACAGAGGTAACTGAAGGTTAATCCTTTCATTTAGAGCAGCCATTTAATGGTCAGGTCAGAAGTTAAATCAATGTTCCAGACACGTTTTGATATCTAGACTTCCAATCGAGCCAAAATGAAAAGGAAGGGGTCATGACATGAACCATTTGATCTTCCTCGATCCATGTCTGCAGAGAAGAATCCTGATAAAAGTGCTGAGGAAACATGAGTCACCTGGACTTTTGGTCATGAGGCTGGTGTTGTGTTTGTGTGTGTGTGTGCGCGTGTCACTGTGTGTGATTAGTGTTTCTGAAGGTGAGATGAACAGGTTTGCACTATTAATCGGTAAAATCTGTCAAAATGTACCTCACCTCCCCTTTCCTTTCCTTTCCTTTACTTTCCTTTCCTTTCCTTCCCTTGCCTTGTGTCCTGGCAGCAGGGGAAGGGCCACGGCATTTAAACAGTCTCTTGTGCATAAAGTGAATTGAGACAGAACCCAGTGACATGCATGAGTCACTGCACCCCCATAAAGCAATTATGTATATCAACCATTCTGTGTGTGACTTAATGTTTGACAGCCTTTACTGTGGGATTCCTCTGGTGAGCTACAGTGTGACTTACAGAGAAACACACACACACAGAATGACACATGCATGTTTGCTTCACCAGCACACACACACACCCACACTCACTCACTCACTCTTGAAACCACAGTCGCACACACTGCTCAGCACTCTGTCAAGCTGTCACTGCGGTTTGACACCAGCTCTCCTGTCTCATCATTAGTTTTGGTGAGAGATGTCCTGTCCCCTTTAACAAAAACAAACATGGCAGGTGGCAACGAATCAATTAATCAGACCAGGCATTTGCCGATAGTTATGTTTCACTTTCAACTAATGTGCATCGAATGTCTCAGAAAGTTCCCAATAATGCACGGGCAACACTTTCAATCAACCTCCCCTGCAACAGTTTTGATCGATGAATAATCAGTTGGATCGACGCTGTCAAAACAGCACCTCTCTATGAGTGATGGTCATGTCTCTATGAACTTAATTGATGCACATCTGAGCAGGACACAACAACTGGTCCAGTGCCACTTTGTGTTAAGTGCTTCTTCTCATTATTTAGACCACTGAGCCTTGTCCTCGTTTGTGGCCCTTAAATGTACAGAAGCTAATCTTCTTTTTTGAATGTAATGAATGCTGGTTATATATAGACGTGCATGAGATCATTGCATACAACACTTGGGTTTAACTGGAAGCATTAAGGCGCCGGAGAACATTTTCAGAAGTTACACAACGACTTTGAAGTTATTTGATGATTTCCAGGAGGGATTTTAGTTTGTTTGTTTTTTACTGCTCATGTGATGTGCTGTGTTTGAGACCAGAACACAGCATTGCTGCTGTGTAACAGGTTGAGTTGTTGTGCTTTAATCTGCTTTGCCTCACTGAGGAGCCTACATCTCCACCCAGAATCCCCTCTCTCTGGCCTGTAGCTGCCAGTCTCTCCCTTGCTGACTACATGAACTCACTTCTTTATGTTATTATTTAATTCTTTCATATCTATGTCCTTTGGCAACTTACTGGAATCGGCAACGGTCAGTATCCGTATCGGTCCGATACTGGTCGAGGTCAGTGGATGGGATATCGGACGGATAAAAATTTAAAATCCGATACAATCCAAAAATCTTCTATATCACATGCTTCACTATTTACAGACTGAAAAGTGTCCTAGTTAAGAATTTCCTGGCCGTAAATATTTCTCTCAGACAGTTCTTCAGTTCTGCTTTATAAGGACTGCAGGGAGAGAATTGAGGAAGAGCTGTGAAGTGTGTCACACTCTTACTCCCACGTCGCATTGGTCAGGTTTTTTGCGGGGTTGGTTTGTCAACAGTTGAACCTATTTTGAGCTCTACACAGTAAATTATTTTTATCTTCTCCTTTTAAACTTGAACCTATAAGTATTGAGATTTTAGTTACCATATACCTTGTTTATTTATCTAAGACTCTGCTACAGTTGTCATGTTCAGCTTAAACATGACAACAGTATTTAAAACCAAAATAACCTTTTCCTGTCTTTAAATGTCCCTTAAGAGTAAAGTTGAACCTTTAAGCCGGACAGAATTATTGATGTAATTTATATTGTGATATATATCACTTTGAATGATATCAAAAAGCATATTGTGATGAGAATTTTTTTTATATATATTGCCCAGCCCTACTACTTACCCTTTATCTCTTCTTGAACTTTTATTTTAGTTTCTATGCAATAGCTGTACTTCTTTGCTGCTCGCCCACTTTCATTGCCTCCTTCCTCATCCATTCCAGCTTTACTCCTTCTCTTTCTCTAAGCTGTCTTTCCTCCTCCCCCCTCTCTCAGCCTCCCTTTCTCTTGTCGATCAGATAGTGGAAGCAGCCAAACTGCCGGAGGCAAGAGCAGAGATGCTCTGCTCTGTCCGACCCGGCCTCCCTCGTTTGTCAGCAAAATTATGCCAACATGCCAAGAAGTTGTTGGGATACAAACATTTACCGTTGGTATCAGCTCGTCGTCTCACTGAGTTAGTGGAGCGTACCTCCATTGATCCCATGTTACCCCCCGGTGTTTTTCTGGTTTCAATCGCTTCGTTGGTTCCGTTTTCATTGATTGATTAGCTTGTTTCTGTAACATCCGCTGTCCACAGTGCGCTAACTATGAACTGTGAAAGACGGGAACATAAATAAGACATGATCTCAGATCCCACTGCAACTGTTATCAATATGCATTCCAGCAAAGCCCTTAACCCCCAATTGCTCCTCTGAATGTGCTCAGTATCCGTCAGTTAAAAACTGTAATTACACTGTGCTGCTCCCATGTGTGGATGCGAAACTGTATGAATCTGAGGCCAAGTAGAAATGTGTGCAATCCACATTTAGTTCACTTATCATTTATTCTGAGTTGTCTTCTTCGTTCCAAAAAAAAAAAAACTAATTCACTTGACATATTATATAACTTGGAAAGTAGCATTTAGACTGTATTTCAGTGTCTTTCAGATTTTAGGATAACAAGACAGAGGGAACTTCATAGGCAGCTTGTGTCACACACACACACACACACACACAGAGGAGAGTAAATACAGTGTCACTGTCACACCATAATTGTGCTTGTTTTCTCGTTTCTTCTCCAAAACAGTGACAACAAAATGTTGTAGTGTGGTTGTCGATGTGCAATGTCATTCTCTTCATAGATCCTTAAAGACTAATTATCCATCTAACAGGAAAAGAGTGCTAGTAGATTATGGCTGCTTTGCAGGTTTACCCACCAGGATTGGGATTAATAAAATAGTGGATAGAAGTTTAAAATAACTGCATTTGCAGCCAGCATCGAAATTAACGCTCTTTTCTTTACTGTTTCTTGAGAATTTAGAAATGCGAGTGTATGGACACTATTTTCACAAAGGACAACACACACACAGACAAATTCAGAGCCTTCTCTTGCTTTGGACTTGATTTTTGGCCCCAGATCTGCCTGTTATGTCTGATCGAGTTGAAGTTTAAGGTGAACAGCCTGCCCACTTCCCTCCTGTCTGCTCAATGATAACAGATGTAGAGAACAGTGAAGATTTGTTCTCCCTGTGAATCAATGATAATCACATCATTGTGTTGGCCTGTCCTCCACGCCTCTCTCTGGGGTTTCACACATCTCTCTGGCCTTTTCTTCCTCACCCGCTGCCTCCTTTGCTCTTTCTCTATCTCTCCCCTCCTTCATCGTCAGGGAGATGAAGCCATCTGAGGTTACTTGCATGCGAGCCAGCCCTCATGGGTCAACAACGCACAGACGCAGATATTGTAGTTTTCACCACTGCAGAGAGCTCCCATCCTCCATCTGTCATCCATTATTTCTCCTGCTGTCAACGCAGTAATAATAAGTTATAACAATTAGCGACAGTATGAGATGAGATGAGATGTTGCTTTGGTTTTTCTTTCAGTTTTTTAAATAGAAGTCAAAATAACAATGGTAATCTTTTACATTTGCATAGCATACCATTATCAACTGCAATTATTTATTATTTATAAGTGGTTTTTTTTAACGCTACTCTTCTAGTGTTCCAGTGTTGTCGCAATGATGATATGATATGTGATATGTGTTTGGTTGTGAGGATTGAAACGTTACAGTTGTGACAAAAGTCTACAACTGAGGAATCTGTGACATTGGTGCCAAATTTAGAGTTTTGTCTACCAAAGACAATTTAGGACCAAATTCCCATAGTGTGACTGTTGCTATGACCCACATTGACGATGAAATCTGACGATGAAATGACATAGTTAAGCAAGAATGATGTTTCTAAAAATGAACTTTGATCAAAACCGACAGTTCATGGTGCCCTCTCCTCCTCATCTGCCTTTTTGATGTTAATCAGTGCTTTGTTACTCCACTTCAATGGCCTCCGCTGATAAAGCATTACAATAGTGCAGACAGATTACAAATAAAATGTATTTTCTTGCATACATACACACTTTTGTCCTTCTAATGGCTGTCACCTATACAATTATTGTGAAACCCTTGTTCATACAACTGCAGTAGTAATGTCATTCATTTGTCTCACTCATCTGCTCTAACACTATACTATTACATGTCAATGCCCTTGACTGCTATAGAGATGCAACTGAATATGCAATGTGGTTTCTCTCCCTCTGTGTATGTTTGTGTGTCCATGGGTTTACTCACAGCTCCAGCCAGCGCCCAGATTGTGCACTCAGGTGCAGCATGTAACGTCAAGGATGATAACATCAGTGAAAGAATCTACACCATCAAAGAAGGCGACACACTTGTGCTTCATTGTATCGTCAAAGGACACCCGCGGCCACAGGTAAGGTCCCCGACACAGAGCATGTGTTCATGTGCTTTCTTTTACATATTGATGCCAATCCATTTACTCGCAGTGCATTTCCAGAGTCTTGCTCAAGGACATGAGGAGTACTGTGTTTTGAGGTACAGAATAAAACCCATCAACAGTTCAATGGTACATACTCAACATTCACTTAACCCTTCGTGCTCACGTGGCACAGATCTGTGCCACAGGTGCCCCCTTGGTAAATTGCTGTGGGAGTAGTACACAAATCCTGGTGTGTTTATTTCAGGCTTTACAAAATGCGTCTGTTCTACTTATTGGTAATATTTTATATTGCATAGAATGGCCAAGTCAAAGTCATAAAATAGACAGTTTTTTTCTTCTATTTTTGTTTTATAAAAATTAGTCAAGCGAACTTTGAACTGACGTTTTTCCAAATTTCACAAGATTATTTTACTTTTTATTCAGGTGTGTTTATTTTATTTTTTGAGATTGCCTGTAGGTTGTGCTGAAAAAAGATATACGACACTATATTGCACCTTCCTATAGCCTCTGTATATGTTTTAACATAGTAATGGGGAAAAAAGCAGCCTAAATGCTCTGTGTTCTAGGGTTAATGAACATATACAGTATGAGGAGCATTATGTTATGTTATGTTTGGATAGAAACTTTGTTTTTGCCCCCTTGTTTTTGGTCAGATATTAATATACTAATACAATTATATATTAATAAAAGTTTTGTGATGGAGAATGTGATTTTGAAACAATATACAAAGATAATAATAACACACAGTCCTAATGGTATGTAACAGTAGAACATTACCCAAAAGTGTCAGTGGATCATTATTTATATATCTTTGTAAACACAACCCACATCAGTCTTAGACTTGAATACGGTCCTATGTAATGGGTTAATGAATGTCTTTATCAACACTTATGCTTCTCTCTTTAAAGGGGACATATTATACCCTATTTCCCCAATTAAAATAGTTCCCTGGTGTCCTAATGATCATGTCAGTGAAATGCCTTGGTCAAAATACCATAAGGATAAAGCACCATAGCAGTTCAATAACCCTGCTTAACCCGCCCCTTTCAGAACGCTCAGTTTTCGTGCATGGTCCCTTTATATGCAAATGAGACACAGGCAAACACACACCCACTTCTTCCAGGGGGTTTCTGATTTGTCCTCTTTACAGCGCTTTACAGCTCTATTCGTCTCCCCCTCCCTCCACTAGTTCTCTGACAATATCAACATGTCAGCGTGCACAGAAAACAGCGAGAGTGCCGCCACAGGAAGAGACGTCCTACATAAGGATCGAGCCGAACACTGACCAACTGTAAATCAGTTAAAAACACTGAGGAACAGCACCACTGATCGCCACCGCTGATCGCCAGCGGCGTGCGGCGAGCTGAAAAAACTGCAGCTGTATGTTACTGTATCAGACCGGTGACTGTGCTCCAGAGACCTCGCCACCGCTGACCAGCTCCGGTGCTCAGGCGAGCTGGCGATCAGCGGTGGCGATCGGCGGTGCTGTCCCTATGCCCCTAACTGATTTTCACAGAGAGTGCAGCACCGCTGATCGTCAGCGGCGAGCTGCATAAACTGCCGCTGTATATGTGACTGTATCAGACTGAGTCTGTGCTCCAGTCATGGAGGACGTACTGAACAAATATTTTTAATTGGGACGTATCAGATTGGTCAGTTATGAGCTCTATGTGATCTTTTCTTAACAATGTGTGTGTTTGTACGTCGGTGAAATACGGTAGCTGACTAAATACAGCGACCGCTGGCCGCAGTCTGATGCGAAGTGGTGCGAACACACAAACACACGTTTGCTGACTTTATCCGGCACATTAGCTTCATATATAAAATCCTCTGTAAAACACTGTGATCCACTGTGCAGCCACGAACAGCACACTTGTCCCTCTGCGTTGACATAATACCGCTCTTCCTCCCTCGCCTGCACTCTTGCAGGGACAAGGTGGAGCTAAGGTGGAGCTCTCGAAGTAAACTAACTGGTGGGCAGTAACATTCGCAGTGAAATGCGCATGCTGCCGTCATAAGCGCAGGGAATTCAACATCGAGTGTTTTATCGCCTATACTTACACTAAGCGGGACCACGAAAACATGACTGAGAATTCTTCTTCCACACTTTGGCGACTGGTAGGGCATCCAGAGTCCCAAATATCAGTATTAAAATGGTTAAAAAGTTGATTTTGCATAATATGTCCCCTTTAACAAAACTATATGCCCTTTCTTGAATCAATTGCTTGATTATCACTGTAACTTTCAGTCAAGATAATAGCCATGCGTCTCATGAATCTCATTTTCCTGACACAAATATAGCAGAACTTAAGGTCTCAACAAGCTGCTGGTGTTTCTGCGATGCATGAAAACACCATTAAATCTGCCAGAATGGAACTTGTTTACATGGTGCATCCTTTTTCACACAAACATGCAGGTGCCTTATAAAACATGCCCTGAGTTGGCACGCATCCTTTTTATCACGTCTTGTGAGCTATTACTCATATAATAGTCGCAGACTGAGTCACTTTGTGCTGAAGCTCAGTGTTATCTTTTACTCATGTGACAGTGGCATTCGCCGAAACCTAAGTCATTGCTCTCAGGTGGACATAGAAGTTTTGTTACAGACATCTTCAGTATATCTTGAATAATAAGCATAATGTATAAACCCAAGTAGCAACCATCAAAAACATCACCTGCAACCAGGCTCTTATTGGACCATTCCAGCTGTCAGTCACACTGGTGTCCACTCATATTATGTGTCATTCTTTTATTGTCTATTTTCCTATAAATTGGAGTATAATTTACAAAATTAACATCATGTTCAATTGAAGAAGACGTGAAACTGTTGTAATTTGAGACATAACTGTAACTCTTGAGGGAAATGTTTACTAATGTTATAAATCAAGTGAGAAATAGGTTAATTTTCCTGTCAACGCTCATTCCAACTGTTTTTCTTTGCAACTAGCAGAGTTGTCACCTGGTGGGGGGTGATGTTACAACATAAACTGAGTTGACTGCAAAGTTGTGTGTCTTGTGTGTATTTGTGTGTGGGGGAGCATGTGAGGTGAGAAAAGCTATGTTCCCCACGGTTGCATGTCCATTGGCATCACATCAACATGAATAAAACAGTGCCTGTGTGGCTAGACCTTGTTTTCTTGTGTGTGTGTAGGTGTGTGTAGGTGTGTGTTTGTGTGTGAAGAGGCAATAGAGTTCACATGTGTTTGTTGGTTGAAACTAATTATCTCTATGTAACTACAATATCTAATTACATAGTGAATGTTGACCTAACCTGCCTATATCAACTGTGGCTGTCACTTCTCTCTCGTTTAAACATCCATCTCTCTCTCTCGCTCTCTCTCTCTCTCTCTCACACACACGCAAGGATACATGGATACACATGAATGCATACCACATTTTAATCCATGTGGCGCCACCTTCTAAAATACATTCCATCTTACATTTTTTTTTTCCAAAAAAAACCCTTTATATTATATAACTTATTTTTACTAGCGCTGGAATCATTGTACAACAAAATGTACTTGGACAAAGCTCACTGTACAAATCCACTCCCCTGGAGCAGTAAGATGTAGGAAATCATGTCAGTGATTGCTTGCTCTGTGGGTCAGGGGTGGAATCATATTTTGAATAAAGATCACAGTCAGAATGTTACATATATAATATGTGCAAAAGCAAAACTTACACGGCTTCTGCACACTGGTTGAGTGACTCTGTGTGAAAACTCTATTTGTAAAGTGTAGACACAGCAAACAGAGGCAGGTGGAGACAAAGATACAGACGGCAGTCTTTATTAAGGCTTGTAAACACATCACGATAAATGCATTGACATATCGTTTTGAAGGCAAATCAGAGTTAGGACCGTTTGTGTTTAACATGATGTAATTATGATGAGTTTTATTTCCCAATAAACCTTTCACTTGCTATTTCTGTGGAGCTTGGGATGAAATGTGAGACAAAATACTCAACTGTGGCTACATCCACACTACTGCTGTAAATCTTTGTTTGGAAATGACATTTTCCTATATCATATCATAGGCTTATCCAGATCATAATTGATGTGTTATTAACCAAATATGTAATAGTGTGGATGTCCCCCGAAGGTCCATGAATCTCACTGCATTGTCATAGGTGTCTAACATCTATTATTTAGTTTAAAAACACAATTTATACTTGTAACCATGGCAGTTATTCCGAATAATCTCCTTACAAAAGCACAACAAAATGTGAGTAAATACATATTTAACCACACAACACGATGCAGTATTTCATTGTTAATCAACCATATTCAGCGCTCTCAATGAGAAGCAAACTTGTTCCAAGGCTGTCAAAAACAAGGTGGCTACAAACAGTACATGAACACAGATTTAAATATGAGTGATGTGCTAATAACAGGATCAAACCGTGACAGGAAATAGAAACAACAAATGCAACAATGAGCGTTTGATGGCACGCACCATGTCACGCTACCATTTTTGTGGTATCGCAAGTACAAATTGTCCAAATCTGACAAAAACAAGTTTACAGGAGTCATTCACCAAACCCAGAGAAGTCAGATAAGCATCTGTCTCTTTAGCTAAGAAGAAGAGTGCTGACCTCTGTCCTAGGGCGTTCTGCTGGAGAAGCATACTGCAGCATTCTGCATTTGGTCCCAGTGGGCTTACAGTGTTTCCACTGATCCATTGGCTGTATTGATAACCTGATTCCCGTCACCCCAGCTCTCCTTCATCCATCCTCACAACTTTCCATCCTTTCCTTTACACCCACCCAGGCCTCTGCCGTCTGAGGGAATTTTTGCTACTAATTTAATTTGGCAATTTTGTGCTCAATTGAGCCCCTTTTCTGTGTGTTTTACTGATATTTTCTGCACATTAATTACGCTTACTGTAATGCATGCCTCTAAAGCATACAGTATATTCACCACTCACAAGGTGGTTAGTTTTGTTTTGGCAGATTTGTACAGAATGTCCCTTCCTTGTGCTGACCCTGTTCTCCGTATTTGGTAATTGGCTGCCTACTAAATTAGATTTACAACTGCGCAAGTGAATGAAACCGCAGTGTCGCAAATGGACTCTTGACATTTTTAAAGTTCTGACCCATTAGCAGTAATTTCTGAGAAATATGCGTCATACACATCGATTCAATATATCCAAGGCAGATTGGTCACTGATTTTAAAGCCTATAAACAGCAACATGAACAGTTGCCAAAACATGGGAAATAATACAGTGATTGCATTTTTATTTTTTACAGTGGCGATAGTTTTCAGACACATCCTGATAGTTGTGATCTGAGTTTTGAAAAGCACTCCCTATTCCTCTTTGTTTGTTTTCTGTATTCACTGAGAAGATTGTATTGACCTCTAGGTGTTGGAAGACTATTATTTATGGATGTACTCCTCATGTCCTCATGATACTACCCCTCACACTTCGAGAAACAATATGCTTACTTATTTGGAGAGCGTCCTAATATTGTTATTGATAAACAAAGCCACTGCAGAGTGAGTCTTTTAAAACAATACAACTTTGTATTTTAGGAATTCAATAAGTTGTTTCATCAGTCTTTCATCTGGTTTCTAGTTTTTGGGAGAACTTGAAGCGTTCTACATTAAGATCAGTCTATTTAAGTTCACAGTGATATGATGAAACCGTTCTGATTGACTGATTGACTTTCCCCATTATCCATCTAGATTTAGAAGTCTTTCCTGCAGTGTGTTATATTGTTTTGCTTTTAAAACTTAAATCTATTCCCTCCCAGACAAGGATGTAGACACTTCCACAGTCTTCAATTTCCCTTGTTCTCGACCTCCCTCAGAAAAAGGAGGATCCAATTTAGCCATGTGAGGCCAGACCAATAAATTGCTGCTTTACTGAGAATAAGTCTGATTGAGGATTTATCCAATCCTTTATCAAGACTGATTGTTTACTTTTGCCTGAGTTAGACTGGATTGAAAGGGGACCTCTCACTCTGAGAAAATCTAATAATTTCTCTGTCTCTCTTCTCTATGTCGATGTCTTTCTTCTTATTTTCACGACTCTTGGCAAGAGGGTGAGGCAATGGTATGCAATGATTTAATCCTATACCATCCTTCTGCCAAGTTCCAAAATGCTGCCAAGAAAGAAAGAAAGAAAGACAGAAAGAAAGAAAGAAAGAAAGAAAGCTCAGTGGTAGAGGTCACCTATAAGGTACTTTTAATGACGCTCAAGGTTACTCAGGGGAAAGCAGACCTTTTCGTTAACAAAGCACTGTAGGCACGCTCACAAAGCTTTTCTTGTCTCACACACACACACACACACATAAACACACAAACACACCCCCCTCAAGAACAAAATAGGAGAGTAAATGGTTTTTCTGAAAGTGATTCCTACCTCCTTATTATTTATTCATGGGTCTGCTGGTCATTGCAACCTTGAGACCGTCAAGTGTGTGTGCGTGTGTTTGTGTGTGTGTGTGTGTGTGTGTGTGTGTGTGTGTGTGTGAGTCCAATAAGAGGAAAAACTGGAGAGCACGATAGAAGAGAAAAATGGAGGGGCAGAAAGAAGGGATAGAGGGAGGGAGACAGCGGTTTGGAATGTGGGTTTGGATTTCCGTCCTTGAGGGGTGAGGTGAAGACGATCGATACTAAGGCTGAAAGCAAGGCTGATCAGGTGGCAGCACGAGGCTGCACAAGCACTCAGCAGGAACACAACCTGGACACAAACAAGGTCACTGTATGACCCCTAACTGGATAGAGACTAGCGATAGAAAGGGGAAGAAGAAAGAGGAAAAACGGAGCATAAGCGGTCGGGGTCAACAGACAGGTGGGAATCTTGAGGTAGAACTTGCAAATCAAGAACAGAAATGATAGCGAAGAACAGACATAGATACTTTAATGGAATAAAATGAGAAGAACATGCAGCGTCTGAGGACAATGCCAATGCTGGAGAAAGCACTTTGAAAAGGCAAATCAAAAGCTTAGAGAATACGCTTAAATGTGGTATTTCATTCGTGAAATGAGTGTTGGAGTTTGATTTTAAATATTTGTGGAGGTGGAAGACAGAAAACGTGGGTCAAAGGGTCAAACCAAATGTAGGCATCAAAATGAGGTTTTAATTTATCCTTGAAAGTGAGGTAGAGCTTAATTATATCTTATTTGTACATGTTTTTCAGTGGAAAGTCATTACGACATAGACACAGACTTGTCTTTTTTTTTATGTTGAGACTGAGAGATGGTTGTATAACTGCTGCCCTGTGCCTCTGAGAAATGTCTGAAAAGGTCCAGGGTTTTTTTAAATCAACCTTCACAGTGATTACTTGATGAAGACTGAATTTCAGCTTTCATGCTGTGTTTCTGTATGACTTTATCTCGCACTTTATTTCAGATAGTGAGTCAAAATGTGTCGGGGAAATGTGTCTCTGACCACATGAGACAGTGTGGAAACAAAGACAATATCAAATTAGATCTGGAAGCAAAAACAAAAACTGTTTATATTGCTGGTGACGAGTCTGGGGGCACAACTGTGTGCTGGACTCCACCTATGCCCTGCCTATATATTTGAGTATCTCTAGAGTGTCTGCTGCCATGGTAACGGCCTGCTCTTCATAGACAATCCTCTCTCTGAGTCTAAAAATAATAAAGACAAGGTTTAAATGTGTGTGTGTTTGCTCATTGAAATGATGGAAAATTAATTTTAAAGTGGGCATGGATGGATTGATTGATAATGATGCAAAAGAAAAATTCTAAATTCTAAGCTGTATTGCAATATTCGTCATATATCAGCATCAGTGACCGTGGACACAATAAAATAACAATAACGCCAAAGATCGTGATTTGGCCTTAAAGGTTGATGATTCCTCTGCTTCCTGTAATTTCATATACAGCCCTGGTCTCATATTACAGAGGCAGAATGAGCAATAATGGCATTCATATTGTATGACAAGGTTAGAGAGAGGGATGGTGGATTCTATATCAGTGAGTCAGGTTTATTGAACATTTGCTGTGTGTTCATGGCATGCAGAGAGGTGGTAGGTGTTTCCCACTGATATAATGTATATAAAGACATAGTAATGACGACATGTTTTACATTTCAATCAAAGCGGTTCATTAACTGAAGATTTAGGTATTAATTAGTCATGTTTGATTTCAGAATAACCTTGTTTTACTACTGGCTTAAACAGTCTGAGGCCATTGATTATTCTAATTCATCATTTATCTTGTCTATTTCTATTTTTGTTGCTAACCTTATTTCCCTTCACACACTTTCACTGCTGTCCCCTTGTGTACCAATTTCATTATTTCATTCTTCATTATTTCATTTATTTTTGGTGAGCAGAAGGCTTTGCTTTACCTTCTGCTCACCTGTTCACACACACGTTTAGTAACATCCGTCCAGGAGATGCTCACTCACTTTCCCGCGCTATGTTCTCCTTCTCCTCACAGCCTCTTCACAATAACCCTCCATCTCTCCTCCCAGTGACAGATAATTAAACCAACACTTCAATGGGCAAGTTAGTTTAGTTTTAATAGTGTACGTCATCCACACCTTGTCACTTCCAGTATCTCAGTTTATGTACTTTGCAAAGCAAAGAGATGCGAAACAGTCTCAGTTCATTCTTTAAAAGGGCTATTACCAACCTGGCAGACTAGTTTTTGGCACTGTTGTTTTGCAGGTTTCAGTCTTCTACCAGATTTTTACCTCAGATATTTGTCCGCTCTTTGTGTTTGTCTCAGTGCCTGTGTTTGTTTGGGCCCATATACGTGCCAAGTACTACTCCTCGATAACAGGATTACCATCTTAAGCTTATTTGCAGTACGTGAGCCAGTTGGATGGATAAAGCAAAAAAAGAGTTAGAAAAATTGTAGACGTCAGGCTTGGCAAGCTCTCAGCGAGTAAGTGAAAGGGAATATAAAGGTTTCAAACTCTGTAACACCCCAGAAAGCAGCCACGGCACACAGAGGACCTTGCAACCTAAGCATTGCCTGCAGTGATTATTTTGTGGTCAGGAGGATTATACTCTTTTAATGGCTTTGACACAATGTGCATGTGAATGTCTGAAGTGTTCTCACTTGAATGGTTCAATTATTTGCCTGCATTGTCATATTTCAAGAACTTCCGTTGTCTTCCACTTATCTGGGTCTGGGTCGCAGAGGCAGCAGAAGCCCAGACCACAGTTTCTCCCCAGCCACTTCTGCCAGCTCCTCCTGGGGGATCCCAAGGCGTTCTCAGGCCAACCGAGAGATATAATCCCCCCCAAAAGGTCTCCTCCCGGAAGGGGTGAACATGTCCATGAGGCATCCTAACCAGATGCTAGACCACCTCAGCTGGCTCCAGCGGTTCTCCTCTGAGCCCCTCCCGGATATCCAAGCTCCTCACCCTAGGCTGAGCCCAGTTACCCTGCAGAGGAAACTCATTTCAGTCGCCTGCATTGGCGATCTCGTTCTTTTGGTCATCACTCAAAGCTCATGAGGGTTGGAACGTAGATCGAGCATCACTGCGGACGCTGCCCCGATCTGCCTGTCGATCTCCCACTGCTTCCACCCCCCCCACTCGTTAACGAGACCCCAAGATACTTAAACTCCTCCACTAGAGGCAGGACCTCTCTCCCGATCCAGAGTGATGCAAACCTCCCCAGCAAGAGCTAAAGGTTGTAGAGTAGTAATGAGATCACCCTCCACCCCACGGCTGCGCCTAGGAATTCTGTCCATGAAAGTCATGAACATATTCCATGCACTGAGTTCATTAAATGAAAATTAATAAGAAATGCATTCAAAATAAATCTACACATGTAAATACTAATTCAAAACTGAGGTTTGTCATTTGTTGTTGTTGTGTTGGCACTTTTCAGTTTAGACAAAAGGGTAAAAGGGTCTGACAGTGTCTGCTGGATCCTGTTGTGATATGTCACTCGGAGGAGGCTCAGAGGCAGATCAGCAGTAAGAGGGAAACTCTGTGTGTGCGCGCTTGCATGTGGTGTGTAAGTGTGTGAAGACCAATGTTGCGAACAATTTTAAGCCCAGATTCAGAAGGGTTACAGGGAAACACAGATGGGAAGAACGGTGAGAGATTTAGACGAAGCTCAACCGCAAACACACACATATACAGAGAGAATACACAGATATACAGAGGACAGAGGATAGACAGCTGCAGGTGACTGACCTGTCAGTATATACTGTAGTTGCACCATCAGCCTTCTCCCTCACCATCTAGAGCAGCACACATCCTTCTTATCTTCCTCTTTATATCTGGCACCGATGTCTTGGAGCTGGAATCTGCTGGCTGTTTATTCTGTACTTGCAGCTATACAGCAATCCACCACAAGAGCTCTGTGATAAATCCTGAATTTATGAAGCTCATAATGTTCGGGTTTTTTTTTGGCAGCGTGTCATGCAGGTGTTGATTTAACCCCTTGTTGTCTTTGTTTTGTTTTCTTTGGCAGTCAAACATTGACAAATGATTGTAATATTTTGGCCATTGAACATTATAACCATCATAACGTTATGTTTTATTGCAGGACTGTTGTATTGTGTTTAGCAAGGTGTATATCCCTAATAAACGGACACCTCAGTGTATTGTTAATATCCATCTGTGTTATGGGCAATAGGCCATGTACTGTGGCTGGAGATGCTAGCGTTGACTTGCCTTTCAGGCTTCAAGTGGGATCGTCAGTACATTACGCGCTGCTGTAATCCTGATGCAGAATGTCCAGAACTTATTTCGGCTTTAAGAAGGGCTGAACAATTTGATGAAAATGTCTTGCAATTTTTTTTGACAGATATTTAATTGCACTTTCTACATACAAAGTTAGTCATGCCTCAATTCAACCTAGAACAATTACAATTTTAGCCTTTGCGGTTTGCTACTTGCACTGTTTTAAAATGTGATTTTAATAATGTTTTCACCTGAATCCCAGACCCATGCAATGGGCAATCATTTTGGCAGAAATGAAAAATCACAGGTCTAGATAATCAGATCAGTGATGGCTGAGTTTCATTTAGCTTTAGGGTGTATTCTGGGTCATAGTCACACTGTCCTGACTGACATGAACAGAATCATGTGCTGGTGAAGGACATTTTCAACTCCAAGAGCCAGGTTTTCTTTTCAAACCGTGAATGCATCTGTACCCAAGTCATTGCCAGGTGCATCTAAAGCTTTTTATTACCCTGAGGAAGCAGAAAGTAATTAAAAAATTGAACAACTAAAATGTAGATTGGTGCCACTGTTATTTTAAGAGTGCATTATCAAGATAGTAGGTGTATTGTCTTACTGTGGCCTTTAGCACTTCACTTGGTTTCTTGCACATTATTGTAAACCCATGGATAATTAAGAACCAAAATACAACCTTTTTGAAACAAACAACTGGGGCGGCAACAGTTCTTTTCTGTGTAAAGCAGAAGTGAATTTGGACGTGCCCTAAACACACACTGTGTGCTTTAGACCATTTACTTTACCCTAGTAAATATAGCCCATTTATTTCAATCATCACATAGACCCAAATATCTTTACTGGGCACTTTGGTTATTGGTGTTATAAAGGCAGCGTTTGACTGAATAAAGTGTGATGCATTACCAACAGGATCTTGTGTAAAAGGAGATTACTGCAAATAATGATCAGAAAACATTTGACCACTAATGGAAAATTTACTGGCCCACTTGGCTCTGGTCAGTGCTTTAGTGCATTCTTCAATAACCACATTTTGCATATGGGCTAATGGCACCATTCGCCCACCATCACATATAAACACAAAGTGGTCCCTAACTTCCCCCGCAAAACTCTGACAAGGCTGCTCTTTTCTCTGCACTGTTTCCGTTCTACATCTGTGTCCTAGACAGCTTGCAGCTCTCCAGCTGAATACAGAAACAGCAAACAAAACCTGCTTCATGTCGACCTAAATCCCACGGGATCTTAAGTCTTCCCTCCACATTACATTCTAAGTACAGCTCTGACACAAAAAATGCATCATACACGGTGGACAAAATATGGGAAAAATTAGGTTTTTACACATGTAAATGGACATGAATTTAACACTAGATCTATTATTCAGTGTTTAGCTAATACAGAAAGAGGAAAGGCGATAAAAAAAGAGGGATAACAATAAGACGAGGCAAAGAAAAGAAAAAGGGACTGGGAGAGATATCCAGACCCATATCCATTGAGACCTGAGTGTAAAAAAGACGGAGCAGCATCCCATGCCTATTGAAGGGAGAGAAAAGAAAGAGGTGTGAAGGGAGAGGTCGGGAAAAAGAGCGCACAGGTGATGGTTTTAAGCTGCTGGTGTCACAGGCAGATAAAGGCTCCTCTGCCTCCTGGCTGTCATCTGCATTGCACACAATATCCCCTTTATTCGCAATATCACCTCTCTCCATTTTGCTTCATCTGCCTCCCTGGTGGAACAACTCCCAGTGTGAAGCACTTCTTCTCTTGCCATCACACTGCTGCCAGCAATTCTTTATATATCATTCCCTCTCATTCTCTTTCTAGCTTGCTCTCACTTACTGAAAAAAAATGTATCTCACTTACATATACACATCCTTTTTCCTCAATCACATGCTTTTCCTTACCTTGTGTATTTCTCACCAATTTGGGCCGTTTTTTTGTGCCTTCTCGGTTTCCTTACATGCATTCCATACATTTCCTTATCCAACAATAATCTATGATGTCATGTTTCCTTTTACCCTGACATCACATAACCACAATAAAAGGACACACCAATAAAAAAAGCAGTAACTGCTTTTACTGAAATATTCAATTTGTTCTACTTTCCCATATTCCAAAGTTCCGTATCGCACAATGCTGCAATTAAAATGTGTCTACAAATGGCAAAATGGCAGTAAACAATATTTATGTCATTTGTATTATTGTTGTATCTTTTAATCCTTGAATTGATAGGATACAGGCAGAGGAACACAGATGCACACTTTCACTCACTCTCCCCCTTTCTGTCTCTCACAAAGGTCCGCACACACACACACACACACACACACAAACTGGAGCCACTAAACCATGGAGAGACAGGGTTCGGTTCATTGCTCACCTTGGCTGGTTTGATCAATGGCAGTCCGCCTTCTCAAAATCCCTCCCACAAACAGAGCTGAATAAACAGACATGGAGCGTTTACACAGGCCCTGATAATCCACTAATCCATACAACCTGCTTTCTAACCAAGACACACACACGCACACAGACACACACACACACACACTCTCATTTGCATGAACATGTTCTCTGGACACGGATACTGTGTGCAGTTCATATCAGGGACTAAAGCAGAGTGTGCAGGAAACACAGTTCTACATGCAAACATTTGCACATTGTGTGTGTCGGGACACTTTTGCCATTATCCTCTCCAAACGTTCGCAGGAAGACATGCTGATAGTCTTGTCAATGTTCATAACAGACAGAAGGGTTAAAAGGGATTAATGGACTGTACACAGTTGCTCAGACATGCATACAGAGGCGAGAAAAACAACTCAGTGCTGATGTGTTCTCAGGCTTTGATGCATCTGCGATGTTTCGGGATGTGTGTTTGATTTGATTAATTGAGTGAGAGTATCATGTAGCTGTCTGCCGCACAGTGTTCGCACAGCTAGATGGAATAATTGAAGCATGAAAAAGCCAAATAGATTTTGTCAAAGCTCGTGATGGTCTGAGTTCAGCATCATGGACACCTCAAATTCAGCGCTTGATTCTTTGGAGCAGACTGTGATTTTTTTCACCAGGATAAAAAGATAAAGGCATTTTGTCATTTTTGTGTTAGTCAGACAATTTAATGACATGCCCCAAGACAATAAGATGCTGTCTGTCCTACCCACACACTACTATTTTTACTAAACTACTAATCAAAATCACTTTAAGAAAGCTAATGTGTTTGACTGTAGTTTTGACAAAAACAGACTTTTTGTGTTGGGTATTTTGTGGATTACCTTTAAATTCACATTTCCAATTATTACATGTAAGCCCATGTTGAAATGAAATAAGAAATTATGAATAATTTAAAAAAGGTAGTGGTTGGCTATACTTTACATTTTTACGACTTCCTGCTATGATTTGAGATACTTCCAGATGAAAACCAGAACTAATAGTTCTCAAATAGAGAGGATAATCACTCACCGCTTTTTCAGCCTGCTGTTACTCTTCAATCAACATTATAAATTGCCACTTTAAGTACTTCATTTCACACATTTTTCTTTGTTACAACAAAGAGACATAATGCCACGAATACACGTTATGATTTATTTGTAGTTCTGACATTGTGAAATCCAGTCGTCGAAGTGCCTCTCTCAGCAGTTCTCTCTGTCGCCGTCTCAACGTTCTTCCATTTCAATTTGACTGATTCTGTCCCTCGGTGCATTTCACGCTCACCTACAGTGTCTTTGTGGATTCAACATTTCCCCCCTCTTGTCTCTCGCTATCTTCAGGTTCGGTGGACGAAGACAGCGGGCAGTGCATCAGAAAAGTTCCAAGAGACATCCATCTACAATGAGACCCTGCGTATCAAGGGCATCCAGAGGGTGCAGGGGGGTCGCTACTACTGCAAGGCCGACAACGGGGTGGGGGTGGCTGCCATCAAGTCCATCCGCGTAGATGTGCAATGTAAGTGGGCAGGAAGAAAGTGGGAAAAAAGTCTTTCCACTTCTAGACCACATCTGACTTTCACTATAGCCATTCCCATTTTAGAGACGACCAACACAGGGAGAGATAGAAAGATTGGAGGAGTAAAGATGAAAGACAGATTGATGATGAGATTTCAGGTGGGAATGGCTTCCAGGAGTATCTGATGACTTACCGTGGAGATGATGAAAAGCATAGTTGGGGGATTAGGGGGAAAGAGGATAGATCAAATAGAATCTCACTATTAGGGAAGGGTATAGATAAGAGGGCGCAACACATTAAAAACTAACATCTCAATTCCAGTGCACTTCATGTTTGTAGAATACAGTCTACAACAGAGGAGTGTGTTCTGCCAATTAAGGTCATTAGAGGACATACCAATCCGTCAAAACAGATACTCCTGGACAGAAGTGAAGTCTGCGGGTTATTCTCAGAGTTCTCTAACAGTTAATCCAGGCAGTACAGGCCCCCTAGCCGACTGTTTCTCAACCAACCCATGTCTCCTCATTTGACTGATTTGACACCACTTAACGTCATAGGTAAATTACTATTTGGCTGCATAACAAACCTTTGTTTTGCTGTACATTTTTAAAATGAATTTGATCTCGGGCACCAGACATTTTCCAGTGTCACGCGCAACATTAGCTGTAGTGCTGGGGAGAGATGCAGATCTACTGATGTTGTAGGAAGATGAACAAGACAAGAAGTGAAGTGTAAGGCTCTGCACCATCAGAGCTGCTTCTTCACATTAGTTGTGATGCTGTACTAATTGATTTAGCCGTTTGATTGAGTATGATAATTGAATAGTTTGGTGTCCTTATTCCTTGCACCATCATCATTTTTTTATGAAAAAGCTTTCAAAATGTGTTCTGTGCAGTCAAGGGTTAGTGTGAAACTCTGTAAATGTGTCTCTCCTCATTTAACTGTCGTTAACATTGTGAAAATATTGAATTTCAAATTGAATTTTCAGTTGACTTTCAAGGCCCATCTCTCTTTGAGTCAGGGCATCGTGTTCATAATGGAACCCTCACGGTTGAGAAGCAGTGTTGTGTTGTAGGGGCCCTGTGCTGCTGCTTGTTTCACTGTCCTACTGTCCCTGTGAGTCAGGGGCCAGGTCATGGTGACAGGTAGATAATTCCCATACATACTGTTCACCAACACATCACTTGTGTTTAATTCCCAGCACCCTAAAATCCTTATCCATTATCTCTTTAGCTCCTTCCTTCAATGAGTCAATCATTTTACATACAGACTAAAGAAAAGCAGATTTTCTAAGAGCCGCCATAATATCCCATCCCTTTGAATTTATTTCTTCACTTGCTTTTGTCTTTTGTACAGTACAACACTTCATCCTGTCACTGCTCAAACTACATGTACTACTAATGGTAGACTCAGCAAATACCAACCATGCACATAATAGGAATTTCAGCATAAGCTGGTGAAATTTGACCTCTTAAGCATGTAGACAGTTAGTCAAATGTACTATTTATCAAAGACACGGTGTGGTTTGACAATGCATACACAGACACACAGACCGTATGTGGGCTCATCCTCTCTGTCTTCTCCTCCTGTTCCCTCTCTGTTGATGGCGTTAGCTCTCCCCAGGTGCTTGCTCGGCCCCTGCTGTGGAGCTGGTAATTGTAGGGGTCCTGGGTAGTAAATAGGTTGTACTGTGAGTGCAGTTGTGACAGGATCTTTGAGAAAATAACCAGCTCTGATGGCCAGTTATTGTTCAATTTGCTATCACCCATGCTGCGTTAGACCCAGTGGCAATCAACCATGGTTTCTACACAGGGCGACTTCACTGCTAGAATGATGTAGCAATTAGCTCAGGCCAAGTGGGCTGGATTTGACTTGGACTTGGTCCTTTTTATTAGATATGCAGGCCAAGTAGGAAAATGAATTGACAAAAAGAGGAGGGATAGATAGTAGGGATGCACAATATTGAACTTTTTGCAGAAATCTAATATGCCGATATGCCTACTCATGACTCAGCAGATATAGATATACATTTTCTTCATTGAGCAAAATAAATAATGTTGTAGATAGAACTGGAGGAGTTTGCTGCCTATTTAGTCATTGGCAGATCTTGGTATGTTTGCCGATATCCGGTAATGTGTTTAACATCCAGTATCTGCCGATACCGATATCATGACGAAAATATCGTGCGTCCCTTATAGATAGTAGAAAAAAAATAGAAAAGTTGGATTTTTGTGATTTACCGAGGGAAAGGTGGTGGGAGAGAGAGAACAGAGCACCTTCAACAGAGCAGTTATTAGAGAAGAGGGCAGAACATGCAGTTACTTATAGCCCTTCATTTTTCTCAATCACACATTTTATAAGTTATAAAATAATGTGAGAGGAGGGAGACATAGATTTAGACAGACAGACATCAGCTGGCATCTTTCTCCTCACATCTGCGAGGCTCAACTGAACACATGAGGTCACATCTGCCCGACAACTGTGGCTTCATACAATCACATGAATGCAAACAAGAAACACACGCATGCAACATGCACACGTTTCTCCTTCTCACTCATTCACACGTAGCCTCCCCCACTCACGTTGTTTTTATGCGGGTGCATGACGATTCACACTGAGTAACTCAGTGTGCGTCACTCAAATCATGCATATACTGTACAAAGCACACACACACACACACACACACAGACAATTTAAAGTCACCGTGTGAGTGCACGCATGTGTGAAAGTTGGAGTAACGGGGAAAAATGAAGAGAAAAAAAGTGATTGATGGATGGAAGCCGAAGAGATGCCAGAGAAAATGGGTGGAGAGTTTCACTATTGGAGCAAAGGCACATTTAATATTCTGCTTTGAATTGCAGGCACATACAAGTCACTCATATATTTCTAATGCTGACAGTCTGTCTCTGTCTTACTCAGTCATTCACTTTCTTTTTTTCCCATTTTGGTTTTTCTACCTGCATCCAAATATTTCTTCCAGTTGTTTTTGTCTGTCCCACTACCTTTTCCTTTTCTCTCGCTGTTTATAAACTAGTTTTACTTTCAAACTGTGGACCTAGTTTGTATATAAGTTATTTATTCACCATGTTTTACTTAATATTATTATATATTATCTATCTATCTATCTATCTATCTATCTATCTATCTATCTATCTATCTATCTATCTAATATTATCAACGAATTACTGCCCAGCTCAATTTCAATTTTTCCCTTTTCCAATTAGATTTAAAAGCCATTATATCAACCTTTACATTAATGTGCGGCCACTTAGAGTAGCTGCACTAAGACTTTCCACTCATCAACACCTCATCAACACCTCATCCACCTGTTCCTGCACAACAACCATCTTCCCCTGTCAGATCTCCCTCACCACCTGACTAGTGACCTGGCACTCTAACCACCGAGGGAGTGGGGCAGTGAGCAGGCGGGGTGTAACTTTCTGTAACCTCTACCGATGGGATGGACTTGGTTCAGAAACCCAAACAATGACTTGGGATAAAAAAAAAGAAGTCATTATTGAGAAAAAAGGTTTTACACAAATTAAACTCCTGTCTGTGGATCCATCACTCTCTTCGGGGGCACATCAAGGTAAGTGCAAAAGTGTTTAATTAATGATGTTTTCAAGGTTTGGTGGCAATGTTGTGACCAAACAGTTTTTTGGTTGTTTTTTTTTTTTACGCATAGTAGTTGTTTTTGCTTTTGTCAAAATGTGAGTCAAGATCATTGTCAAAGACAGCAAATCTGACTCACATTAAAGGATGGTGCAGGTGCATCCACATATCTCTCTCTCACACACTGACACACTTCTCAGTTCATCCATTCATCCTTTTTCTACAGCTTTATTCTCCACATGAGGGGTCGCGGGGTACACCATGGACAGCTCGCCAGTCCATCACAGGGCCACATACAGAGACAACCCGGAGAAACCCACACACACACACACACACACACACACACACACACACAGTTCAGTTTTATTTATATAGCGCCAAATAACAACATCTCAAGGCACTGTACATATTATAGAGAAACAGACAAACCCAACCCAAAAAAACTCTTGACAGAACCAGACTCAAAGATGTGCAGCCATCTGCCTTGTCCGGTTGGGGTGAAAGGAAAAATGGGGGACAGAGGAGAGATGGGGGAGAGAAAGGACAAGAGGGAGGTGAGGTATAGAGACAGAAGAGAGAGACCTGGAGCAGAAATACAACAATTATATCAAGTTATAAGTTTAGACAATACAGTTCTGAGTCCGTGATGACGTGTTTATAGAACTACAATTCTTTCACACTCATACAGCCAACAGAGTGTCACAACATGAGCTCTGTGCTTCCAGACAGAAATGGTTTAATTAATTAAAAAAGAGGAGGAATGGACAGTTGTAGTAAAAATGGAAACAAAACATGCAAAAGCGAGGACACGCGAAATGAATACTTGTACAGTATTCATTTCAAGACGCACACACACACACACTGTGACCCAGAAACTGTGGTTTAAAACAGTTGAAGTGAGACGTGTAAACAGGTACCTAAAAACCTGTTCATTGTCCGCCACATGACACTGTGACTCACCAAAATCAACACCAACCGTTTTGTTCCTTTACTTATCATCTCACACCTTCTTGTCTTCTGTCCTTCCTAAATTTCTCTGTTAATCTTCCACTCCCTCACACTCAATCCTCCTCTTTCTCTGTGTAACTTATTGGCTGCTTGTCTAATATATATTTCTTTTTTTGGTCTAGTTATGTCGCTCTCTCTCTGAGGGAGTAATACTTTTTTTCCCCACGCTGCCTTGTTATTAAAGATGTGCAGTTTGATATATAGTGGTATATATGGTTGTTTTTCAAAAATTAGTATCATCATTCCTAGTTATATGATTTGATTTGGTCTGTAGCACACAATTACATAAAACATTTAACAGATCAAGTGAGTCCTGCACACTCCGTAGGAATGTGACTGTGCATTAGTGTTGTGTTTTTCAGCATTTACTTTTCTTCAGGGCCTGACAATATCAAAAAAGTATTTTTTTATTATTATTATTTTTTTTTTTAAATAATCAAATTAATGTGTGTCTGCACGTGTCTGAAATCAATTACTTTTTCAGTATGTTATGATTATATTTCCAGAAAGAATATGGTTATTTTTTATGAAGCAGAGCTGGATTTTCCATAATGTCTTTAAACGCATCATAGCTCCGTGGCCCTGCTCTTGTAGTATTGCTGGCCTTTCGTCGAAGCTGCCATTTCCTATTTGGTTATAACTTTGACTGACGTGTGTCGTCAGTCAATCAAAATGTGATATCATAGTGACAGAACGCCCCAGGCCCAGCGACGTGTCTGGCGCTAGCCCCCGCTGTTGTAGTCAACGACGTTTGAACCTTTGGCGGGTTTTGAAGTAAACTATGATCACTGCATTAACACCACTGATCCATCATGTTTCTGATCACCTTCGTGTGCGCTTTTCACGGCGATCGTTTGGAGAAAAGAAGGAAATTATAGTTGGAGTGTTAATGATATATTTATAACATTTTTTAGCAGTGGTGAGGACAAAACTGTTGATCATAAATAGTGCCGGGGACGTGTTCCGCCGCGTAGCTGACGCCTATGCTTATGTGGAAGCTTGTTTTTGTGTCATATAGTGGAAGATGTGGCCTATAGATGCACAGTGGTGTACGTGTGCTCTATGTCGTTGTTTTTTTTAATTTATTTTTAATAACTGAAGGCCCTGACTGGAACCCCACAGTATGCTACTGCTTTTCTTTGGTAATAATATATCCAATGGACAGATGTGAGTGGAACAGATCAGTATAATACAATAATTTCAGTATTTACCAAATACAATTGTGTGTAATGAAGTAAGAATACTATAAAACACACTTATCCTGTGGGCATAAACATGATATTGACCTACAGTCAAATCAGTGTGTCATTTAGAAAAAATAAATAAATAAAAGGCTGATTTTTTTCAGCCAGTTCAGTTGTCAGAGAAATCACTGAAACTATATTTATACTTTTTCTACAACGGAATTAGTTGTGGAGGTGCAGACAGCGCCATTCCTTGTGTTGTATTTTTCTAAGAACTTCATCTTCTACCACCGTATCCTCCACATGATATGTCTGAAGAAAACTAATAACTCTTTAGTGAAGTGGGTATTAATCGGATTGAAGTAAAAGATTTTTTAGTAGAAATGGTCAGACTAATTCGGACTGGGCTCGCTCGAGTGTGCAGCTTGTGTAAGTAAAGTGAATTAATATCAAGGAGAGAACAGCATTCTGTCATGTTTGTGGAACTAAGTTCATTTAAATGATTATATAGCACAGTTAAATAACAATTCTTCTAATTAGGTAACAGAGAAATACTAATAATAATCCTGACCAGAGCACTCTCATTAGTATTGACATCTGCGAAATTGCTGCTTGAATGATCTGATGGATTGATCCAGATCATCATTTAACATACATCATTCTGGTATGTAAAAGTAATATCTTTGTTTGGGAAAAAAAAAAAAAATACAAAAGTAGATTAAATAGAAATTAAAATGTCAGACCTTCTTATTGTGTTTTTATTTTTCATCCATTTACTTCTTGCTGGTAGCAACTTGTCACTTATCAAACAGGAATGAATCCACATTAGTGCAGAGAAGCCTGATACTGTTCTTTATCTCGATGAAGGGAAATTGAGTCTTGTTCAGTCAAAGATATTGACAAAGTGCAAACATTGCTTTAAGTAATAAAGTAATAAATAAATAAATCAATCTAGTTAGGCTTGTTGACATGTATTCACACTTGTGGGACTTGATGTACTCAGTCATTCACACTGTAATGTTTAACTTCTCATCAGTGCTCTATGGTGCATATACATGAAAGCACACTCACAGTATCACTGCTCCACAAGCAGGTTTAATGTGCTTTGCGTAATGCTGTACATACAACAGAATATCTGCAGTACATTTTCTTCAGCTTGCATGAGAGGCATTCATTTGTCCACACCAAGGTCCGTCTTCCTCCTTCCTTCTCGCTCTCTGACAATTGTATTGGTGCTGTAACATTAGAGAATCTTTCAGTCAACTTTGCTCACGTAATAATGGTATGCGATGCATAGGAAATACTCTATGGTTCAAGATTCAAAGGATTTTGTTTGTCCCTGAGGGGCTATTTAAGGCACGCAGAGCAGTTTACAAGAGACAAACAGAAAATGGCTTTTTGTAAGAATAATATATATATATATATTTATAATAAAAAATATAAATATAAGAACAACATATTTACATAATTCTGCCAAATAGTTGGAACCGTTACCACTCTAAGGCTGTGGATTTAAACCCAGCTGGAGTTTTCATGTGTGGGTCTCGTCTTCCATATTCAGGTCAGCTGAACTGGAGAATTTGCCTGGCTATTCATTACCTCCAGTGAATACAATTTAGACAACAAAGCAATTTGATGGGGCTGAAATGGAACAGAAAAACGATTTGGACCCGAAACCTTAAGATAAGTGCATATAGTCTTGTGTGCTAGATAAATACTTATTTATCTGTTTATCAAGGTGACCTCTTTAGACTTCAGGGGGGCACATCCTTGTATTGCAGTACATTTTCCTGTTCATTCAGGTTGTACTTTCCTACTGTCTCAATACTTGAAGGTTGGTCTTTAATGTGTTTTTTTTTTTTTTGTGAAAGTATTTTTGTATTTTATTTGAAAACACTTCACTTCATTTCGTTTTTTAATTTTTGTAATTGGCTATGAAAGTGTGAGTGTGTTTCAGCCTGCAAATGCTGAATACAATTTGTAGTTAAAGCCTGCGCCTTGATATTATACCATTCCTCTCCATTATGACGGAGACCATCATGCATTATTGTGTGAAAAGGAGAATTAAAGAGATAAGAAATACCACAGACATGGCCTTGCTGTCTGAGGGGGTTACTTGATGAATAGACATTCTGAAACACAAAATCTTCACCTTCACCTACTTTGCAGGTTTCCTTTTTTTTTTTTTTTGTATCTTCACATCAAAATAGTCCAGTAAGAAGACTGAGCATTGACATGGTGATTTGTGCATTGTGAGTTTTCAGTAGATGTCTGGGGCAGTCAGTATCAAAGGCTACACAAGTAAAACTATATCTGTTAACTGATGTATGGCAGTGCCGTGCTTGTCAGGTTTAGGGGTCCACATAAAAGCAACCGCACAGCAGAGAAGCTTTCGGTCACACCAGCTGCCACATTACATACAGGGCACTGAATGTACAGTATATAGAGCATGTTTGTGCAGCTCATAATAATTTGCCTTCAAGTTATGGTAAACAGGGAGCACATGCTCCCTTTCCTCATGTGCAGAAGACTAATTATTCAAGCCATATGTGAAAAGGGGGCCACTTTTTGTTGAACAAGATGATGCATTAGTGGAGCAATAGTAACATGATAACAAACATAAACGTCTCCTTCACATGATGGAAACCAACAACAATGAATGACTGTTAATATTACTGCAGCTCACATTGTTTGATCTGGAAAATATCTAATATCTAAGACTTTTATAGATGTGATGTGTACAGCGTGAGCTGCTGCAGCAGTGCACTTGAACCTCACAGTGAAAGACAGTAATGATTACAAGAAACAAATTCAAACCATGCTATAAATTCAGAGTAATCACATTAAAACACACACACACAAATCAAATTTCTTCTAAATGTACAAAGTGCAGTGGAAACAGTGAGGACAGTTTAAGCATCTTATTACTTAGCTTTAAATGTCTTAATGCCCTGGCACCAACTGTCCACCATCTTACCTTGTGTCATTTTTACCTTTTTTCTTTTCATTGCGAAGGCTAATGCTGTGGACGCAATGCAAATGTATCCAGCAACAACTTTACATACAAAGTCAATGCACAGACGCGGTATTCTCGCTGGCCGGGCCGAGTGCCCAATAGACGGGATTGGCATGCAGCGACCATCATGTCTGTCGCACATATTGCGCCTGGTGCTTGTGTTTAAATATTTCAGCTTTTGAGAAAAGTCACGCTGATGTGATGACCAATCAGCGTTGAGATTCTCCAAATGAGTTCACATAATTGCCAGTGGCCAGACTCCACTCTGTGGAACAAAAACATATTATTTTTGTTCCCGCGACGCAACAACACCGCGTCATATTCGGTTCCCCTCTGCCTTGTTGGCTTTACTTGAACATACTTGTATTGTTGTATTGTTTGTTTGATTGCTGATAATATTCATTTGTTGACTCCATCTCTCATCTCTTCTTGTTACTCCTCACTTTTTTCTCTTCCCCTTTCTGTCCCCCACCTCTCCTCACCCCAACCGACGGAGGCAGATGCTGCACATCTTTGAGTCTGGTTGTGTCAGAGATTTCTTCCTCGTATTCGCTCAGTGTGTGAACTGCTTCTTTCTTTCCTTGCCTTATCAGGCAAAACGCCTTGTAATAATATGATTAGGCTTGATTAGGCTGTTAATCACTGTGTAACAAGAAAAGTGCTATATAAGTATCTTCCTGCTCCTCGCTGGTTTACCTTTACATCTCGGCGTGGACATACAGGGAATCAGACCACCAATTAAAAGGGTGTGAATTCAACATGACCTTAGCAAATAAAAGATAGCCAACTGAGAGCTGTACAATCTATTACTCAATATTAATGGGTAAAGTATTAGTAGACAGGGCAGTCAGTCATGCTGTTTGCTCTCCTTGTGCATCTTAAAGAGTCTCATTACCACTATCACAGCTCCAGTCAAATATGGAAATGAAATAGTTTTGCTCACACTCTGAGTTCCCCCTTGATCCAGATGGGAAAATGTGATGGTTATCACCTCCACTGCTGCTGTAATATCACTGTATCATTGTCAGATCACATAGACTACTGAGGTGAATTTCATTTGCAAACGCAAATATTTACACATGAATGAATTGAATATTCATATTCCAATGAATGAACTTCACCGAAGAGGGTCAGACTATATTTTCAAAGAAGAAGAATATAGATCTCATTCTATCAAATTAAATATAGTCCTACATCTTCCGTGGATTGTATTATATAATTAAAGAGACATGTGTCATAGATATAGAAAGGCAGAGGAATATGATGAGATGAGGTAGCTATTGTCCTGGTCCTCATGATTTTTTTTTTTGTCAGTGTGGTCGAGTGCACAGAATATCTATAGACACTATCATAGGTACTGGGACAGGACTATAGTGTATTGAATAATTACCTTACTTTACCTTTCTACTACTTAGACTCACAGACAGATTGTCCAGTGCATACAATTTAATATAGTAGCTATATGTTTGTTTGCATAATGACTTAGCCTAATATCATAAGGAGATGCTGTTGGATGATTTGTCGGATGGTCTTGAGTCTCCCGACTCTGTTTCGGTGATGACAAACTTGTGCGGCATGATGTCAGTTTGTCATTGACAGTGTCAAAAATGGGTCCGAATATCTGCGCGTGGGCCTCTTGAATCCAGCGTCACGTAACACCACTCTCCCGTAGGCAGGAAAGCGTGTGGCCACCGGGGCGGCGCTCAGGTCCTCGCTGCTCTTGCGTAAGTCCTTCTTCTTCGCTGCCCTTTGACCCCTCAGCCTTATATTAAAAGCTTTTGATTTGTACTTTAGGCAAGGGTCGTGCTTTAACAACATCCGTCATCGTGCACAGCCAGTGTGTGTGTGTGCACACGTCACATTTTGAAGCAAACAAAGAAGACAAAAATAATACTTCACATTAGTGTGGGAACCACATCAGCTGATGGTCAGCTTGACTTGTTGAAGATCATCCTCCTTTCTTGTATGTGGAGGTCACAGTTGTTTTTGTTGTTGTTGCCCCAAAGGATAAATTACATTAAATGATAACAGTGACAATGACTATTCACAGGACCGTTGTGTCCTCTCATTATGGTATGTTAATCATAATCATTTCAACATTATTGAAATTGTTCTCAGGCATGTATTTGATTTGCATCTTATTTCTTTATCATAGCATACTTTATCAAACACCAGAATAGTATTATGTTTTAAAGTCTTTTTTATCTCAGAAAAACCCCGTCTCCAAATAACAAGATAAAATAGATCAAAATTGTGAAGATTACTAATCACATGAATGTAAATATGTGGGCATGTTGTTATTCAGTAGGATTTCATTGTGAAACCATCAACATGTAACTTCATTCAGTCCATTTTGATATTAGCAACTGTGTTTGGTCCAAACTAAAAAAGGAACCAACCATAAAAAGACTGTAAATAATTAGAAATAATATACTGTAGTTAAATTGGTATTTGCCAACATTTCTTACACTTGAACCATGAGAAGTATTAGCTCATGTGAACGGACACTGGTGGATGTTCTCTCTTCTCTAACCCAATCCAGTCTCTATAGTTAAAGACAGACTCACTCAGACCTTTAACTAATGGATCTATTGGTAAAGGGGGGTGTTAAGGTGGCAGGGTGGAGGCTGTTTTATAGGAACACACACACACACACATTGTTTCACTATCCCTTATAATTTGAATGAAATGATGGATTAAAGTTCACCAATTTGTCTAATGGCAGTGATATAATTACGGGTAATAGTTAAAACGCTCTAATTCTCCCAAATGTGCTAAACATAAAATCTCACATTAAGCAACACTTACAAATGACACTGATTTGCATTGTGGGACTGCTATAGGTCAAACCTTTTACAGTATTCTGTCAATGTTTTCATGGAGGCTATAGGCTCGTTTTTAATGTGCTGCTGTTGATTTAGTTTTAATTTCTGACTGTATTTCTATTTGTTTCCTCCTTTCACTCCATTATGCACTCCACATGTTCAGATGTGGACGTGTGCATTGCTTTATGTCCTCCTGTGTGTGGTGTCCTCATATAGAACATCAGCAGTGTTTACTTGTATCATTGCCTCTATCCCTCAGACATCCTGTCACTGTACAATTGCATTGGACCATTACTTAGGACATTATGCAAGAATGATGTCCTCTCTCCTGCTCGTGTCCTATTCTTTCTATTGTAAGAGGTCATTTGGGTCCTCGGGAGGATAATGCACTAGTGGCAATTATGTAAGCAGTAATTCACACTGGGCCTATGGGGAAAAAAGAAATAATCAAGTCTTAGAGTGGCCACCCCCACATGGCAGGTATTTTGCTGACTCATAAAATACTGTGGATTTTGACACTTTTGTGATTGTGCTAGTTGCACTGTAAGTGTAATTGATCGGTTAATCTGGGGCCACTTTCAGCTTGATTGGGAAGCAGCAGGTGGTAATACTGACAAAGAAAAAGGCACTTCAACTGCAAGGGGAAAAAGTGTTACTAATCACCTTGGCAAATTTGAATAATTAAACAAGTCAATAAGTGTTAAAAATTAGGTTTCAAATCTTGTAAAATGAAAATCATTCTACGCTGATGTTAAAAGTCTTAGAGAGTGTTCACAGTCTAAGATAAGATAAGACATTATTATCTGTTCTCACGGATATTAGTCTGGTATCAGATGCTTCAACAATTATAAAAAACCTAAAAGAAATGCAAATTTAAAACATCTATAATAGCATAACAACAGAGCACAGTTTTACATGTGGACCATGGCTGATGGATGGGTGGGGTATCAGCCCTTGTATTGTGCATCGTCCATGATGTCAGTGTGTCCGTGTTTGTATGGGGGTTAGGGTTATCACCTACTCATGCTCCTTGCATGCAGTTTTATAGAATGACAAACAGAGTATTGCCTGTAAGTTTTTTAAAAGTGCAGTACCAGAGGACAAAACCCCCAAATGTGCACCTCGCTCTTGCTTGTTCTTTGGTTACCAATGATGGACCAATGATGTTTTGTTTTTCTTGTGTCTTGAGTTGGTTATAGTAAATGACTCAAAGGCCATATTTAGATGAACTATAGCACAAGTGCATTAGGCCATGTCCAGCTGTAACAGTAAGTTACATACTTTTTATTGACTTGTAAAGCAGTTGTTTTCGGTGTACTGAATCATTATTATCAGTTAATTAAAAATATTTGTTCACAGAATAGTTCAGTATACTTCCTGCATGACCAGTTGCTAAATACACCAGACTCCTCAGTTAAATACTGAGATTTTAGACATTTCCATTACATTACATTACATGTCATTTAGCAGACGCTTTTATCCAAAGTGACTTACAAAAGTGCATTTAAACATTTGGGTACAAATAAGAGCTAGAAGTAAGTAAGAGCTTCAAGTAGATCAAACTATGAAGTGCTAGTCATAAGTGCGATGTACAAGTTTTGTTTTTTTGTCGTCTTAGTCGAGGTAGAGTCGGAAGAAATGTGTTTTTAGTCGGCGGCGGAAGATGTGGAGGCTTTCAGCTGTCCGGATGTCGATGGGGAGATCGTTCCACCATTTGGGAGCGAGGACAGTGAACAGTCTCGAGTTCTGCGAGTGCCTCTGCGATCTTCTCAGTGAGGGGGCAGCGAGCCGGTTTGTCGATGCAGAGCGGAGTGGGCGGGCTGGGGTGTAGGTTTTGATCATGTCCTGGATGTAGGCTGGACCGGATCCGTTTGTAGCAACATCCAACATTTCCCTGCTAAATGTTGGAGATTAACGCACAGTTTCACAAATTTGAAATCGTTTTAACTGATCCACAGTTTGGCATTGTCCGGTTTGATTGTTGTCGGACTTCTTGCTCATGCCTCTTCCAGTGCCGACACTCTGACCAATCGGTGGCCGGCTGACGGCATCACGCATAGTATCAGCTCGGCTCACTTACAAGCAGGTACTAACAAAAAGTACTTTCGCTAATGGAAAAGCAAAATAACCACGTCAAGTCAAGTCACGCTGGGACCAAGTAGTGAAAAAGCGCCATTAGTGTCTGAATTATTTAGAGGTGAGTTTGGATGTAACGTCAGATCCGTCTCCTACAATAAATCAATCAGTGTTGGGTTTGCCTTTTCCTTTAAGAGTCAGGTGCATAGCTATTTCAGTGGTGAATGTAGGAAACAGTTGAAGTAAATTATTCTCTTCTGAGGAGGAGACGGATCTGCTTGTGCAAGAGGAAAACACGTGAGCAGAATACATGTAGGATAAAAAAAAAAAATCACAGCTGAAAAAGCAGAGTTTCAAAACAAAGTTTTGGAACTTCAAAGAAATGTGTAACCCCAAGTCAGGATTGATGTTATGAACAAGCACCGTCATTCAATGGTGATAAGGCAGGAGCACAAATTCTCACATAATGTGAGAGTATGATACAAATAATTGTTGCTTCATACATTTAAGATGTAATGTGTGAGACACTTTGCATGATATTTAGATTCTCAGCTGAAGGACAGCAGCAAATATGAGTCGTGTGACCTCACTGTTGAGATCTGAAGGATGCACATCTGTGTCTGTGCAGGAGGGGGATGCAGCCCCAGCAGCCAGCACCCACTTTCCATGTTATGGGTACATGGTCCTTGGCAGGTGGGCCGTCTACCTCCACCTTCTATGGATCCTATGTCCCATCAACAACTCTATTAGACTGCACAGCATAAGGGATTACATATAGTTGATGAGGAAGGGGAGGAGGAGGAGGAGCGCTGAAGCAACCTGCCTTTGCTGGCACATCTAAATGGCCCGGCTCACATCGTGTGTGCATTGCTGCTGTGTTCTGGCATAATTTCAGTTTTGAAAAGCGCGTTAAACACTGCACACATGAGACATGCTCAAAACCTAATCGTAGATGCGAAAGTCTCGCCTGTTTTTCACACATGATGTTCGGCTCCCATCGAAAACAAACAGAGGGAAGATTAGTTTTAGTGTCAAGGCTGAATCTGAATACATGAAAAACTTAAATATTGTATTTTTTAAACTATTTTTCACACACATGCGAGCCGCAGCATAGCAGTGATCCACATGCCGCACATCTAGTGTGAACCAGGCATGACGTGCTGTTTGAATAAGCATGACAATACTGCATCATAAGACCAGGTTTTTGTTAGCCAGTGGCACAGTGACTTTCTGCTGCCTCAAGATAGCAATTCGCCTGACCACACCTCATTTTAAGACCAACTGACCCATGGGCATAATGAGGAACACACGTGCAGCTGCTACCTACACAACGCATGAAAATAACAACTGAGCCAGTTGAAAACTAACCTTTGCTGTTTGCCGCATTGCACCGGATGTAAGATAGTTAGAGTTCATTCAGTTTCTGGCTCAAACTTGATGTTTTACCCAAGTCTTAAGAGTTTGGCTCATAATGCTTATGCAATTGTCCGAATCTCCGTGTGCGGACGTCTTTGGGGAGGTCATTTGCTCTGGACCTTTTGTTCAGAATTCTTCATCCTCTCTGCTGCAGCAGCATCATTAATAACTTGTGATTGGTATGCGGTATGGTACTCCTATTTGTTTATTCATTTATTTCAGTAAATATTCATGCAGTAAAATTATTCTACCCTGCTCAGTTATTTTTAGGGTAAGGGACAGCTGTAACACTTTCAAAATAAAGTTCTTCAAAGAAAATTGAAGTAGGTGCAAAACTTTGGATGTTTAGAATGTTTCAAGGATTTTTACAGTAGCACTGCTAAAAAGAATAACAGTCACAGGCTAAATTCTTTACGGCTGTTGCAGGTAAAGAATTGCACTTACAAGTTACAGCATTACTTTTTTTTTAAATAACCTTAACAAATATCCTCACATATTGTGACCTAAAATCAGCTGTGTTTTCAAGACAGATGGACGAACAGATGGATGTGCTGAGCATAAACCACAATTACCCTGCCAGTACTTCCCCAACATGTGCTTAATATGACATGTTACAATTGCACTGTCATAGAAGAGACTAATTTATCCAAATTTCATACGTCATGTGTCAGGTTGCTTTGACAAAGCAGATTCTAACTGACCCGCATTTAGATCTCAGCTTAACGTGCATCTCTGTTAATACCACTTGAAGTGTAATTACAGTAATCAATAAGCCTCAACAAGCACCTGCTTAAAGTATACCTCAGAATTTAGCAGGATCTATTATCACCTTTATTTTTTTATTCTTACGAACTGGTCCTTAAAATGGCACATACACTAAACAATCACAGACAGCTAACATCTCACAAACTGTAACAGGAAGCCAGGACAGGCGTCACCTATCTCATGTGAGACTTATATACTATAGCGAGAGTCTATGGTAAAGATTTGTGCCACACTTGACTGGATAATATGTAGCTCTTTTATTTGAATTTTCCATGTTTTTATAAATTATTTTAGATGATTCCTATCTTCTTCTTCTTCATGTGAGTCTGGTGGGGTGGCGCCCTAGTGCCCTCTATGGATGGGCCACCACCGGAAAGCTCACATAATCTACATAATTAACATGGTAACTCCAGTGACAAGAGAGGATACAGTTAATATTCTAAAATAAGCCATGTCTAAATAGGATGTTGTTTTGTTTAAAGTACTATTCATCATCATTTTATTTATCATTTTATTACAGACTGTATACATATTTTTTTTTCTGACTTGGACCTTGGAAATGTTTTCTAAGGAGACAACATGGTTGATTCGTGAGTACAGCAAAGGAGTGACCTACTATGTGTGTGTATGTGTTCATGTGTTTACATCCTTCCATGAATGTGTGAAATTATTAGGACTTGATAGAATGAGTTTAAGTCACCGAAAGTATGCATGCATGCACATACAACACTGTGTGCTTCCCGTAGCAAATCCCCCTCCTGCTCCCTCATCCTAGGCTTCTAGTGGGTGAGTATGGTGAGTCACTAATCACATGTGACATGGGTTTCCATGACAGTTTGGGGTCGCCCGTCCCCACCCCTCTGCACTGAGGTACTATGCAGTTACCTCTTTTAAGAGCAGAGCCGTTTGATAGCTTTGTTAAACATTAAGAATGTTTGACGAAGACAAAGCTGCAGCATGAAGGGGAGGTGAAGTAAAGCAATGAAGTGAAGAGAGAATGTTGAAAGATAGAAGAACTCGGTAGGTGCAGAGGAAAATAGGAAGAGAAAGGGAAAGAGGGTACAGAAGCAAAAGCCAGAGGAAAAAAGCTCAGTAACACAGTGCAACATGGAGTGCAGACAGAGTGGTAAACCCATCAAAAAAGAAAAGCACAGTTTGTTTCCCTTTCCCTTTGTGTGCATGCATGGTGTTTATTTTGTTAATTGTTTCTTTATTATTTTTATTAATTTTAAATCAGTTGTACAAAACTGGATCACCCAAAAAGCATTTATTAGCAAGAACCCCCAGAGGAATGTAGTGGCCACACACACACACACACACACAAACAGACTGACATATAGTGTGGTTATAAGCTGTCCTGCAGACCATAAAGAGATAAGACTTCTTCACTTGTCCCCATCATTTGCCAGGCTTTATCTAAAATGTATTTCCCTCCTTCCCCTCTGTTTTCCATCCCTTATTTATTGACTTTATTCTCTGTAAAGGTTAAAATTATCTTGACCTCAGCACAGGCGGTCGTGGCACATCTTGATATTTTCTTTCTCTGGGAAAATAACCATTACACTGTATTGAAGAATAAATCAAGCAGTTCATGGTGGGTTTCCTATGGTAGTGACAACATATGAAAAAGGCTTTACATCATAAAAGAGAGAGGCTGAAGTGATGATGTGTGAATATAAGAAGTGTGAATTTCAAGGAGCTACTGTAGAGCATTGTTACTATTACAGTGTGTTGATGTGGAGGTGAGTCATGTAGTGTTGTATAGAAGTAGCAGGAATAATGCTGACAACTTGGAGTGTAAGAAACCAGTAATGTGACAACAACCTGACAAATTACATTCTATATAGTTTATCACTTATTTTCTAACCCACATAATATATCTAAATGGTACCACTAACCTTAATAGACATTTAGAAGTGGCATTTTCTGATCCTAATGACTTTATGGTTTGCTGATGACGCCAATAAAGCGGAAAACTTAATTCAATTGAAAGGCATTATCCCGGTGTTGAATTAATAAAGACATCCAGCTCTCTTTTCAATAACGGCCAATCAATATATCTTGCTGATCACATTTCAGTGAGTCGATATTCACCCAGCTGTCATTACTTTTGTGGGATTCCTTTCCCCTTAAGGACAATTATTAATGATGTGCTAGAATGGGAAGAGAGTAAAATAAGCTCTAATTTCAGTATACACTTTCTAGAAAAGGTTGATATGTTCAAGTTACTTTTACAAAACTTCTGTAAAACCCAAATTGAGTATAAAGCTGCAGCAGCTCAATTTGTGCTCTGGTTTGTGGGTCAATTTCAGGATGTTGACGGAAAAAATCCTCCACATAACATAACTTAGTAGCTTAATGATTGGACCATATGTCTGACACCTAAACGAGCTTTGGGATGGAAATGTGTGGCTATAAGCTAAAAACTGACAGTGAACCATTTATTTAATATCCTTTAATATTACCGCCCTCTATAGGTAGAATGGCTGTTCAAATTAGCCAGCTCCCTCCAGACCGAGACCCTATTGGGCAGCATCTGTATTCATCAGCGCCATAAGGCCAGACCAATTCTAATATTATTTTATGGTGATGGCATTTTTCATCCAGACAGACTCCAATAACTTCCAACATATATTTTATGGCTTTGCTCTTCATCTCTTTTTCCCCCCCATTTTGGTGTGTCTTCTGTGTACTGCACCCCTGCTCACTTTCATCCTCACTCACTCTCCATTTCTCTTGCTTCATCTCCACCGTTACTATCTTTTTTCACAACTGACTTATTCTGTAGGTTTTCCGCTCCTTTCCTATTATACTTCTTTCCTTAGATTTCTCCTCTGTTGCCTCCTGCCACATCTTCTGTCTTTCATTTATGGCCAGCTTCAGCAGGCTGGGTAATGAAGGCAGTGTTATAAAGTATGGGAGGTGCCTGGGGGCAGGCTCACAGCCTGGGAAGTACCAGATATGCCTTCAGATAAATAACCGATTAATGTGGAAATAAACCAATTTCATCTCAGCCTGATGAAGTAATTATTCAGCTCAAGATCGACTTTTCATCAGGTGTTGTCTCTGTCTGGCTGAGAAAGAGAAGAGAAGAAGGACTTGAAATGAGTAGACTTGGGATTCAGAGTTGTTTTTTATCTCATTGACTAAATAATAAAGAGAGATGAGATGCAGAGAATAATGTGGGCGAGATGTTGTGAAAGGGAGGGAGCCGGCTATGGAACTGGTCTTTCACTGCAGTATAAAACACATCCATATACTGATTGTTTGAGGTATTGTAACATTTTAGATGGCTCAGAGAATAATATTATTTGTGAATGACAAATATATTTTCTCCAAAAAAAAAAAAGTGTTTCCTTCTCAAGAGTCTGTCTAAAATAGGCCCTGCCCCAAGTGAAAAAGTTCTTCCCTGATGCAAAACCAGCACTAAATATGTTAGTAAAGTGTTCCAGTAAGGGGTAAACGCACACATTTTGAACATAAGTGAAAGAAAGAATCAGGAAACATCCAGTGGGTGCACTGTCAAGGTGTTTGTGGCACTCAAGGATGCTAACTCAGCACATTCTCAGTACAGGCAGAACTGGTGGTGGTGAGTTCCACACAAATCAGTTAGGAAATTGGGCAATAACCATCACAGCCACAGGCAGATGTGGTTATGTTCTTTCAAAGTGTTGACTAATAAGCTCTGGGAGGAGCTGCGGGTAGTTTCTAAGATAACACTTGTTGGTCTGAAGAGCTCTTTTCGAGATGAAAGTAAATCCTCCATGGTAAAAAAGGAACTCAGCTTCCCTCTGTTATTCTAAGACTGTCTGGCTTGAACAAACAAAACAGACACCAGTCGTTTAGACTGTGTTACAAGACAAGGACACAAATAACTGTGATCTCGATGCAGCTTGAATTAAACAAATATCAGTGTGCTGTATATATGCATATGCCTTTATGGTGTGATGGATGTTTTTGTAACTTTTCATTTCATTGTTTCATCTAATTTAACCACATAGAGCACATTTATTTGCTCTGCTAGCGTGTGCCTTTCTTGGATATGGCTCTAAATTATTTATAGTATTTCTCAAGTATTTGTCAAGTAAATTGAAATGTGCTCTGACACCGGCATCCATGCCGAATGCACCCCCATGACCCATGACCCTCTAAAGCCCTATGAAGGTCATGAAGGTCATACGTGTGATTCTAATGTAAATCAATGGCATGTAACTGCAGCATAGAATATTCACTGAGAGTGAGGAGTGTCCTTGACTGGTCCATTACGGATCAACTGGCACATGTACCATCATGTATCAGCCTTGACTGTGTGCTGTGTCATTTGACATGACGTAACAAGGTGGTTTTATTTAATAAAAGTATTGTTTGTTTTTTTTATCATCATTGTCTCAATATTCAGAAATGAGTTTCTTCGGATCGGCGAGATATTTCTTTGAGTAAGCAAGTGTGGTTTTGTTCTCTTGCTTGAGGCCATATTGTATGATTCATTATTAGCTCCCATTGAGAACCTCTGAACCTTTGACCTGTAATTTATGATATGGTAATTACAACAGGTAATCCCCTGGCTCTGGTGATTACGGGACTGAATTGTGAGTTAAAGCTTCTGCCCCCTGTAGTCACCACACTAACCATTATGTCTTACATTATTAGCTCGACTTCAATGATGTGTTCTTCAGTCTATCCAAGTGACAAAGAGTCTCTGCTTCTCACTTCTCTTGTTGTTATCCTGGGAGTCTCCTGTCTCTTATATATTGTATTCGTTCACTGTCTCTTGTTAACCACAAGACAATGAAAGTGTAGTTCTGCCATGCCAGAATATCACTTTAGTATCTGAGCAGGAATCTACAGAAGTGGTCCAGAGCTGTTTTAATAAAGGAATGCTGCAGATTGCCCCTGGGTGTAATAGTATTTGCCCCACAACACAACAAAACACAAGACTTATAATAATTTTAAGAGCAGCAACAGCCTATATCACTGGCTCTGTCTCTATATGTGATCTTTATATGCTCTGTTGCTCTGGGCCGCAGTGTCCTGGATGCCACAAAGCTAATTAATATGCAGCAAAGTCAAGGGTTATGTAATACACATCTGTCACCTGTTTCACCTGTTTCACCTGTCAGCTGTAACGTTCAGCTGCGCTCATTTTGACGTCATTCTCATGCAAGCGCACATGTATCGAGCCCAGCCGCGAACAAGGCATCAAGAAGGACATCCTTTATCCGCTCTGCTGCTCACAGATAACTTCAGAAGGCACTCGCAGGGACAGAGAAGGACCTCTGTCGCTGCAGACCCATGTGTTGTTTTGGCCCCTGACTGCATGTGCCTGTGTATTAAGTGTGTGTGTGTGTGTGTGTTTTCAGTGAGTGAACCATGAGTGAGTGAGCCTCTTTCTCCCAACACACCCCGTCACAGCTGTCACCACCGCTGTGCTGCTACACTGTTACACTAATGACTAATCATGCCAAACATAATCTTTTTCTCTTCAAATAATAGTTTTACATCACCGTTAATGTCTAATACCATTTCCCTGACTCTTAATTAGGGCTTGTATGTAGCACACGTTTTTCAGCAATTTCATATGTTTGGCAGAGAACTTGTGTTTTTCTGTTAAACCTAATAAGTCAAACATAATGTCTATGCAAAGGAAAGGAGAGGGAAGAGGAAAGGAAAGGAAAGGAAAGCATAATTGAAGCCAAAATGAAAAGGCATGTAAGTAATTTGCCAAGTAGCTTCATACCACTGTCTACATGTTAGACAATTTCATTTATTTTTAACCAATAATTAAAAAAGAAATCCATCAACTCTTTTTATCAGCCTTCTCATTATTATGCTTTCTTTAAAAATCTATCAGCTTCTTATAATTCACTCCCTTCCTCATTGTGTTTCACTATTGAATCTGCTGATATTAGTTGTCCAAAGAACCTAGAATGATATTACATGATAAACGTCTGGAAACATTTCATGATTCTTGCCCATCTGTCCGCCTGTTTACATTTATGGACTAAACCGACAAGAAAAGACTCAAAACTATGATTTGTGGGGGGTTAAAAGACGAGCTGTGATGTTTGTTACACTCACAAGAAAGAAACAAAAAAACAAAGCTGAGAAAAGCCTAAATCAAACATTTCAAACATTGCATTTTTAACCACAGGCAATGTGCACGTTATTTCCAAATGTGGGCCTTGTGCATGTTTTATGTCCCCTTTATGGTGATGTCTATGAGCAGACTGCTGAATTATTGGATACTGAAGTTGGATCAAACAGCCAGTCTGCCTCTGTTTGTGTCTCTGTATGTGCAGTCTTTTCTCTATCTGTGTGTGTGGCTGTGTTGTGTAATTGAAAGTCTTTAAGAGCGTGTTGTCAGTCTCTGTATGTGAGAGTAGCACAATGACAGAAAACAGTAAGCTATGCTATTATTGTTGTTGTGGTAATCGCTTACTACCTCCTTACTACAATTGTCCACAGAGACAGATTTTTGTGCCCAGCTATCGTCAATTATGGTTTTTAATTACCTCTAAATATTGATTACATCATAACCAATCAAAAAACCTCCTTGTTGTCCTGGATGTATGTTTATCATGGGTTAAGTGGTGAATTGGTGAAGTTAACCAAACCAAGCTGTTGGTTGTACCCAGGTTTTTCTCTTCTTTCTATGTAAACACCAGGTCATTGTTGGTAGGTGCTGACTCCACTTGTTTCCTTTGTGAAGTGAAGTGAGTTGCTATTATTTGCTCAATCACATGGTGCTCGATGGGACTGTGAGGCTGTGTCAAAATTCACGTCAGAAGTTGTTTGCAGTGCTGGCGGTCATTTATGTGCAAAGCCTTCCGTGATAGTTGTGGATGTATTCAGCGACAGTAAACAGTAATGAGCATTACCGTTCTCAGGTGCCGTTTAAACGTTTGTCTGCATTATTACACGTTTTATGTCCTACATAACAAGTAATGCATTTCTGACTGCACACGGACACTGTTTGACGTCAGATAGAGAAATGGAGTGTGCAACAATTCACATTTAAATCCCTCTATGATTTGATATGACGTTGGCGAAGAAATGGAACTTAATAAACATATAAACTTGATCGTTATGCCCAAATGTTTGTTAAAAGGAAAATGCTCTGCACTTCATTAGCATGAATATGTGTGAATACATTTCTTTTGCAAATTATGAATATCATCTCCTGTGTACTTACGCGCATCACAGTAATTGCAATTGTTTACAATCATAGACTTGTCGTTTGCAATAGATACTGAACATACAGTAAATGTTATTACTCTGACAATAACCTCCCACACAGACAGTCACCGTGCCACACACACCCACACACACACACACACATACATCACACCCCACCTTATTCTCCTCCACTACACACTCACACTCAATTGGACCTGTCATCTCCTCTTTGGTCCCCTAATGGCCGTCTACTCCACGAGAGCTATTAGAGTACAGGACATGTTATTGGAAATCAAAGAGGATTTGGAGTCTATCGTGTCCTCCTGCAGGGGAAAGCACCCAGCAGAGGTCAACTTGTTACAAAAACACACTCGCTCAACCCTGACCACCAGGATAGATTGCTTCTGAGTACCCTGCATCTCTGTTTCCATCATTGCCATTACTCAGGTTATTTGTGTGGGACTTTGCGTGATTATGTGAGTCTTTAAAATATATTCTGCCTGTCTGTGAAATTAAGTTACTGCTAAATGCCACCACACCAAGATTTAATCTATTACAAAGGGTTAATGAAAAAGGGTTAAAAAAAATAGTCTACAATTTGCATTACAATGCATTTTCTTCACTGGGTTTGTAGCACAGTCACCAGATGTTCAGAGATTGTAATTCTGACCACAACCATCCGATAATGAGCAAACACAATCTGTACTGCAGTTTTTCTTTCTCCTTGTTACCTTGTTTTGAAATGTTAATTAAAATAATATCATTTGTATCAAAGAAGCAGCTTTTCTCAGAGGAAACCTACCTGACCGGAATTGCTTTCTGCCCAAAAATCTTCAGGGAAAACTCCAAACACGTTGGTTTTGAAACACATGCTGGTGTATAGCTTTCCTACATAACTTTATTATACATATTTGATATCTGGGGATCTGAGGATGGTACACGGTTGGTGTGGTAAGCACTCTTGCCGTTGCAGCAAGAAGATTCTGGTTTGCGACCCAGTCGGAACAAGGGCCTTTCTGCGTAGAGTTTGCATGTTCTCCCCATGTGGGCATGGGTTTTCTCCAGGTTCTCCGGTTTCCCTACAATCCAAAGACATGCAGATTTGACGAAAAAGTGAAAAAAACAATATTGCTGCTAGTAGTTTGCAATGTATTTTCTCAGTACCAAGATTTTTCTCTAATTATTACAACCACTATAAACAATTAACCTAATACCTAACTTTGTGTCAGGTGAAATTAAAATCAGCACAGTACAAATGCTATCTGCAATTTTATTCATCAGAAGCATAAAACGAAAATTGAGATTTGTCTTCTTCAGTGAAAAGGCAATTCTGCCCCCTAAATGTCTCCAAATAACCTTTATTTAAACAGTATATTATTCAGCGCAAACATGCAGCTTTTCTTTGAGAAAATAATACATTTATCAGATTTATCGTACATCAGATTTATTTGTTCAGCTAAACAACATAAGGTTGTATGCTTTAGTCACAAGTTTGCCATAGATTAAGTAGTAAAATGTCTTTGTGTCAGCATGTTTAGTGTCTAAGCAGAAAACAACGGCAGACTAACAGTACTGTTCAAATCTGAAAGCTTAGATGTACATTAGAAGCTGTGGCTAAGAAAAGCAGTTTTGTGCAATTGATCTAAGCAGTGTGCAAAGGCAGGACTTATGGGAAATCAGAATCTTCATTAAAGTTTCATATTGTTTTTTCTGTGCACTTGCAGTTTCATCGTATGTCTCTATTTACTGAAGGGCCCAAACGGAGTAAAGTAAGGTTCACCTTGGGAGTTTGGATTGTAAGAGTTTGTCAGCAAAAAGAAAACAAAAAAAACACCCATGTATACTGTATTATTGTCTTCAAATGAACATGATGCGAACATTCACTTCAGATTAATGATCAGTCATCTTCACTCTATTTCTGAAATTGCACGCCTTTTAACAGCACATGGATGTGGTTATTGCAGCTGATCACAACAAAGTACTCACTCTCAGTGCCTAATTATCCATCAACATAAATAACACTTTACAAATTGAAATGAACACATTAACTTGTGCAAATACTGAAATATTAGGCCTGCATGCTGTATATATGTATATGTATATATATATGTATGTATGTGTATATATACTGTATATATATATATATATATATATATATATATATATATATATGTATGTATATATATATATATATATATATATATATATATACATATATATATATATATATATATATATATATATATAAAATCCTGATTAGAATCCTGATTTTGCTGCTGTCATATTGACATTTTGCAACTGGAGACTCACCTCCTATTGGACAATACCAGCTGTCAATCACACTGGTCTGTGTTTCTATAAATAATTTACACTGACATCATGTTCTATTGAAAAATGAAGTACCAACTGATACTATAAACTCAGGAAAATGTTGACTGACATTAAAAATCAAGTAAGAAGTAGGCTCATTTCTCATATACCTCCATTGAAACAAAGGTATTTTTGCAATCAGCAAAGTTTCCCCCGAGTAGCCAGCCAGTTTATTGTTACTTCCTGATTACATTACATGTCATTTAGCATACGCTTTTATCCAAAGCGACTTACAAAAGTGCATTTAAACATTTGGGTACAAATAAGAGCTAGAAGTAAGTAAGAGCTGCAAGTAGATCAAACTATGAAGTGCTAGTCATAAGCAAGTCAATCATTCCTGATTGACTTCATGAAGGAAAGCAGAAGGCCAGTTTGTTCATCTCGTCTATGTTCTAGCTACGTCTACTTTGCTCCTCGACCCTCTGGTCAGACTCCTGCAGTGTCGTGTGTGTCAAGGGCTGCAAAGGGAGAAAACTGGAGATCACTGGGTACATCAAGGAGCTGACTGGATCCCTGAGATAGTAACTGTGGAATATGGGGGATGATATGCCTGATACACCATATAGAATAAATTAATTGGTAGTGCAGAGGGGAGACGAGCTGCCACGTTGAGGCGACTCTGTGGAAGGAGTGCTTATCTGCAGCAGAGTGAAGGTGGCGTGAGGTATGAGGAGACTGTGGCAGAAATGTGTTTTGCCCGGGCAGCAGCTATAGAAAACAAAGCTTTCACACTGGTTATTTTTTTTCTGAGCTCTGACTTTAGGTGACAGATTCCACTGCTTAAAACATATTTCAAGTCAGTAAAGTTTACAAGTGGATTTCAGTTTATGATCGGCAAGACGGATAAAACAAGAAATGAATGTGTTTTCTGTCGTGTCTGTTAGCAGCCTATGTGTCGCAAACTGTTCCATTGTTGTTTGTATTGTTGTGGCCATAGGTCTCCTGTTGTCTCTCACAGAAGTGACTGACCAACCTCTAACAAATGTGTGTGAGGAAATAGCTTCGTTAAGTCAGTCAGGGTATAAAGCTTTTTAGTTTTCTTTCAACATTGTTCAACCTATTCATAGCAACCTCATGACGCAACAATCAAAGCCAGAAGATCATGATCCTGTATAATTCATTTTCTGCCAACCATCAAAATGGGAGGTTGAAGTGTTTGATATAATAAATTGAATATTTGGCCTGGTGGTGGTTATATAAAGTAAGGATTTTATTTATTCTTACATATTATAGGCTGGGGCAAGTTCGGCCATCAAGGTTAATTTTTGTACGGTAGAAATACAAATTTAAAACCATAATTTTTCTTTATTGTAGCACAGTGAATACTGAATGTTGAAGCAGTTGCACAGATATGATTTTTTTATGTGGCATACATGGTTTGTTCTATACAGTATATATGTATATATATATATATATCTACAATCTGAACTTATTTTTACCCTTAAAAAAAAATTAGCTGAAGTTGCCTTCGTGTGTTTATGTGTCCACATCGGAGCTCTGAATTCAAACCACAACAGTGCTCTGATGCTGTACTGAGGCTGGACAGTTTGATGTGGGTCCAGATGTGAGTGTGCGTATGCAGCTCTGTGTGTGACACAGCCCTCGTGTGACAGCAGTGCCCTTATCAACAGCACACAAAAGCAAGCGAGCACATCCCCCAAAAAAAAGGCTCTTTCTTCCTCTATCACATGACCAGCCACACTCACATCTGATGGGGTGAAGGAACAAAGTGATGGACACACATCACATTTGACCTGTTTTCTTTGGCTTGCACCATCCTTTCTTGGTAAGTGTGCATTAGGTGAGATGGGTTGAAACGAGAGAAAATAAACGAGGGACAGGAGCAGACAAGAGGCAAGGTGTGTGTGGGGCTGTTTCTGTGACGTTTGAAGTCCACAACACTCCAATTAGGAGGCAAAGAATTGGGCTCATGCATCATGCACACGGGCATACACACATGCATTCACGCATATGCACACACACACACACACACACTTCACTGGAAGCAATAGAGGCAAGGAGTGAGGAGGAGGGCATTGAGAGGCAGGGATGGTGATAAGGAGTAAAAGTGCCAGTGAGTTTTTTAGCGAGGGCAGCAGCCAGGAGAGAACAGCCTCCAAGCATGTGACAGCAGCTGGAATCCTATTCACCGGAGGAGAAAAGAGATGACACGCCCATGATGGAAATGCACAGGGAAATGGGACAAGTTGAGGGAAAATGGTTATAAGGAGAGAAGTAATGCATAAATGTGCTTCATGTGTGAGAGCGCTACAGAGGGAAATGGCAAAATGAAAAGATTGTTTGTACATTTGTGCTTGTTGGAAGAGAGAATCCATTGGCAAGTGTTTGGGTAGCTTTGGTCAGTGTGGGTGTGCCAGTCAGTGCCAACAAACAGCCCATTTGTACAAACAGCATTTATTTGTTGTGTCCCAGCTACCAAATCACATTACTGCTACACACAGTATCAGCAATGTACTGCACAGACCAGGCGGCAGCATCGCATCATATAGAGTAAAAGGTCTTTGAACTAGCCACATGTTGAAGAATGTGTGCTTCTGTAAAAACAGTACCTTGTGGTTTTTGAATATCAGTGTGTTCCTTCGTTGTGTTTGGCAGACCTCGACACGCCAGTTCTCACGGTGCATCAGACCATCAGTGATGTACGAGGCAGTTACTACCAGGAGAAGACGGTGTTCTTGCGCTGCACCGTCAACTCTAACCCTCCCGCGCGATTTATCTGGAAACGTGGGAGCGTGCTGATCGAACAGAGCAAGGACAACGGTGTGGACATCTACGAGCCTCTTTACACTCAGGTACATGCAAATACTACACAGAACAGACACTCACGCTGTGCACAATCACGCTGTGTTTATTTATTATCTCTTTGAAAAGTGCATAGCAACATTTCTCCAAAAAGTTTTAAAATACACATATATTGTGTTTTTGTTCTACTTTTGTGATTAACGTTCTAGTTGACAGGATGTTGTCATGGCAACGAAGGTCCAGGTCATAGCATAGAAAATGACAATTTACAAAATCCCTTTCCAAACAGCAATTAGCACTAGCTTTAAACTTAAAGGAGAGTGTCAGGTCTGTGAAGTTGTGAATGCACTTTTCCAAATGCCAAATTAGTTTGAATTCTAGTAAAAATGTATGTTAATAATGTAAGAATTATAAACTAAATATGCAAGCTATCAAGAGAGTGAGGGATTAAATGTTATGTCTCTCATTTAAGATGGAATAATGGGTAGGTACACATAAGTTTATACTTATGCCTACTCCTTTTAACAAAATGTACATGTAAATCTATCTGTCTGTCTGTCTGTCTGTCTGTCTGTCTATCTATCTATCTATCTATCTATCTATCTATCTATCACTCTCAGACTTAAAACTACAAATATAATAATGTAGTTGATGCTGACAGTACAATTGCACACATGTAGACATAATTACAAACAAGCACATAGATCTACGCACATAGAAAACCTCCATGTGCACTTACAGCGTAGTAGTCTTTTTGACTGTCAATAGAGACGTGCAAGCTTTCAGTCAAGTTGAAACTATTTCCCATCAGTTGGCCAGTTACTTGTCCAGTTAGCCGACCAAATAAACAGTCTCCCAGCCTGAGTGGTTGCCTTCACACAAGCCTCTCTCCCTCCCGTTTTTATCCACTTATCAAGTGTCAGTCAGCCACAGAGCAGATCCCCTGGAGTTCAATTAGCCAGTCAGTCCAGCTCTTCTCAGGGTTGCCCGAGACGCTATTTTCCCATCACCTTCTGCAGCAGACGGACAGTTATGTCATGTCAGACACAAAATCCTGATCTGAAACTTCATTAGTGAAGTTGAGGGGAATGTGCATTTTCAAGAGAAGCACCGACAAAGCTATTGAGATGGTGAGACACGCTGTAGTTTCATAATAGTAAGGGAGCGGGGGAGATGTTTTTCAGCTATTTTTTGCACCAACAATCAAATTGATTTCAGTTTGCTGATCGTCTCATGCAAAGCTTATTTGCCATTCATCATTCAAATAATCCTTATTTACTTCTTAAATACAAGTGATAATTGGTGCATGTCAGACACACAAACATAATCCGTGTGCGTGTGTGTGCTTCAATGGTTTTTTACTCTCATTAAAAGTTTAAACGACTTTTATTTTAAGATTATAAATTGATGTTGATATTGTTGTTGATAATATGTTTGATTAGATTCATATAAACAACTAGTCTCATCGGGGTTAGAATGTTAATACACTTAGAAAATGATGTATTGTTGATGTTTGTTCCTGTCTAGGGTGAGACCAAGGTGCTGAAGCTGAAAAACCTCAGACCCAAGGACCTTGCCGATTACACCTGCCAGGTGTCAGTGCGCAACGTGTGCAACATCGAGGACAAGTCAGTCACTTTTAGGCTCACGAATGCTACCAGTAAGTAAACGTGCTTTCACAAGAAATACATTTGTTTTCTTTGCTTTGGATTCCTCACTCTTTATGATCATTTGTGTTGGCACTTGTTTTATTTCCCTCCCTTGTGGCGATGTATCGCTCTGCAGTTCTCCTGACCACAACAGACATTCTGTACACTATCTTGCTGTTTGACTTCTGCACTTTTTCATCTCATTTGACTTCTCTCTGCACTCTGTCTTGGCCCCAGAATCCCTTGCTCTCTCATATATCATATATTTTGTCTTGTTCATGAAATGGCATTCTCCTGTCATCCCCTCATCTTTTGACTTCCTTCATTTTTTTTGTCTTCCTTTGTTTCCACGGGTTTTTCTTCTGCCCTCTGACTTTCCAATCAAATTTGTTCAAAGTCTTTGTAGCTGCTTGCCTGCTTCCCAGCATGCCATAGTGTTCATTGCTCTTGTTATTTTTTTTTTTCTTTTCTGTTGCTGAGAGCTCATCTCAGAGCCGTCAGCTGTAATTCAGTTGTCACACTCCCTGTTATCTCCAATTCTCTCCACACTGCTCTGTCCATCTCCACGCCACTGCTCGGTAACTCTGTTACTTACGACAACATTGTTGCCGTTGACAAGCCTGTCAGGTTTGTTCCAGTCAGGCTGACACACCATAAAGGAAAACTCCATGCTTGTAGGGATTTTACTATTCCTTTTATTTAATTTGCTTTCTCATCCTTCCTCGCCCTGTCTTTTTTTCACAGCATTTTAGAAATGCCAGCTTCAGTTAATGTTTGCTTTATAGTTTTTTAAAGTGTTTTTTTTCCAACCTTTTTCATCTTATTTAAATCCTCCTTTTACATTGTCCGTGTTTTTGGTTGAATGGTCATTTATGTTTGAAACATTTGTCTTATTGAGCTAAATGTACGAATCTTGTTCAGGGCTTGGTATCCTATTTCCCCCTTCTTCTTTTTTTCACTCAGAGAGCCTGAAACAACATACACTGAAATGTGGAAATAGCAAAGTTGTAATGACTGTGTCAAGTGAAAAGAGGCTGTAGGTGAGGAAAAAAGCCTCATGAGCAAAAAAGAATGGCTTTCAAAGCTCCACACTGGTTGTAGAAATGAAAAATGAATACTACCCTAAGCAGCAGCTCGTCATTTTGGAAAACACATTTTTTTATTCGCTTTCTTGTCGGGAATTAGATGGTAAGATCGATGTCACACTGAACTGGCCTATATACGTATAAACACCTCTAAAGCTCATATTAATTAAACCATTACATCACGTTTATTTAACCATTAAAAAAGTGCACATACAGCAGTCCAAGGAAACCTTCCAGTACATTACCACCGTGGTAGTTTCATTCTTACCTTACATACATTAAAGTAGTATTGATCTTCCCATTCAAGAAAGGGAGTCTGGAAGTTTGTCACCAAAAATGTAAAACTATTCCCTTAAAATCAATATTTTCCAATCAAGGTTCTCAAACCTGGCCTGGTTTGAAGACCCAGAATGTTCTGCACATTTCAGCTCACATGCTGGGGACGATGTGTTTCAGAAACATGCACTTACATTATATTATTATTACATATGTATATATATATATTTATATTTATAGCATCCCATGAATCCATCCCTCCATATATACCCAACAATTGCATATTGCTCTATCTGTATCTCCTTGTGTACATATCATATCTACATATATTCTTTCACTTTCTGCTTTTTGCACTTTCATTTCTGCATTCTTATTACATTCATGACATTCTTATTTCCAGGAATGCTGGGGAATCTTTTCCTTTATCTGCCAGAGCCATTTTCTGATTGATAACCTCTTCTTCAGTCTGTTAAATAAAAAAAAAATGAAAAAAATTATAATAATAAAAAAGAATCTTGGCCATCTGTGGCCATCACGAAAAACAGAAATAAAAATGTTTCGCTTCATTTTTAATTGTGTTGATAAGATCCTGTATTTGGTGATTCAAAGAAGAGGTGGAAGTGTGTAGATCACTGACATCACAATTACAATTTAAGTTTTAAAATAATGTCAAGCAGGGAAGTACTTAAGTTAGATAAGAATGTTTGCCTTAACTGTTATAATTATATTATTATAACTCATCCATGAACAACAATATGCAGCCAGGGTTGAGGTTGTTTGAGATCGTTCTAATTTGGTATCCCCACTTTTGAGAAGCTTAAAAGTTTACTATTAACGGTAATGGGTTATTGATAAAACATTTGGACTCATTTGGAATTTTATATTCCAGTAATTTACAACAAGGCTTCAGAGCTCAAAATCTTTCAGAATAGTTTGTATGTAAACCAACTAGCAAAGTAACTATAGTGAACTACATCACAGTTTAAAACTTTAATTTTCTTTCTTGAATCACCAAAAACAGGATCTTATCAACACAATCAAAACACGAAGAGAAACATCTTTTATTTCTGTTTATTGTGATGGCCACAGATTCTTTTTTATTATTATGATATTTTTTTTATTTATTTAACAGACTTTGAACTGAAGATGAGGTTATCAATCAGGAAAGTGGTTCTGGCAGATAAAGGAAGAGATTCCCCAGATACTCCAAGAATGTGGGTGAACAAACTCTAATATGAAGTTAGGAGGAGGGAGAAAAGAGTTTGTCATCTCTGTGAAAGAATGATCATGAAGACAAAAAAAATGTGGTTGCAGAGGAGGAAATGAAAGCCTGAGAACAAATCAGATAGAAAATGAGAGATGGACTCTGTTTGCAGAAACTCAGGTGAACGCACTGTAGCTCACAGACATGTTATTAAATATGACTAAACACTACATGGGACAAGGGACGAGAAATGATGGATTATGGTAAATGAGAAATGCCATTTTGAAAAAGAGAGACTAAACAGAGTTTGCGTCAAGTAGCCAGTAAATATAATTTAATTAATTTTTCATGCTGTTATTTTTGGCTCATTGGCCCTCAGTCTGTCAGCTGTAACTTGTCAGTTTTGGGAAGAGTCCACAGATTCGCAAACATTAAAAATCTGAACAAAGTAAAACAAATAGGTTCTAAATAGGGCTGTCAAACGATAAAAAATGTTTAATCGCGATTAATCGCATTTTTTCCATAGTTAACTCGCGATTAATCTCTATATCAAAAATATAGTTAGAATCAAATAAACCCAAAGAGAAAATGTCTTTTATCTTTGATTTCTTCTTTCAAATAAAAAAGAGCATTGTAGACCCACTTGACATGTCTATTTCAAAAACACAGCACATAAAATGCCACAACAATGTGGTCTTAAAACTGAAGAGGCAGTAGACAACAAACGACAAACAGAACAGGGCCTAATGACAGTGAAATGAATGAAAAACTGCAGTCATTAGACACATCAGATTCAGAACTCTGAACTCTTAGTGCTATTATTATTTAACACTTTCTGCTACCGCTGTAGTTACATTAGCTTCATCCAGTGTTCAACGACGACTCACACACTCAAGCATATTGATATTAGCCTGGACTGCACTGCCGGTATGTTTTGCTAGTAGGTGGTAGCTCAGACTGCTAGTACTTCGGTGAATTCTGTCGGACACAAGGCGCATATTACTTTTGTTTTGTCGACTGAGCCATCTTGAAGTTTTTTTTAAAGTGAAACGAACCATTCAGAAGCCTGGTGGTATTTTTTTCCATGACCACGGTTTGAATAGAAGAAGTATTGCGCTCATTCTTCTTCTTCGTCTCTGCGGCTGGCAAACAACTTGAAGGTGCCTTACCGCCACCTGGCCTGGAGGTCCCACACTACAGTCTAGTAGAGGACAAACTGGGCCGCGATTAAACGCGATCAAAAAGATTTAACGCGTTAACTATGACAGCCCTAGTTCTAATGTAAGACATTATTCAGAATTGCCATTCACTTACATGTATTTTTGTGTGAATGGTAATTCAGCCCCTCATACTAATGCACCCCTGCTGTACGAGAGATGTTCCTCAGTCTTATTCCCTCTGTCAGCCTGTCGTCCTTTTAAGCTGAGATCAGTATTGTCCCTCTATGCTCACACACACACACACACAAAGACAGACACACACAGACGCAAAACATCATCGGCCTGATTCTGGCATAAGGACTCAAAGAGTTAAACAACCCATCTGTCCAGACCTCACAGCCTCACAGAATGTCAGAAAACATACACTGCTTAGCATGTGTGTGTGTGTGTGTGTGTGTGTGTGTGTGAGCAACAGTTTAGGACTTTTAGGAGCGATGAAAAGACAATACACATGATAAATGATCCATGCACACAGCTTAGAGTTCCACAGTAAACCTGTTCAGTATGGACATAGAGTAATGTGTTGCTTTTTCAGACCCTAAAATCAAGGTTTTACTGAACTGCTTGGCTATATTCTCCTTTCTGTGAACTTTAACTGCCCAGAATTTTAAATGCCAACAAATACTGCAGTTCATTTTATTAAAAAAAACCAAACGTTTCTAGTCGTTTAACGTTTAACTGTGGTTCTATTTAAAGAGAAGGTGGTAATATAAAATGAACCTATACGTATACAGTATTTCAGCAAAAACACTCTCATTGCACAATAAATAGATACATTTGAATAAACACAAATAAGCCTTTTCAGTCAAAATATAATGGCGTCATCACGGAAAATCACATCCCTTGTCTCAGATTTCCAAAATTACTCTTAAGAGGAATTCCTGAAAATAAAGAAAAATTATTGTTAAGGGTCTCGGAATAGATGATGTGAATAAAAAGACATAGATGGTTAACAGAAGATGAGAAACAGATATGCTGCTTCTTTGGTACTGGGATGATTGTAATAGAGAAAAACAAACAGTGAGACTCTGCTTTGTTTTCCATTTCTATAATATTTAACTAATGAGTGTAATTTAATCTTCCCCACTGAGCTCCTTTTGTCAGTGAAGCCTTAGTCCCCGCTGAGATTAGATTCATCCGACCAGTCCATAACTACTGATTCTCCCACTGGAACAAGGGGATTGATTGATTTTCATATTCTAATCTCAGTGTGGGATTTGAGAAGCGGCTTGTGCCCTCCAGTATCTGCCGACCATAGCCAAATTCTCTTCCCTGCCTCTCGTGAAAAAGAACATGGAGGCAAATGCTCTGGAGATTGAGATGTTATTTAAAGCGGTAGAGTACAGGGCGGAAAGGGTAATGGAACAAGGCTGGGACATGTGTAGGGATGGAGTAAAACCTTAGATTATATTAAAGTGACTTTCATGGACTTTGAGTTCTCTCACACATTCTTTGTCCAAAAGGAAAAGTATAGAAACCCAATCATGCCGCTGAATATTTTTACATTTTGAAAGTTTATTCAGTTTTATTTTAAAATCTTGACAGATTTGCAGGGTGTACTGTACCTTCCGTATTACCTTAATGTTGGTGTCTTTATCTTGCACAGTTAAAACAACATGTTAGGAACCAAATCTGTCCGCAGACCTTCAAAGCAACTTGTTATATACACTTAAGTCCCTGTTAGAGTAGATGCCACACACTCTTACAGAACACACAAACACACACAGTGACTCACACGGTGATAACAATACCAGCCTTGTTATCACAGATGGTGGCAATACCTTCTGACCTGCCACCCTATTATATCTTTCACTGACGTAGTGGTGACTGTTTCTGGTTACAAAACACCAGCATTCACCTACTGAGTGAACGAAAAATAGAGAACGAGACGCGGGTGTGGAGACCGAGACATTGATTAGACAGGTTTGGATTCTCCTCCAGCATAATTAACCATCTTCTCAGTGGGTTTTTATTCAGTGGGTTTCAGTTTTCATTGGTCATTCAAGTGTACCGCCATTTATTCATCTGCTGCCGTTAAGCAGCACATCTGTTTCGATATTCGCACCATATTTCCATGGTGCAATTCAAATGTGCTATTATGTGCTGCGTTATCAGTGAAAATGTATTCAGTTTGAAAACCATAACTTAAATAGATATCATCTTAAGTACGTGTGTGTGTGTGTGTGTGTGCGTGCATGCACACTTGTGTCACGCATATCGAGATTACAAGCCTGTTTGCATTTGTGTGTGTGTGTGTGCACACATCTTTGCACACATCTGTGTATTAAAAGAGACATCAACAGAAACGTGCATCTGCAAACTAGTGTGCCGAGCCTCTGTGCACCTCTCTCATCACAGAAATTGCAATCTGTTAAAAAACAGATTAGATGAGAGGATGTACTGTGTCAAGTCTATTAGAGGAATGAATTGCTTCCTGCTCTCTGTGGGGTCATTCTCTCACAGAGGATTAACTGTCACTCAGGTTGATATTCTTGTTTCCTTTAAAGTACGTTTAAAATGTGCATCCTCAGTCATACGTTGACATCTAGTGACAAAGATGTTTTACCAATATTCCTTCTCATTTATTAATTCGATATCTTGCCCCTAACCTAACCCTGATTGTAAACCCTCTTACATTTACAGTAGGACTTGACCCTCAAAAAGCCTTTGAAGATACACACAAAACTCAACAACAGGCAAATTGATTATACCTACTGAAGCAGCTGCACTAGAGAAAACTGGATCTTTCCTGCTTTATGTTACTGTTTTTGTTGCAGTGCTCAAAACTCAAGACTTTTTTTGTGTTTTTTGTCCCCGACAAAACACATGTCTAAAATAAGATAAAAATAAAGATAAGATAATTCACCTTATCTTTAAGGTTTCAATGATTTTGCGTTCAGATAAATCAGTATTTTGTTATAGAACTATAGCTTACCGTGAATAACAAACAAACAAAAAAATCTGAAAATATTCTGTAGTAAAAATTAAACAAAAATCTAAAAACTAAAAGATATTCACCTCTCTGTGTCGTATGACAGCCTTGTGCAAAAGCAAACCATTGCGATGTCTCACCTGTTGATTTGTTAAAAAAAAATCTAAATTTCGATGCAACATTTGAAAGCTGCAAATTTGTGTGCACCCAAAACCTTATGGTCCCCAAGTCGGGGGACCCAGAGAAGCACTTGAATAATAGTGGAATACTGCACGAAACCTCTTTTAAATGTGACAAATGACAGCTCAAATGACAACAAAATGAATAAACTACATATCAAACTCCGTACGGCACCGCTGTGTCAACCCACTCACCACATTTCTGGATCTAACGCTATAACACTTTATCCAGAACACACAATATAGTGTAAAATGCCTCTTACCTTTGATGTTTCTCCATGAAAACGTTATATTACTGCTAAACAACGGTATATACAGTCAGACGGACCCTTAAATCATTCTGGGCGTTTCTAACGGACATTAGGACCCTGAGGGAAGCGTTACATTCTCCATATGCAGCAGCCTGTCCCTGTCCCATGATTCTGATTGGCTGACAGTGCTGTCAATCTCATTTTGGTGATGATAGCTTCAGTCTGTTGGATCTAATTCAAACGAGTTGTCATTCACTCAACTCGACCAATCCCTCGCCAAGACACAGGCTTGCGTACTGGGATAGAGCTCAGTTGTTTTTGGCATGGGAACTATATAGAAGTCTGACTGGACTTTCAAACAAAGCCATAAACTGTCACCAATAGTGATATAAAAATTAAACAAGTCGTTTTATACATGAGAAAATACAAATGGCACAGATGGTGCCAAAATGTGCCAAATGAGACCTTGTCTGTACTTTCTGTACTAAAAAGCTCTCTAATTTTCACTTGAACAAAGTCAACCTTTGCAGAGATGATGTTTTACTATGATTTTGTAGAAGTTTAGAGCTGCAGCTGCATCATTCCAAAGAGATACTCATCCTGAAAGTGCTTCTTTTTTTAGGCGAGCCTGCTTTTTTTTTCCATTTTTGTTTCATTTACTCTTCACCAGTAACACAAGTACTGATATTTACATTCTATTCAAATAGACCTTGTGCTTATGGATATATACTCATTTCATTATGAGTGTGCAATGTTTGAGCAGAGACCTACAAAATAGGCTTTGGGCTTTAAGGGTTTTAAACCCGGCTCTGAAGAAACCATGATTCACCACATGGTCAATAATTGCGGGCCTTATCTCATCAGAGAACACAGCTCTATGTTTTCCTCTCCTTCCACTTGTCCTTCACCCTGACTCTCTTCCTTCTCTACCAACCTGTCCTCTTTGATCCATTATTTTGTTTTAAAAATACATTCAGAAACCATTCCCTTTTATCTGCTTGCTAATAAGACCAGACTCGTCACCTGGGTAGATTTTCAGCCATGAACGTCACTCAGCTCTATTTGAAGTTATTATAATTATTTCATTTTATTGTCAATAGTTTTTTTTTAGACATTTGTCTATAGATTTGAATGTGGATGCGGCAGAAATGCATTTTTTTTAGCTGTTTTGAACATTATGTTAGCATTTGAAAAAATGTGCTGCGAAAGTTTTGTTTTGTTGGACTCTGAGATAAGAGTTCATGAAATTTGGTGACTGTGGTGACTGAATTCATTTTGTGTGAAAGCAATAAAAAGTGATTCAGCGCTTGCTCCACATACACTTCTTTTAGTAGATGACATTTCAGATGTTACCTTCCTGTCACCCCATTTACACCTCCTGGAACGATATGCAAAAACATTCTACGGGATGTTGCAGGTAGCGTTGCCAGATGTGTTCTTGTGCGAAACATGTACTTTGCCATCATTAGACTGCAGGGAGGTCCTGTTGAATACTTTATATGAGAAATAGTCAATTAAAATCCTGAGACTTCCAAAAAGAGAATATTTCAAGCCAAGGTCTAGAACATCATGATTTCTAATGCGAGTCTTTGGTTCCCGCTGTTGTTCACACAGGGAGTGTGTCTGCTGTGCAGCTGTTGCTAGGTTTTATGCAGGGTTTGCTTTGCCATGTAAAAATGCCATTTTTACATTTAAATACCGCTCTGTAATCAGCTAAGTGTCAGGACTCTCAGTAGTGTGAAGCGGTGCCTCCGTCGGTCCTCCAAATATTTCACAATAAAAGCCTCGTTAAAAGTGAACTGAAACAGTAGAGTGCTTTTAATTTGCACCTGAGGCAAATGTGACAAACACATTTATTTTTATTTCAAAAGAGAGTTGTTTCAGCAACTGTTACATGACCGTGCACTTTTCTTTTGTTTGTATTTACTTTGAGGCGAGGGAAAGACAGATAGGACCAAAATATTCTTTATTTCAAAGTGGAAAACTTTATTGCTACTACTTTAGATTATGTTCAGGTATAGTTCTTTTATTGTTTATTTCTCTGTGCATTTGTTGTGCCTTTGTCAGATGTGAGCCCATTTAAAGGGACATTCATGCTGGTCCATCTAAATTAGAATTGAATAGGCCTGGCCGTACATTGTGTACATCTCAAATCAGCTTACACGGTTCAACAGCCTCTGTTGACACTTGACACAGTATGAGCCTTCATTAAGCACGTGTTTCTTTTCTCCCTCTCGCCAAACGTCATCTCCGATGATTAATATCCTTCTTATTTCTGTCCTTCCCCCTCTCCCCACTTCAGTTCTGTCTTTTATTCTCTCCGCCCTCATGAGTTCTTCAACACTGTGCTATGCTCCCACTGCTCCATTGTTGTGTTTGGACATAGCCCGGGTTCAATCGATCTCTGTCCGGCAACGGGATTTGTGTTAGCTTACGCAACTGTATTTTGGGTCACGTTGTACTATTCCTGTAGGTCAGTTATCAGGATTGGACGCAGCAGGAAGGACATGGGTGACGTGAGAGCAAAGAAACAGGACATGAATTACCTTTACGGATTACCGTGTACTGAGAAGGGACAAGAAATTAAAATGCCCTTGCGTGAATGCGCTTTTGGTCGCAAGCACACGGCGCACAATGAGAAGCATACTCTCAGCACATATTTACACACATCTACACACTGCATCATATTTGCAGTGTGAACAGAATTCTAAACAGCTGCTGTGTGCTCATTTGGTAGGAGGTCAGGTCTTGCCTGTGTGTCTTGGGGTTTACGCAGTGAAGTGGTGATCCTCTATAGATATCTGTTACTTACTGTCCTTATGTCCATAAGTACAGTAGTTATGTACACTTCAGTTTGATGCATTTATTCATGTATATGTAGGCTACATACTTCAAATTCTGCTTGATTATTGGTTGAATGATTTGGTTGAATAACGTGTAAATACATTTTCAACTAACAGTAGCCGGAGACTAGGATGTCAAACTCCTAATTTATAAAACTGTGGGGAGGCTTCCTGTGGGGAAATCCACTGTATAGTGAGAAAGTCTGTATAAAATCACACTTTTATGAGCTCATTCCCACAAAATGCACATACATTAGCATAACAGTCCCAGTCCCACTTGTATGAGACTCACTGTAACCGTCCTGCAACCCCACTGAGAAGCATTTAATTGCATCTAAATTTGACAGGTGAACATTATTACTGTCAGACTCCAGCATTTGTAGTTGTCTACATCTGCAATTGCCAGTCGTGTACAGCAGTAGCAGAACACTCCATAAACTACTCTGTTCTGTTGTACAAAAGAGACGGTAATCCTCTCCTGTCTTCTCCTCTCATGTGTCCCCCTTCAGGTCCCCCAGTGATCCGGCTGTCAGTCAACGACACAGTGGTGGTGGATCCTGGGCAGGATGTGCTCCTGACCTGCGAGGTGACTGCAGGTTTCCCCCTCCCCACTGTGACGTGGTCACGCTATCCCGGCCCTCTTCCTCTCAGCGCCCAAGTTCGCGGGGCAACACTGATTTTGCGGGCAGTCACGCCGGCCGATGCAGGCTTTTACAACTGCTCAGCCGTCAACAATGTGGGCAACCCTGCAAGAAAGAACGCCAATCTCGTTGTCAGAAGTAAGTAATTCATTTGTTTGTGTTTAAACATATAGAAAAAAACAATATATGTGTATATATATATATATATATATGTATATATATATATATATATATATATATATATATATATATATATATATATATATATATATATGTATATATATATATATATATATATATATATATATATATATATATATATATATATAGATGTATATATATATATATATATATATATATAGATAGATATATGTGTCTGTGTGTACTTGTATTTGTGACCTATTTAGGACACTTTTTGGCATAAGCACTGACTTTGTCAGAACCAGTAGTCCTCATAGGGTCCAAAACCTGGTCCTCACGAGGAAGAACCTCATTTCTGATGAAGTGGTTAAGTTGAGTGCTAAGATTTGAATTGTGGTTAGGTGAAGGTTAGGGTTAGGCATGAACTGCTTATGGTTAACTTCAAGGGTCAGGATTTCTAGAATGGAATCATACCTTCAAAGACTAGTTTGTGTGAAACTTGTCCGAATAGACGGGATAAGCATTGTTTTTTTTTTGTAATTCCCCAACAATTTAAACAAAAGCCTTCTATTCTTCTCTCTCTGGCTTTTTTTTAATCCCCTTTAATCATCTTTATTCACTCCAGTTAGTTGGAGTGGAGTGGAAGCAATTAGCGACAGGCTCCTCTGTTAGTGAACACTGCAGAGAACGTATGCTGGTTGGGTTTCTCCTGTTAGCCTAATGGGCTCGAACACATCGTCACACCGGCACAGGTGGCAAGACGGAATATTCAGCACACACACACACACACACACACACAGTCACTGAATGCGTAGAGAGAGAAGTTGGCTGGTAGACAGGGGACACAGTCGCACATGCACTTGGGTGCACAAACAGCTACAGCCGCCCGCCCACATCACACACTCGCATATTAGCGCACAGACGGCATCCTCTTCACACTAAGTAGGCAAAGTTGCATGATCACATTAACCATATGGTCACTGCCTTATATCCATGGCTCCACCCAAGAATGTTGCTAACAAGCTCAAAAGAAGTTTAAATGCAGCTCCTCCGCACTGCCTGTTTCTCCCTTGGTGGGAAAACAGAGAGCAGTTTTGTATTCCACATGCAAATCTGTTGGGGAAACACAGCCTTTGAAACTGAAAATTAAATGTGACAGTGTGAGAGTTACTCTTTGTCCTTGATTTTGTCCCCACTATTGCACCCCTTGCTTTATTCTTCATCAGGCTCCTTTTGTCTTGCCCTCCCTCACAATTGGTTCCTTCCTATCTCTCTCTTTCTTTCTTCTTCAATTTCCTCCCTTTTCGTCCTGTTGCCTCACACACAAACTCATATAGCATTCTGCTTTAGCCATCGTATTCCTTCTTTATCCACCTTATTTTCATTTCATTCTGATCTTACTCTCATTCCCCTTCTCTCAGACGATTAAATCAATTTCTATTTTTTTTTTTAGAACTAGAGAGGAAAATACTAAAGAAAATTTCATTGAAGTAAAAATACTTGAATATTTGAATGTACCTAAGAGTACCTGTAGTGAGCTTTCTTTTAATGAAACAATAGTTTGTGGAAATAAAGATTTCACAGACTTCACAACCTGTTTGCCACAGTGTGAATTTAACCCTTTGTTCTGTCTTCTTCCACCCCCCCCGTCACAACACACAGCCATGAGCAACCTGACCTTTCAAATTACACCAGACTCCAACAAGGATAGTGAGACCATCCAAATGGGTCGGGACCTCAAGCTGTCATGCCACGTTGATGCCACCCCACAGGACAAGGTCAACTACACCTGGTACAAGAACGGTGCACCTGTCTTCAACTCAGACAGCCTGATCTTGCTGCGCAGTGACCCAGACATGGCACCCGGCACCAGCAGTTTGGAGATAGTGGACATGAAGTTCAGAGACTTGGCTACTTACAGTTGTGTGGCAAATTTCCCAGGCAGCAGAGTCCCAGAGCTCCGTGTGGATGTTAACATCTCTCAGAACAGTGGTAGGTTATTACTTCTTCTTTTTTTCTTCTTCTTCTCTCTCTCTGTCAGACAGACAGGCACATTTATACTCTACACAAAAGATGGGGACATTGTGGGGGCAGGATAGAGTCAATATTCCAATCAGTCAGAAAAATGACAAAGAAGATTCTATATGAGCATTCATTCGAGGGACTATCCCACTCATCATCAATCTCCCTCATCGGCAACAGCGACGGGTAATATTCTCCCTTAATGGGACGACTAACATTCAGTGGTCTTACATTCCACCGCCGTGAAATTTGCTTGCTTTTCTGTCAATTTCGGAACAAGCATTATACGATATGATACGACACGATACGATATACCTTTATTGTGTAATAATGGGGAAAATCCCAGGATTACAGCAGCAAAAGTAAGTCACACAAATGTATATTATAAAATAACTTCTTTATTGATGCAGTAATGTCCATAAATATGCAAAATATGCATGGAGGTAAGTAGAGTGGAGAGAAATGGAGTATAAACAGGACACATTTTCTGTTAACTTTAGCTCACTCTTTTTCACAAGAAAAACAAACAAAATGCTTACATTAGGTCAACATTATGTCCTATATTCAGATACAAGCATTAATAAATCCACATAGATTTAACTATACTTTTTAAAGTCCATTTAAAAAAAACAAACATGTTTTTCTGGCACATCTCATGTGATAAAGGACTATTTCCCATCATAGTAGTTTGAACAGAGACTCTTCTATCTTGTTGGTCTGTTGGTACATCACATAGAATATGACCATTTTCTGTAGTGTAAAAAAGAAAAGTACATTCTTGAGTGGAGTTAATCATAAAGTTATTCCTTTAACCGGAGTAGTAATATTTTATAATGCTCCCACGTTGCACTTAAACTGTGTGATTGTCCAATAAAATTACTCTTAAATGTCATTTTCTTTTCATATCATTATTTTATCGTTCATCTGTTATCGAGTGTCTCTGTTCACACCATCTGTCATTTCAGTCTCATGGCCACCCTCTGACTTGTTATACTGTATAAGAACATACATTGATGTGCAGAAGTTTTAGCTGGGTCTGAAAACAATATAATTTAATATAAATCACTTGCACAAAGTCAGGAATTTGTAAGATTATAGTCAGGTGTGTGATTCACCGATTATACCAAACAGGTGCTAATGATCATCATTTTCATATGTAGATTGAAACACAGTCCTTAAGTGGATCAGAAACAGTGTAGGAGGCTTATAACTGGCCAGACTCAGACTGCTTTCAAGGTGAGGCTGTGGAAGACAGTTTCTGTCCCAGGTCATACACAGACAGACACAAAGTACACACTAAAGAGTACAGCAACAAGGTAGTTATAGTACATCAGCAAGGTCTCTTCCGGGCAAAGGTTTCAAAGCAGACTGGGGTTTTAAAAATTGCTGTTCAATAAGCACAAAGAACTGCGTCACAGTGAGTCACAGTGGTCGCCCAAGGGCACTTGTGGCGCTTCTCCACTACATAGTCCTGGCTCGGAGTGAGCCGACATATCCTTGTAGGAGATTAATGCACATTTTCAGGATTTTTCCGTCTTTTTAATTGATCTACAGTTCGGCATTGTTCAGTTTGATTCTTGTGTCAGAAGTCTTGCTCATGACTCTTCCTGGGATGACACACCAATCAGTGGTCGGCAGTCTAACGACGCCACGCATAATATCGCCTCAGCTTGCTTGGAACCTCAGCAGAGCAGGTACTATGGCTAGTTGAAAATCAAAATAACCGTGCCGTGCCGTGCCGAGACGAGACGAGACGAGTCGTGCTGGGACAATATAGTGGAGAAGTGGCATTTGTGTGACAGATGAAAGACCCACATTTATTTCCAATTGAGATGTCCAACCAAAAGTGGTCTTTATAGAAGAATGCTCAGAAATACAAGCACATTCTTATCCAGATACTTATACAATATACTGCAATACCATCATTGCGGCATCTGCTGTAGGACAAACCCGAACATGCGGCCAATGTCATTAAGAACTATCTTCAACATAAAGCAGAACAAGGAGCCCTGATGTGGGACTACATGGAGACAGAAGGAATCAAACTGGCCTACATCCACAGAAGATATGTGGTTAGTTTCCAAGATGTTTTGAACAACCTTCCTAAGTTCCTTCAGACACTTTGTGCAAGTGTAAGAATTGATGCTGTTTGGAAGTCAAAGGGTGGTTTGATCTTGATTTGATTTATTTTCTTGTTCTGTTAGCGCTCTCTTTATTTTGTAAAATATTAAACATTGAACCAGTAGAATTTATATTGTGGAAAGTGTTCCTACTTTAGAGCATTTCTGTCACACCTGCCAAAAGTTGTTGCACCGTATTTAACCATTGCTTTGAAAATGTGCGAGAAGGTAAGCCCGTTGAGATGCACTCAACGGGCTCACTCAACTGTCATTTTCAAGGAGGCCTTTATTGCACTTTGCTTGTGCGCTGAAGCGTTAATTAAATCTATTATTACAAGTAAGAGAATACAATGTTATCTCATAACTCATTTAAGCTTTTGTTTGCACTTCCCCTTCCTGTCTTTTCAGTCTCTCCTCCAGTGCTGACAGTTCCTCCAGGAAGTCAGGTGGTCAATGTGCGAGAGGGAGGGGTCACTGAGCTTGTGTGCTTGGTCGTAGACGGCAAACCACGTCCACCTATACTATGGTCGCGGACCGAAAAGGACCTTCTAATGCCATCAGGAAAGTCTGTGATGGAAACACCCGATGGCCGATTGAGGCTTAGGAATGTCACCCGGGATATGATGGGGTTGTACCGGTGCCAGACCGCTCCATTCAATGGGCTTAACATCAAACGCAGAGAGGCACAGGTCCAACTAAATGTGCAGTGTAAGTGTGAGAATATTTTTACCTTTAAATGAAGCAGAAGACCAGAGTTTGTTCATGCCAATCTGTCAAATGGCACTTTTTTGTTTGTATTTGTTGTTCTTTTGGCAATATAAAAATAATAGCATATTCACTGTTTGCTCATGACATGAAAGGAATTCAAAATCTGGAAAGTTTAAGGAGACACTTGTAAACAGCCTCTGTGTTTAAAGTGTAGTTCACACTAGATTTTCAGCGCCCTCTTGGCTAATCAGCTCATTATAGGCAGTCAGCAGTCACTAAAGGCCCTGGTATACTTCGGAAAGTACAGACTGCGTGTGCAGCCCAGATTTTGGAACCGCACAAAGGCTGCACGTGAGTATTAAGCCCCGCTCACCAAGCAGAAAAATACATTTCGTCAACAGAAGAGGTAGTCGCCAAGGATCCTCGACCTGGCGACCGTCGAACTAGCTGACCCCCCGACTCCCCTGCCTGACGGGCCTTTCAGCTGTGAGCCGCTCGAACCAGACGTGTTTGAGGGAGCTGTTTCATTCTTCTCCTTCTTCTTCTTCTTCGACCCTGACCAGGGTCCGCGATATGCGACGTGCAATGCGAAGTGTGAAATATTCAAAAACATGGCCCACTGAGACCCCCTGATGCCTTCCTGACAAGTTACAGACCTCAGTAGCTGAAACCCTGACAGAGTTCATCAGAGAGAACAAGAGGGAGAAGGAGAAGTAAGAATAAAAAAGGAGACGGCGATCACAGCCAACATTGCTTTAGCTCAGTGGTCATGATGATGATATGAAAACAAGCTAAATTTCATTTCTTCATGTGTTTTTGTGACGAGATGTTCCACGTGGAAAATGAACAGAATCAAAGACTTGCAAAGAACTCAAGACAGCATTTCACCAACTCTGAAAACTATGTAGTGTGAACTTAGCTTTAAAGGCTGTTTTCTCAAAAGCATCCGCTCACCCTTTTATGAGCTAAAGTGAAGCATACATATGGATATAGAGTTTAAGCCCCACTGAATGTTGTTATTAGCGTTCCAGGTTGACAGTAAAACATATAGAAACTATCAAAAACAGCAGTCGTATGGGATCCCCTGCTGTAGTACATCACGTTATTGCCTCTGCTCTCATTGTGTTATACTTTAAAACCCATCCATCCATCTTCTACTGCTTTATCCTCCACATGATGGCCGGGGGGCCCTTGTGTCAATCTCAGCTGGACAGGTTTGCCAGTCCATCACAGGGCCACACATAGAGACACACAACCATCCACTCTCACACGCACTCCAAATTAAGCAAATTGGATCAAATGAGTGAATGAAAATAATCTTTAAAGAACAATTTAACGACACAGACACTCATCGGTTAATTAGTAATGAGCTTCATTTTTAAAATGTAACTCCTGTTCCCTTTGGTTAAGTTAAGTTGTCGGGTTACAATGAGACGGTATATGAGAGGAGATAGTCCGTTCCATTGGCTAACAAATCATGATAAGGACCCAGAAGTTGGTAACAAAGCAGGAATGAAAACATTAGAGATCTAAGCACACTGAGGTTTCAAAGACTTTATTTTCAATCTTTGTTACAAAGCAGGAATGTATAAAACATTTGTCTCTTTTAGTACCAGTTTCCCATGCTGATATGGTTAATACATACAGTCCCACATGGGCGTCCCCTCTTCTCCCTGCATGTGTGTGTGAGTGGAAGCCCAAGTGTGTACAGTTGCTGAATAAATGGGGGAGGTTTTTGACTGACACTTTCATTATGTATATCGTGCATGTTTCATGTTTCTGCTGACAGGTAAGAGTAGTTTAATTAATCATTTGTGTAACTTGGTTGTAAAACATAATGCATTTGTTTTTTTACCACGCAGCTCTCCTTGAAGCCTCCTCTGTCGGTCACACACAGGGTCTGTTTAGTGGCTGACACCAAAGTAAAAATGTCATTGTAAGAGAACAAAGTTCAGCCTTGAAATTGCCCCATGGTGTGTGCGCTCCACCCCCTTGTCTCATCTTTTGGGTTAAAGGGGCCTGGTGAAAGATGTCGCTGTCTTGCTGCTTTTTCATAGATGTACCCCGATTATTCCTAAATGAGCTCACTGGAAATCTCTTTGTAGAGTTCTCAACGGGTCGGGCCCAGAGCCGGATTAACGCAATGGAAAACTAGGCACGTGCCTAGGGCCCGATTGGCAGGGGGCCCAGACAGAGGGACAATCAAAACCTAAGAATGACTTGCTCGCGTTTCAAGACGATTTACGCTCCTCGTCCTGATGACGCGACGCTGTCAGGGCGTTCTGAGGACAGTCGCGCTGGGGGCAGGCGGGCGGGAGAAGCCGCAGCGAGTGCACATGTCCACGGCGAGGTCCAAACTTATGTGTGACACTGCACTATAGAAATGACTGAAACGTGACTAAAACTAATAAGTTTAGTTTAGACTAAAACTAAACTAATAAGTTTAGTTTAGTTTAATCAACACATTTAATCAACACATTTAATCAACACATTTAATCAACACATTTAATTAAGATTTTCTGCAAAATACAATAGCTTACAACGTTTATCTTATTTGCTCTGTTTACATAGCAATGCTGACACCTATTGGTGATTTACTGGTACCACTGCCTTAACAATGACATTCGCAATGGATAAGATAAGGATCATGTAATAGCATTTAATAGAGCCTTGTAGTAACACATAACTACGGTAATCAAAATAAAAAAATATTCTGATAGACTGTTTAATATACGACACATGACTTATTTTGGCATACAAAGAACCAACTCGTAACCAAAGACTACACGATGTAAAATGTGAATTCAAGTTTCAGATTTCAATTCATACATTTTTTCAGTTTTTCAGGGGATCAAAAACACAACACTGCAATGTGTTCAGTCCCTGTCAAGACAAACATTCATGTATTTAAATTGCCTTTGAACAGCCATAACAAAAAAGAATGTTGTCTACTTTATTTTTATGAAATAAGTTTCCATAACTATATGGAGGACAGGACAGGGTTAAATGGCTTCTCACAGCATAGCTCAGTAAATAATGAGGCAGAGTAAGAATGACTTTGACTGGTCAGGGGTTTTTTGAACCTCAGCGCATTAAACAGTATCCATTTAATAATGTCCCCATGAGGCAAATCCAAATGTTTTTTTTTCTAAATATATGTGCACACGCATTATTCTGGTGTTTGTCATGTGATGTCAAGAACTGAATAATAAACAGTAGCTTAGTAATAGTCAGCGATTATCCTCATGTCTGGTCTCAGAGACCGGGGATGTTTATAGTAACTGACCCATCAGTCAGGCAGTGTAAATAGATGAAAGCAGTTGAGGGTTATTATTAAAGTAATTTATTAAAGACTTAGCTAAATTGAACGATGTCAGGTTATTTAGGGCAAAAAAAATTGCTTTAATTAAAATGTAAAATCTATACCAATGTATAAATTATTTTCTCTCATGTATTTCTACACAGGGATATGTGAATGTGTTATGTCCTGGAACGTCAATTTTTTATGATTTCTTTTCATTTTATCTCATGTTATTTTGCTCTGCAAGTTGGGGGAAGATGTATGATACACAAGAGTGTTCTGTATTGATTTTGATGTGCAGTTTTAATGTGAGTACCAAATGACAGTGAAAGGACCGCTTAAAGATCAAAAAATCTCCTCTCCATAAGAAGGATTTACAGAGCCTGCTAATGCAGGCAGGGTACGAGGGGTAACACACTGTGAGCTCTGCTGTCCACGCTGGCCAACTCTGATTAATGGTCCAGGTGGCCACCCCACTCTGGACTGCAAGAGGAACAGCGAGAGGAGACAGATACATGAGCAAGACTGAGAGGGAGAGAGAAACGGGGTTAAGGGAGCTTGAAACTGGAAAGCAGGGTTAGGGAGGTGGAAAGGAGGGCATGGTAAGGCACAAAGAAAAAACTTACAATTTATGATTGGAGGGTTAGAAGACAAGAAAAAGAGGAACAGGCTGGTTGAAGAGTTGGATATTTACAGCTACCTAAAGTTAGCTCATCTCTTTGCCCTTCTTATGCCCCGTTTTACTTTATTTATATTAGGTTTGTTTTTCATCCATTTAGCACCACTGATCGATGTGAGGATAGGATGCTATCATTTTTATGGCAGATAATTCAGTGGATATGCAGATTCTTGCCACTTTTGCCTGTTGTGCTTTCTCTTTTCTTCCCTGTCTCTTTTCTTTACTTGCCCACTCTCCCTCCCAGATAGGTGGCTGTTCCCCCCCATTGCCATTCTCATCATCATCAATCAGCTAACTGCTGGCCATGAGAGAAGACCTTTCTCCGTCTTGTCACTCCCTTTCTGCATTCTGCATTCTCTCATTCTCTTCACGCCTTCCATACTCAATCATCAACTTCTCTCACTTTCACATCACACTTTCCCTTGTCATTCATCTTCGTCATTGTCTATTTCTTTAAGAGTGGTTTCTCTCTCATCACCCCTCTCACACGCAGTCCCTTGCTCAGTCTCATGTAAATAGTTTTTTTCTCTTTGTGTACTCTTAATGCTTCGCTCGGTCAGTGTTGCATTTCTGGATGGAATCCATTTTGGATTCAATAAGATGGATGTGCGATGGTGTGTGTTAACATGGAGTTTAGTCATCTCACTATTACTCCTTCGCTTTCCTGGGGAGCAAAAAAAAAAATGCTCCGGGGATATGAAATGTTGAGTTAGAAGCTGGTATTGCAGACAGCTTGGAAACATAAAGAACTTGTTAAAGCAATATATATCTACCTAGAGCTTAACGAGTAATAGTTTACAATGCATTGTTTTGCTCTGTGTGACCGCCATGTAGAGGATATAGCGGTAGACCAAGGGTGTTCAAACGCATTGTAAGTCAGGGGTAACATACAGAGCAGTCTGATCTCAAGTGGGCCGGACGTTTAAACAACAAGAACTCCAATGTTTTCCCCCTTTGTTTTACATTTAATGAATCTTTTCACAAAACATGTTATGAACAACCTGACAATGTTATGCTTAAGTTTACCATTCACACATTGCATTGTAAACGTACAGATCACAGTGGATCTACAAAGGTACAAAACATTCTATTATGATTAGAACATTAATCTAGATTATTTTACTACACGTCTATGTAGTATTCCTGAAACTAAAGTGGGAGCTAAAAGTACGACCCCAGGAGACAAATTAGGGATTTACTGTATGTATAACCTCATAATTGTAGTTTATCTTCAATGTAGAGTCGATTTTCCTGCTCTGCTTCTGGACAGTGGTCGGGGAAGCACTGGGGGAGATATTACCTCCAGGGCTGCTCCAGGTTAACACGCTTACTTCTACAGATAGGGGATGAACAGGCAGAGTCTGAGCGTTTATTTCTCTCTACAGGCTTGGAACACAACACATATTTACCCTACTTCACAGTGACTCATGTTAACTCGCTGGCTTCGCTCTCTTCACTCACACATTCTTACAGCAGTAGTTTACACAAATTCATCTTGCGGGCCCGATTGGACGTTCTGGTGGGCCGGTTCTAGACCGCGGGCCGTACGTTTGACACCCCTGGGGTAGATGATTGATTGATGTTTCAAAACGTCTGTTAGAAACAGTGTATTTAGCAGATCACACGGTTTGCAATTTACGATACATATTATGCAGCAGTAAATATAATTTGATGGTAAATCATGTCGTAATGCTCCATCACATTTCAGATCTCCTACAGATTGAAATTTTGAACTGAAGCTTACTAAAAAAAACTGTCACAATTCCACATATTCAGTAGATCAGCACTTTACTTCTTTCATATTGCTCTTCAGCTGTTCCCCTTTACCCTTGCCACTTGTTTACAAAGTCAGTTTCATCATCAGTATGCACATGTGTCTATAAGCGTGAGCAGGGTATGTGACCATACACTAATCAGTCCGTAGGATTACAGTATGACCTTTGACTGCTCGCCCATCCCTCAGCTGTCTCACTGGTACTGCTGTGCTTGTAGGAGGTTCATCCAGACTTGATCCAAAAGAAAAACAAACCCTCGTTTCAGTCATACAAGCAAGAAAGTATAAGAAGATTCTGATGTTACATCCATATGCTGAGATTACTTAGAAGCTGCAGGTTAATGTTTATAATAGTTTCTATTGTTTTTATATGCAGGTGCATTGTTTGTCTGAGGCACCGCATGGTAAACTGGAAGTGGTTGGTCTGTATATCTACTGTAGAAAACAAATTGGATATAAATATAGCTTCCGATGTCATAAGAAGACTGTTTTTCATTGATGTGTAATGTGCTGTCTCAAATGTTTTGTTCATAACATGTTGTGGTTAAATTATTATTATTCTAAATTGCCCAGACCTCTGAAATTAGTGTTCTCTCCATGGCTTATCTGCTTTTGTTTTGTTTTTGATGCAAAACTGATAATGGATAATCGTCGTTTTACAATTCCTTAATCACAAAGTAAATGTCCCTAATATGTTGAGTTCTCTTGGTCCTGCAGACGCTCCCATATTGGATCCAGTCTTCCAGGACGTGCGTTCTAGAAACTATCAGATGGTGAGGCTGAGATGTACAGTCTTGCGGGCCAATCCACCTCGTCTGACAGACATCCGCTGGTATCGCAATGGTGACCCGATACGCATGCCCATGCCAGACCTGAAGGAGACGCCGGAACTTAAGTTCAAGCTGGAACCGACCAACAATGGCTCTTATGAATGCCGAGTCAGCAATAATGCAGGAACGTCAACGTGTACTTTTAATGTATCGGGTGAGTGAACACCTACAGTATCCCCCCACTACCTTATCCTCTCCATAATTATTTAACCATGGGTGTTTTATTCTCTCTCTCTCCTTATATCCCACAGCAAATCCATACAATGCTGAGTTTTACTTTGACACACCCAACCCAGTGCGGATTCTTAAAGGAAACAACTACTCCTTCAATCTACAATGGACACAGAAAGATCCTGAGGCCACAGACCGGATAATAGGTTACTGGATTAATGTCCGAAAGGTAAAGTACTCACACACAAACACAGAACGGCACATGTTGACATCAATCCACATACACACACAAACGTCTTGTGTGTTTATAATTTGTTTATTTGCCACTCACAAGACTGACACCGGATGAACTGATGAGATGAACTTTTTGTGACACCGTTTGGTGTCACCTTGACCTAAGAGCCTTTCAGCCTGTTTATACATTTTTACATAAGCTTTATTCGAGGATCATGGCATACAGCTTGAAAGAGCTTAAAACTCTGATTCCTCAAATTACAAGACAATAAAAAGAAAATGATACTCAAAACCCCTACACCCACCCACTCCAAGATAGCCAACATATTCAATTAGCTAAGGTACTGATGTAAAACCTGTGTTGTACACCTAACCAAGGTGTACACACGACAATGTGATATCATTTAGACCGTCAGAGAATAGATAAAGGTCCAAGAATATTTGTACAGACATGCAACGAACAAATTGTTAAAATATAAATTAAAATGTTGTTGTTTCTTAATAAAATGATCGTTAGAGCCCCCGAGTGTATATTTAAGTCATAATCATGTCAAAACATCATGTCTTTTGACTAGGCGACTGAGGAGATAGAAGAATTGATGAATGAAAGAATTATGAGTGTCTTCTTAATGAGCAATGCTACAATGACCTTCTCTTCTCTTCTCTTCTCTTCTCTTCTCTTCTCTTCTCTTCTCTTCTCTTCTCTTCTCTTCTCTTCCCTTCTCTTCTCTCCTCTCCATATATGTAAATATGACTGTTCATCTCAGGCACGCCCCATGAGAGGCCTTTGAACTTCAAACTTCTCTCAGACGTCCCACATATTTACTGCACAGCAGGATTTTATTCACTTTTGAGTGACAAAACACAATGATTTACTAAACCAGAGTGGTTCTCCATTGCCAACATCTTGTCAATTTAGCCAGAATGTGGATCAGAGAAACAAATTACAATTTTAAAATGTTTTAAGTAGCATTTAAGCTTGTCCTCAGGTGATTGACTTCATGTTCATCTTACAACAAAGGGTCTTAAATTAGACATGTAAGCACAAACTTCAAATGACGGTGCTTTTCCACTACACCGTTCCAGCACGACTCGACTCTACTCAATTTCTTTTGCTGTTCCATTAGCGATATTACCTGATACCTGGTACCTGATACCTTTTTTAGTACCTACTCTGACAAGGTTCCAAGCGAGCTGAGCCGATGCTAAATGTGACTGCCGACCCCTGATTGATCACAGGGTGTCGGCACTGGAAGAGTCATGAGCTCAACATCCAACACAGGAATCAAACCGAACAATGCTAAACTGTAGATCAGTTAAAACGATTTAATATCTGAGAGCAGGAAGTACTGAGCGATTCTGTGAATTCATCTTTTTAATTAACTGATTCTAGTGATTCAGTACGCCGAAAATAGCGATCACTAGTTATAACTGTATAGTGGAAAAGCGCCATGAGAATAAGCAGCACCTTCAAAACCAGTAGTTCACATACATTGATTGACTTTAAAGTATGTGACATGCAGCCCCACACTACTAGAATTCCATTTGCCAATGCAATAGCAGGACTGATTTCTATGTTTTTTATATATATATATATATATATTTATACCTACAGGCTTTTCCACTGATTCCTACTAAATCAAAAAGTTTTGGATTCTACCTTGTTCTTTTGTTGTTTCAAACATCTATTCACGGATTACTAGCTTTAAGTCAGAGGACAGGCAGGATAAGAGTGAATTATTATACACAACTGACTAAGGACTGTTGTGTGTGTGTGTCAGAGAGAGAGAAAGAGAGTGTCTACCAGGTTGTTTTTGTGTAGATGAATAGCTAATTCCCCTCCTACTTTAAGGACTTGGCTGCTTACCTTGTTAAGTAAGACTCTTCAGGGAAATCCAAAATGAGCACTGGCCTTCCTAAGATGCACATTAGCCTGCATGCTTAACTACTCTCACTCCTCCATTGTTGCCTCTTTTGTATTTCATTATGCCGGTATCCTCATTTCCCTCTTCCCATCTCTCTGTCCATCATGGTTCCACTTTTTCTTGCTTCCCATTTTTCTTGGCGCTGCGCTGTAAGTGCAGACGTAATGACATTTAACGTTGACTGAACCGTGGCAAACTGAAATGGCACTGATAAATATTTGTTGCAAGTTGTTAAAATAATGACTTGCATTAGGAGGCCGTTTATAATGACTGGAAACTTTAATTTAACTTTAAGGCTGTTGCATGCATGTTCCCGAAAAGAGAAGGCGGGGGGAAAGAGACAACAGAAGTTGAGAGTAAGCAAGGAAGTGAATAAAAATGAACAAAAGAGAGAAATAAAATGCAAATTAACAAAAGAAAAACAGTGACTCTCACAGGTCCTCTCAACTATTAAATGGAATACGAGAACATTCAGATGTAATCCCATCTCAATTTCACAACCCATCTATTTCTGCAACACTTTCTCCAGCTCACCCTCTTAACACCTTGACACTCCATCTTTTTAGCACTTGCAAAATGATGTGGAGATCTCTGGGGAGAAACACGGGCTCAGAGGTGGATTCAAGAGGATTCAGTTTATGTAGAGAAATGCTCTGAGCATATGCTTAGAACATTTGCTCATAAGTGTGTGCTATCCCCTTACACTAGCGTTCTGTTTTTTTGTTATAGACATGGATGCACCTCTGCTTACCTGCATCTAGAGCATATGTCCATTCCTGTGTGTGTGTGTGTGTGTGTGTGTGTGTGTGTGTGTGTGTGGGAGACCACATAGATTGCTCGATGACTCATTGCCAGGCTGTGAAACCACTGTTTACACCTCTTAATTTAGTTTTGCTTTCCCTGCAGGGGCTTTCTCTGTGTAAGAATCAACAGCTCCTCCTTGATTTACAGTATCAAGCTGTCCTTTGCCTACTCTTTTGCCTCACACCACAACCTCCAAATGCAGCATTATTTTAATCACTATACTTGTTAGTGATAATTCATTTCTCTTTTTGCCACAGAAGCAGATTTATGAAGCCTCCAGGGGCTAATTTCAGACATTTTGCTTGATTTAAAATAAAGTGGCAAAGTAAGCTCAAGTTGTCTTTTATCGGTCACAGCTTATTATTATGAATGCAGTGCTCCTTTTTATGTTCAAGGGACGATCATGATCTGTATCTTAATTCATGTTTACTCAGTTTTAGGGATTCATTTCCTCTTCTGTAGATCAGATGTGTGTCTCTCTATTGCACCGGAAATTCAAGTAAATTGGAATTTGAATGAATATTTTAGCACCAGGTCACAAAGAGAGAGACCTATGCAGCATTGAAACAGTTTAACACATACATGTATGTGTTAAAAAAAAAAAAATCCTTTACCATCATAATTTTATGATGTAATAATAATCCCGCTCACCTGGAGTTTAATTGTGGTTTGTGTTTAAACTCCTAATTTGTCATCCTTGAGGTCCCTTTTCCATTTCTTTTTACACCTTGACACCTTCACCCTGTCACAGTCGACCATGTTGCCTTTTTCTTTTAACTATACATAATAAAATATTATTATATATAAATATTATAAAATATTCAAGATTAATTACAGTTCATTGAACACAGTGTATTCATCATTTATGTACACCAATGCCCCCACAATGCAGATACTCACTAGGCCTCAAAGAGAGAACAGTAAGCAATGAAACTGATAGGTGCAGCCACACTGCACACATGCACAGACAATGATTTATTCACATGCACACACCTAACATGAGTGGGTTGATGGCTCATTCATAAACAAGCTCCATTAATAGAAGATAATAGAAAAAATGAAGCCCAGACTCTTTATTGTTTAAAGAACCTCCTCTCATGCTGTCAACCCAGATTTCTCTCTCACACATCACTCCATTTTTTATCCCATGCCTGCCCTCTTGCTCTAACCCTCTTTCACACGTTCTTTATCTTCTTGTCTCTTTATTGACACACCTGATGGAGACTGATGAAAACACTGTGTGGTTGAAATGTCTGCTTTCCCAGATTAGGACATGGCTGTTCTTGCGAGCTGGGCAGGCTGTTCTTAATGACTGTACCTGGTCTTGAGTTAAATTTTTTTTTCCCAAACACAGTGACATTATGCATTTCTCAAAACCCATATTTTAACCAGTATGCCCAACCCACGCCTAAATGAAACCTGATCATAAATAGCGCCCTCAAGCCAAATCTTTGCAAGTGTGTTAGTAATGGAGAGCAGGCACACACACACACACACACGCATACATATTTAAATGTCCACTGACCTAGTGAGGAAGGCAGACAGAGACAGAGGCAAAGAGAGACAGATTCTTTAACACATGAGCAGCTGAGTTCCTCTGAGTCACACCTCAGCAATGTGTGTGTAAGTGGAGGTTGCTGGTGTTTGAAAGAGAGGAAGCTCAGTTCAGGCCCAGATATTTATACATGAATTCAACCCACGTTGATAAATATGAAGGAACGAATGAACAACTGGAAGCAGATAACATACAGCGACCGGCTGTTTGTCTACAGACTATCCACACAAAATCCACACAGGACTGAGGCAGAAAAGGCTGCGCTGTCATGTATGTTTCTGCAACGCTGTCAATCAAAAACTGGTTCCGCCTTTCAGACAGTTCCTCCAATCATCATGCAGAAGCCCAGTGTCCATCCCCGCCCACTGCCATTGAAGTTGAGCTTCCGTGGAAGCCGGATCACAAAATCACAAAAATCTATTCTGTGTCATCCCATAGTGAACAGCTGAAGCTGAGCTTCTAAAGGTTTTAATGTGGAGGCTGCTACGAAAATCACTTAAGATGATCGGTCATCTGTGACAAAACAGTCCAATCTGAACAAACTAGTGACTCGTTCTAATCGCGTTCAAACGTTTAGTATTGAAATGTAAAGACAACACAGAAGCTGAGCTTCCCATGCTGTCTTAGCGCAATTGACAGCAATCGCGCAATCTTTGTCTTCTGACATGTGTGTTTACGTTAGTATGTGGACGGCTACATGTGTGCAGACCTTTATACACGCAGCTCACCTACCTAAAATTCTGACTCCGGCGTTATTAGCTCATCTCTCCCCACTTTATGTAAATGACGTGAGCAGAGAGCTTTTCCTTCCTGATATATTCAACATAATTATGCTTATACTGTATTACCAATGTGTGAGTGTTCATATGCATGAGTCTGAGACTGAGTGGGTGTTACATTTTACTAAGTAACTGCTGCGATGTTTAATAATATGCACTAGTTACAATATCAAGTGCGCAAATGTCTGCGCACCCACACGGCAGATACATTTCAATGTACAACCAATGAACGCTTGAATAATGAAGCGTTTGTATAAAGTGACAACATCAGCTGTTGTAATAAAAACATACTCATGGTGATAATATTCACTCAACAATGAGATTGAAAATATCACTTTATGTGAAATGCCAAGGGAAAAAAATCCCTCCCATTGTGTTAGGTTGTAATGGTATGACGCTAAAACTTTCAGAAAATTCCAACTCATCAACAGGAAACAGTAGTTCACTGTCCAAATGCCCTGAATGACCTCTAATATTTTGTGCCTCGCAGCAGCATCATAAATAAACTTTGGGGGAAGGTGAAATAGAGGAGAGGACATGATTCAGTGGTTTATTTTTGGAAACAGATTATTTAGTTTGTACCAGGAGAAACCTGTACGAGGATGGAGAGGGATACTCCATGACTGGCAGGAGAGTGTTAAAAGTTGGTGCAGCAGAAATGAAAAACAGCCAGACTCTCCACTAAGAAAGGGAGATTTAACAGCCACGAGTGGCATTGTGCCTGCTGGGGAAGGAAGGATTGGATTCTGACTGTGTTGTTCTGGGCACTAACTTGTAGGGATTGGGCTGTGGCTGCCACGTGGGACTGGTGCAGTAATTAGAGTCAAAGCAAATTTTGTTGGCAGCCTGGGAGTCACCGTGGTCTTGAAATGATGGTCTCAGTACTACTGGGTTGAAAATTTGTTGTAGCCAGTAGATATGTCATAAAAATAGTCAGAGCAGGACAAGAGGAAGAGCTGACTTCCTGCGTGCAGATGTCGGAGCACATGGTATTGTAATAATTAGCAGAGGACATATCCACCATACCAAACTGCTGTAGATGGAGAGCTGAGGAGCAAACAGATTGTTTTGGTTTCTCTCAAAAATGTATATAGATTTCTGTAAATTACATTTATATTTACCCTGTTTTGGCTAATGTTTACTTCAAACATATTTGCATTGTCTTTATTCAATTAAGACAATGTGTAAGAACATCAGTAGTATATACAAGTTGTAAATGTGCTAATTGTGCTCATTTATATATCCACATTATTCCCTTGGCAGGTTAAATAACTGTAACCTTACATGTACACAAATAGTAATTGCTGCATATTCCACAGCTCTGTACTGTATACATATTATATCATACTGTACAGACACAACACCCACAAAATGCATGCACAGTACACTCACCTCTGCTGCATGGATAACCTGATAATGGCATGCTGTGGGTGTACTAAGGTGTTATGGTGGAGTGGCTGACCTAATGCATTAGATTGAGCTCAGTGTCAGGTCTTTAAGTAGCTGGGATTAGAGGTAGAAACACAGCTAATGGATTTGTCTCTGCGTGGGTGGAATAACACAGTAATAGCTCTTTTAAAAGTGATGCTAGAAAATAAGAGGAGAACAATTTGACTAACATGTTTCCCTTTTAATTTCAAATCGTTTGGGATTAAACGCAAATAGATGTGTCTCTTTCAGAATGTTGAGATAATGAGATTTACTTCCTTCCATTACGGAGTGCAAGATGTATTGTGCGAAAGCTGAGAAGTAAGGAAAGACAGAGAACACGTCCACTTCAACAGAAAAGAACAATTAAAGTATTTAATTTTCCTGAACAATTTGTTTTCTTGTGATACTTACTTCACGACGATAAGGAACTTGTGGATGAAATACTGCGGGGTATGTGATTGCACTGTTTGTGAATGTGGGCAATTACACAGTGACTTCTCATAAATAAATATGGAGAATTAAATGAAATATAACCCGTATACGTCTGGCGAATCGCAGTATAGCGGGGACATTATGCACTTAAACCAACATACACTGCACTGTTTTACTAAAGCATTTCAAAGAAGAAGACTTCCTCTGACAGCTGCTTTACTTTGTTTTGGATAAACGATGAGAGATTAAAAAACCTCAAGATTGTATAATCCAATCCAGGTCTGGAGGTGTATTGTTTGGCTACATGCCCAGCACTGGCTCTATGCCCACGTGTGATTCCATTTACCATAAATGGAAATCTGTGGAAAACATCACACACATGGTAGAAGGTAAAGGAAAATAGCATGATGACATGGTGATTAATAAGCTGTGTCTAGATAAATGTGTGTGACTTCTATACAGCACAGAGCAGATATCCGTGGAACACTTCCTGCATTCTATTACATTTGAGCTGACATTATTTTTGCTCAGAAAAACAAGATTTCGAACCTTGACATTGATTTTGTTTGCCTGTTGACATGAAGTTATTGAATGTGTTAAGTGTTAACACTAACAGATGAGAGTTGAGCTGATGATATGAGGTGATACTGGTGTTTCCCATCACTGTGCAGGATTCATTTCAGTTTTATTCTCTTTACATGTACTAGTTTGTACACATCCTAACATGTGTGTTTCTCTTTGTGTGTGTTCGATTACCAATCTAGAACAAGCAGAATCTGTTGTCCAAGCAGATTGACCTAAAGGGGAAGGAGCCAGAGAAAGGTGTGCTGATGTCCTACACAATATCAGACCTGAGAATCCCTCTGTCCTACGAAGTCCGACTGTCCCCCATCACCACCTACAGCACTGGGGACTACATCAGTCGAAACATCCAGTACTCAGAGCGTAAGATATTTGATTATCTTTTATGTGCATTTAAAACTGATGCATGAATGGTCTGTGCATTTCTGCATTGTAATCAATATTGTTTTAATTGTTTTACAGCCTACACCTACCCAAGGCCTTCAGGTGAGACCACATTTCCCTCTGCTCCTCCACATTTTGCAGCCTTCAGGTTGTTGTTGTTGTTGCCTGATTGATGTCAGGGTGGTAATGCTTGGAAGGCACATTAAAGTTTGATGAAAGCTAATTTAGCTTGTATGCTGCAAGCAATGTCAGCACAAGTTTGTTAAAGCAAAGTTCGGCGTGACCCAGTCTTTCCTTGTGTTTTATCGTGCTACGGAGGAGAGTGCAGTAAGAGTAGAATATGATGGTTGCAAGAAATGTCATGACAACTCGGTCACTGAAGGATACAGTATTTGCCTGCAATGTGATTGGTTTAACAGATGATTTTATAAGGGCTACTATCTTGAATCTCCATTATTAAAACTTTATTAAATCCTACTGTGCCTTCTTTGTCTCTTTCTGTCAGCCACATCTCTCTCCACTTCCCTCCATCTCGCCCTCTTGCACTAACCCCCGCGCTCTCCTTTCCTCTCTTCCTCTCTCTTGCCATCCCTCAATCTGTCTCAGTCAATTGCATCTTGTCTATTTTCTTCATTAAGAGACAGAGCAGCGTTTTCTGGCAGGAGTGGCAGTTGGCCCTGCCAGGGTTAGGCAATTAAAACAACAGCAGATTGGAACAGACTCCGAGAACAACAGTGCAAATTGAGAGGAACGCATGTAGTGGTGCAGGATGTGAATAGCAATAGATTAACTCCCTGAAACAAAAAAGCACACACACACACACACATGCTGCCCTCAAAGGGAGTGTGAGCCATATGCATCTGCAGCAGGAACGTTTCGCTAAATATGTCAGCTTGAATTGTTTTAGGTAGTTATTATTATACTGGCTTGTATCCTTTTTTTATTTGTATTGAGTCCACACCACACCACAGAGGACCCTCTGTCTTGTCTGTTTAAGACTTCATCTTAGACTTCTCACAGTCAGAAGATAAAACTAAAATCGGGTATCACAACATGCTTTGTACGTGTGTTGAGGGGGGGGCATATGTGTGTGTGACTCCAAAACACTTGAGCGAGGATATGAAAATAAACCCAGAGATCCTTGAAGGTTCTTTTTTAAGGTAAATCTAATAAAATCTAGCTTCCCCAAAAGGTGTTGTGAGTCATTTTATCATAAAAACATCCTCCTGAGGCTGTAAGATGCGAAAAGGGTAGCCTGAACCTCTTCAAAACATTTACACACCTAGCCCTGTAGTCTTTGCTCACTTTTGTGGAAAAAATAAATAAATAAATAAATACATACATTTCACATCAGTTGATACTCAGTGTTGAAATGAATTACAGCAGCAGTGGTTTTGTCCCACTGCCAGTACATTATCAAGATTGTCCTGACTTTGCTGGATACTTACAATTTGACTATTCAGCATACGTCTCATTTGGATCATAGATGAGAGTCTAAAAACAGCGTTGTTTAAAACTCGCTCCATTAGATCAACTTTTCTCCTCTGCTGTAGATGCACGTAGTGTCTTCATGCAGTAGCACCATTTGATAAAGGGTTTTTTTCCCCCTACATTTGACACACTCAGCTGTATTCAACTTTACCTGCACACTAGAGTCTTACATTAGAAATAGTGCAATGCAGAATATGGAATATGGAAAAACCCTGCTTTCAACAATATGCCTGTTACTTTCTGAATAAATGTAGACATGAGGATTGTCCAATAGCCAAAATAGAGCAGTGAGTCCCTGTTCTTGTCCTGGTCAGACCATCTTCCTATTCTCTCACCCTGCTTCTGCCATTCGGTGTCTCTTTTACATTCATATTTCAACTGTATATTGCAGAAAAAAAGAAGGAAAAAAAACAGTTTCTCACCTGCCTAATGTCACTGATCAAGTGTTTGTTTTCTTCTCTCGCTTTTTGCCTTTACACACACAAACACACGTCCGTCAGACCACGTGTGCGGTTTCGAGGACGAGCGCATTTGTGGTTTCTCTCAAGACCGTAGTGACATCTTCGACTGGACAAGACAGAATCACTTGACACAGAACCCCAAGCGATCTGCCAATACCGGCCCTGATACTGACCGCAGCGGAACCAAGGAGGGTGAGGAATGACTTTATCTACAGGTTCATTTTTCTGTATAGTGGTCATAGCTCTGAAGAGACAGGGAGACAGCACAGTTCAAGAAAAACAGACAAATATAGAAATAAGATTTAAGTCCTACTAAAATGTGTTGTGTTTTTATTTGAAATTCTAAGAAATAGCGTTGTGTTTTGTTGGTTTTTAGGGTACTACATGTACATCGAAGCTTCGCAACCACGTGTTCAGGGAGACAAAGCTCGTCTGCTGTCTCCACTTTTTAATGAGACCTCATACAGGGGCCCCAAGGGCTCCGGCAGGATGCCATACTGCGTCTCCTTCTACTACCACATGAAGGGCAAACACATTGGTAAGTACGTCAGGATAATGCTCATGCCGTATCTGTCGAGTGAAATCATAGAATAACACCAGGATGCTAAGCGGCGAATATACTGACACGCAAAACTGTTGGGGTTTTAGTATCGCTGGGCTTCTGTCAAAATGTGAACTTTATGCTTGACCCTCACTTGTACAGAGCTTGTCAACACACAACAAAGTAGGTGTGTGTGTGTGTGGAGTCAAAAAAAGTTCTCTTTGTATGTTTGAGCTTGTGCCTCAGTGTGCATGTGTGTGTGTGTGTTGTGTAGGGGGTGGTTGAAGGGGGCAGTGGGTGTGTGATTTATGGTGGTGGCAAGACACAATCAGTCATTTGGGGGAGCTGTTTGTCATAATATGCTCTGTCACACAGGTAGAATGCATACATCCTGTAACCTATAATATACTATACACACACACACACACACACACCCGTCTTTGCTGGGACCCGCTTGAGTTATAGCCCTCATGGAATTAGGACATTTTTGGAGTGTAAGGACAATGTGGCCAGTCCTCACTTCTGGACAGACAAAAAAATGAATCTGATACCGTGGTTGAGTTCATTGTATGTTTCTTCTCACTGTTCTCTACTCACTCTTACAACATATGTCAGCACACATATTACATACATGATAAAAGCACTTCATGCAGTTTGTGTCCATAGGTCTTGTTGATGTTTCACAGCAAAGCGTCGCCACACAATCTCAGACAATACAATAGTCGCACAGTCCCTGCTTACGATCAGAGCAATCTGTTCCCAGCTACGACGCCCTGCTCTGCTGAAAGCCCTCCCACAATTTACTCTGTATCCCTGACAGTCTCTTCCAATCTGTTGTTGCTTTAATTGCCTTACCTTGGCAAAGCTCACGCACCTGCCAAAGGGACACAGTTTGACTCTTGATGACTAAAAGGTGGATAAATGAGGAAAGACAGAGGGGGTCAGAGAGAGAAAAGATGGGATAAGTCGAGTGAGGGGAGTACGAGGGCTGGTCAGCCCTGGAGAAGAGGAGCCAGGATTAACGAAGAGTTGAAAGTAAAGATGATGGGAAAATGGAATGGCTGCGGAAAAAGGATGGAGTGAGTGAAATAGAATGATGGGGCATAGAAGTGAGGTTAGAAAAGGCTAGATCGGAGCGCTGCAGGGTAGTCCATCAACATGGTAATGTTCAGTGCATGCACAAGTAGTGCTTGATGCTGAAGTACTACAAAGCATTAAAGTATTCACATACATTGACACGATGCAATCCATAAAAACACTGTTACCCTTCTCCAACCCACGTACAGTATAATACTGTATATTTTGTCTGTTTTGTAATGCGTAACGTTGTGTGAATATAAAAGAGGGACAAACATCTTTTAAGGATTTGGCAAAATTGGAAGGGAAAGTACAATGCCCTCTGACGAGTTTGGATTTAAGATTTGTAATAGACCGGCAATGTAAATGAAAAACACTTTTTTTTGGTTTTCTGGCAGCAACAATAAACAACACTTAATTAGTTTTGTTTGGCACTGGGTTGCATTTTAGACTGGCTCAGTTCCACTGGCAAGCATACCAGAATCATTGGTTTATTTTCACTTCACGGTGACTGAGGACAAATGAGAGTATGAGGTAATTTAAATGTGCTTCTTACAGTGTTTTGGATAATACTGGTGAAGACTTTCATTCCATTCTCTGTGTGAATGTTCCGTAGTCTTTTGCGAAAGTAAAATGAAGGCAATGTGAAAGCTTATGATAGTCACTGGTGACTATAAGCTGCACCAAAATAAATGTTGTACATATATAGGCCGCAGGTTTTCATGTTGTAACCAGTAGCGGCGCCAGGATTCAGTCTCTTATCAAAGGACTTTGTTAATGAATGCATGAAGTTTATGAATGACGAGTGAGTGCGCGTGACTAGCCCTAAGTGAACGCTTAGTGATGCGTCCGTGATCGCTGCGTATGGTTGTAACGTGAGACATTTACACAGAAAGACGCTACACCGGAGTTTTTCGTTGTTTTTAATTAAAACAACTTCATTTAAACACGGGTTTGAACATGCCTGCATGTTTAGAAAATAAAACGGCACCGACACGGCATCAACATGCCTGGATGGTTTGAAAATAAAACACTGCACCAACACGACAGTAACACGCGTGGTTAGAAAAGAAAAAAACCTTTGGCCTATGCCAGAAAAGTCATCTTCATCTTCTTCTTGTGCACTAAAGCCACTGAAGTCTTCATCTTCAGCGCATAATCTTTCCCCACATCTGTCTCACTTTTGCGTTTACTGTTAGAGAGTGCCCCCCGGTGGCCGCAAGCCAGTAAAAATCTATAAATTAGCCGCACCGTTGTATAGGCCGCAGGGTTCAAAGCATGGGCAAAAAGTAGCGGCTTATAGGCTGAAATTGACGGTACTGTCTTTTAATCATTTTACACCAAAAGGCAAGTGCTGTCATTCCTTTTGAAGCATCTTTCTCCATCTACAGATTTACATTCTCCTTTTCATGATCAATTAGTTTAATTATAAAGGGATATAGCTGATTTGTCCCATCTTTTCTGAATTGGTCATTCACTCAGGTCTTTGGTTATCACATTTTTGCTTGTTGTTGATGTTGCAGATGCCAGGACAGGGAATGTACCATTACTATCTTCACTAAAGAGGTTCCATTTTTGACCATGTTTATCTGTTTGCCTGTCAGTGAGATACTTCAAAAAGTAAAGGATCCATTATCTCATTATCTCTCGGAGTGTAGGTCAGGGTCCAATTAAAAATTATTGAATTTTGGAGGTGATCTGGATATGGATTTTCTTTTTAAAACTATTGTTAACCTTGTAAGAAGGGGTATTGACATTTGGGAAACTAAGCAGCCTTGGCAGGGGGCTGTGCTCTTTCAGTGCTTTATTTAATATAAATTTACATTTATTAAATCATTTATGAACACAGTGGAGTAAAGTTTTGACTTTTAGGCTAACCAGCAACAGAGGCACAGAGCACATGAACCATTTATGGAGATGGTGGAATAAATGTGCCAGTATTCTTCTGAATGTAGCCTTAATATAGCTGTGCCTTCTTCTCGGTCTCTCTGACACTCTTACCAACACACTGTCTTTTACCTGAGTCCGATCAATAGATGGGTTATCAGAGTTTTCTCTCCACTTCCCTCTGTTGTATGTGATGAAGATGAAGAGACAGTCTGTGAGAATGGATACAGTAAGGTTCAGTGATGTGGAGGTAGTTGATGTATATAAGCCACTGCTGCTTATATCCTTTATATAACAGTGTTGTTTATGTGCAAATGTAATGTGGCTTTTGCCTTTTGAAGTGCAGTGACCTCCTAAGGTTTCCCTGACAGTGAAAACACAAGCAAACGATAGAAGTTGTTGTTGTTGTTGTTGTTGTTTTTTATCACATAATGACGTATTCACAATTATGTGCAGCATTTTAAGAGTGCTTGTTAAGCAAAATATGTTAGTAACCACCTTGCTAAGTGTTTTAAAAACTAGTTTCCATCTCATATAAAATTCAGCAATATGCTCTGAAATACACACACACACACACAGGATATATATATATATGAACATGAACGCTCCAGTATGGAACCACTTGTTTAAAGAGGGGGTAGAACTCAAATGTGTCGGGTGTGTTTGGGTTTGTATCTGGGCCATTTCCTCGTCTATGAATCCCTAAAGTTTCACAACATACACTTCAGCCACTTGCTGAGAATGCAGGGTTTGAGAAGCAAATTCTTCACATTTAAAGATGTGACGTACACAAAGACAGTGCTGGTTTAGCAACAGTCCTTCCACCTCTCTCCCTCTCTCAGACGTGTGCTAAGTTTGGCTCCGGTGCATCTTGGAGCCATATTTTTAGACCTGTCTGTGATGGTTCGCATTCATCCAGGTCATAGTATTCAGTCGTTAGCTGGAGGCAACTGGACTTGCTTGAGTTAGTTCTGAAGACGTTTCAACTCTCATCCAAGAGGCTTTGCATATTTATAGACACACTTCACTAACAATCCTGAAATGAAACTGTTTACACTCTTTATTTTGACACCACAGGTGCAATTGTTTTCCACTATTTTGTATAATGTGTGAAGAGAGAAACGACTCATTTGCTTTACATGTCCTTTAAGGAAAAAAGAAAACAACATAATCAAATCCAAAATTGCCATGAGTCAAACACATAAACATGGAAATAACTCACTAAACATGTTATTAAACGTGTTATTAAACGGGTATAGATTCTTGTTTATTTTCAACATTGTGATGGTAACGTTATCTCAATCAAAGATAGACTACATAGATATACCCAACAGAATGATAAACACACACACACACACACACACATGGCTTTGGACAGCTATGCTTTGGACACTTCACTGACTTCCATTCATTTGGACAACCAGTATCATCCCTTACCTTAACCATAAATGCCTAACCCTAACCTTAACTTAACCACTAATCTTAGCTCTAAACTTAACCAGGTCCTCTTAGAATTAGGTTCTGCCCTTATTGGGACCAGGTTTTGGTCTCCATGAGGGCTACTGGTCTTGACGAGGTCAGTGTTTATGCCAGAAAAGGTCCTAAGGACAAGTAGTCAAGGGGTTGCAATGAAAGGAGTAAAGATTTGTTGATTAACTGACATTTGCTAATAAACAGTTTTTTGGATGTTATACAAAGAGAACACTTACTGCCACCGTTACTTAAAAAGGTGTCTATTGTAGAGACACAACGTAAAAATCTGTTGAAAACAGGCTTGAGAAAATGACACCGTTCTCGTCATAGAGAGGTTATTCAAATCATCTGTCTCCTGCTCTCTGCGTGTGTCTCTCTCTTGGGTCTCCATGGTGTGAGAGTATCATTTATCTTCTTAATGATTCCCAGCCAGCTCCTAATTGGAACATTTACCAACCAGCAGTTTTTTTTTTAAACAAATACACAAGCACACAAGCAGGGGTCACACTATCTCATACATATACTATTTGTGTGTGTGTGTGTTCAAAGAGGCACCTCTTTAACTTTTGATAATAACACATTTTGCTTGTAGATTACGGTGATCATTTTGTCCCATCTGACAGGCTCCATTGTGTGTGTGTGTGTGTGTGTGTGTGTGTTTTCACAGGTACTCTGAATGTGATTCTGAGACTGAGAAGCATTGCCTCAGTGGACTCAGTGGTTTGGACAAAGTCAGGTCCTCAAGGCCCGGACTGGAAGACAGCTTTCTTTGACATCAGCCCCAGTGGACCTTTCCAGGTAAGAATTTAGTGATTACTTTTCTTCTCAACACAGATAATTACAAAACAACAATACGGCAATGAAGGAAACACACAAGTGTATCATTTGGGGGGGCCACTTTGTCTTTGTGGAAATGCAAATAGACAAAATGACAAAGTGATACAACCTAAGGCTGTGTTTTCATTGTAATAGATGTGTCTTAAGTGCACCATGAATAATTATCATTTGACAAGAGCACAAAACAAAGAATGATATGTTTTTTTTTAATTAATTCCATTCATTTTTCCAATAACAAGCTCTAGACATTGCTAAGTTTGCACCCACGTCGTCTCTATTGTTACTTTTAGAGATAGAACTGGGAACATTATGAATCAAGGGAATTTCACACAAAATAGATACATAGAACATTATGCAAGATTTTGTGCATTTTTCAAAGAAAGATTCTTTTAATGTTCTGAAGATGAGGAAAGCTTGTTTCCTCCTTGGTGGAGACAAAATATCAACACCTTTTTGAATAAGAATATTATGGTTTTCCGCAATAGAAATGGCCGTAAGTGTAAAGAAACAGCCCTGCCCGTGTTCCCACACAGGCGTTAGTGTCCCTGAGTCACTGCAACTGATCACAGTCTCGGAGAGTGAGCAGCGGGAGAGTCTGCCCACTGAAATCAATATGGCATCATTGTATCGAGCACACACAAAAGCTGTATTAATGAAGGCAATGAGAAATATGCTAGTTGTATTAGTTTATTCAGTCATGTGCGTTCAGTATTCTGAAGAACGTTGAGTGAACATTCAGGTCATTCTCTGCTGACTGCTCGTACCAAGTTGATCCATGCAGTAAACAGGGGATTATTTGCTTCATCAAGAAGATTCTGAGATTAGATTACAAACAACATACATGATAACAAATACATAAAAAAGAACATACTTGGTGAGTAATAATAATAATAATAGTAATAATAATTGAAAAGCAGGACAGTATGTAAACAAGTGCTAGGAGAGATTTTGTGTCATCACATGAAACAATGTCCCTGTCATTTCTGTTTCAGGCCGCTGATCATTTTAAATCTAACTTTGGATTTACGTGAATTATTCATCTAACGCTCTGACCAAACTCAAATTAGGCTCAAGGGGTGCAGCCTTTCCTAGCTTTTGCTTCCCTAATATTTTTGTTCCCCCTTCGTTTGAGGTCACCACAAGTTTAGAGTTTGTTTCACTGTGCACATTCAGTAGACAGTGGAGGAAAACAGTTTGGGAGACAGGACTGAGAAGAGGACTTTGTTTGAATAGAGTCTGTTGACACATCACTGAGGTCCCATCGGCTCTTTGGCAGCTTCACTTGCAGTTAGCTCTTTCCTGCTGGGAGGTGGTCGAGTAAACTAGATGACTCAGTCCTTCTTTCTATCTGAACTAGACACTTTCTCTCTCACTCATTGTGTGCCTGTGCTGTGTGTGTGTGTGTGTGTGTTTGTATCTGCCTCAGTATGTTTACAACCCAGCAGAGGGAGAGGGGAGAAAGATCCCTCAAAACTCCTGTGTGTTTGTTTCCCAAACTCTTCAGGGGTTTTTTTTTTCTCTATTCATCTCCACTTATGATTCTCTCTGTCCCAGTGGACAAACTGACCAGTGTGGTCGATTCAGGCCCTGGTCTGCTTCACACATGTCGTCTCCGGGGTAATGACAGTGTCTCTAAAGACAACACTCTCTTGGTGTGTCGTGTCTGTGCTGTGCAGTTATTATAATCAGATGCATAAACACTGTGTACGATACAGACACACGCGTACATGCAGACAAGCTGTTTCAAACACACACACACACACAAACACACAACCGTTTCTTATCCCCTGCAGCAATTAGCTATGACAGGTCAATTAACAGGGTTATTTATGAGCAGGGGATTCCTGCTAGTTGTGTTGTAATGATTCTAGATACTCTGTGTACGTGGATGGGGAAATTGAATCCATGGTGAATGTGAGCTGAAGGCCTTAGCTGGGAGCTGCCTTTGCTCTTTATTAACTATTCCTCAGCAACACTTCACCATAAGAGAACATTACACACACACACTGTGAAGAACATTTCTACATACTTGGTGTCATCGCTTCCCTTCGCTTTGTTGCAAACAGTTTAGTCATGTTTCGTCTTTATGAGACGCAAAGTATCCTCAAACTGACGTTAATTTACTTCGTATGACATGTATTACAGGCCATTCTATACCTTAAGTCAGCGAGTTTAGTCACTTCAAAAGCAGAATTAACGAGGAATTTGATGTGACCACCATGTTCCAGGTGAAATACACGCAGACACATCACTCACACACATTTAATGTCCTGTTGATGCACAGTGTGCTAAGAGAAGCAGTCACAGGGAAGAGCCTCTACCTTTACATGCATAGTGTGTTTTGTCTAATTGGTCCAGACACCATAACCTGCTGCTATTGAATAGAAATTAAACTGAAAGTAATCTGCTCCCAGGTGCATATAGTGTATTGATGTGTGTGAGGAAAAACAGTGGGTGCTGTTGAGACAGAGAGAGCATGTGTGGGGACAGATTGTGTCACCAATGAGGCTCTTAATGCATCTTAAATATTCATTATCCCATTTGAGTCTGGACTTGGGCATAGGTCGTTGAGACAGGATGGATGGATGAATGAGAAGGGAGGCATGTACATGAGCGATTATCTCCTTGGCAACTAAAGGTATGCCACATTTCCTCTTCACTCTCTCTTCTCTGTGGGGTCTCATGTGTGCATGCATGGACTGTCACGTTAGTTCACTCCATTATTTGGATCAGGAGGGACTTTCTTTACAGCGTCCATTCTTACACTATCTCTCACATGTCATATTTCAGAGGATATGCAAACCGACTCCTCAAAATGTGTAAAATATCTATTTGTTTTTGTCTCTCAATCAATTGCATGTTTCATTTATACATTTCTTGTGCTGCCATGCACTTAATAATTAATTAATTAATTAATCAATTAATTAATTAATAATTCACACCGTTCACCATAAGCAGAACAGACAATCAGTGCACTCGTCCACATTATCACACACACACACAAACCACTGCCATGTAACAAATAGAGATGTTCAATAATGTAAGGAGAGTGTGCAGCCTTGATTCTAGCACCAGCCAGAGGAGCAAGCTAATATACATACTTTCCTATTCTCTCCTTTCCCTTCTCTTTTCCTCCCTTTTTCTGTTATGTATTGAGCCCCTCAAGGGTCTGATGAAATGAAATAAGACCTGACTGTCTCTTCTTTTTTTTTGAGTTTTCTTTTTTAGCAACCATCCTTTCTACGGCCCCTATCGCTGCCTCTCCTCCTGCCTTGTTCCTCCAGCCACGCTTGTCTTCCACCCCGTTCTTTTTCTGCCTCTTGTTCTCCTTCGACCTCTGTCCCTATCTGCGTCTGGGGAGTTTGTGATTTCCTTACAATCACTAACAATGATTAAGCTGTCTGGTGCCGACAATTACCTGACACAATTGCTGTTGCTGTCTTCCACCTTGCTTTCATTGGAATAAAGAATAGCTCCATTACATTTATTTTGTCAGTTGCTCTGGCTCGCCGCATCTAAAATTATTGACACTCAAGTGTATGAAGGAGCCGACGACTGTTACAGATGACCGGGACAATAGCGTCTGGCTGCTGAAGGATAAAGCTTAAAGTACAGTATAATGATGCCAACAATAGCAGCTATTTGCAACTAAATGTCAAAACGGTGCCCATGTGATGCTGCTTTGTCCAAATAGTGTTTAGTGGGCATGATGATGTAGAGTCGGAGGGTTGCGTAAGGTTTAGTCACACATGTTGTCATATTACATTATCTATACCTTTTTGAGCCAGAACAGGTGCAGCACTCTTGGTCTGCTCAATTAACATACAATTAAATGGCATATTATGGGAAGCAACTGCATAGCTCTCACCACAACATGCCCTTCCACAAGCTTTATGGGAACCTATACAGTGATGTAAAAATGCCTCACTCTATGGCCTTGTTATATTGCTATATATATTCTACATAATAATAATCATAAATGAATAGGAATACATATCATTTTAGTTTCTGAAATAAGCTTCCAGTTAAAAATATGTAAATTATTTTTGCAGACCTAGATCTGTATTTAACTAATCCATTAACTTCAACATAAAACTGGTATCTTGCGGTCGGAAAATGTTCCCATTCATCTCTAAGGCCTTGTGTACAAAAGCCGGACAAGGCAAACCTGGCTTAATTAGGGTCGCTGTGTTAGTGCGGTCACTGTCTGTTGCTTTGCTGCTCAAGTATGATTATTTTTGTCTGCATCTGAAGAATAAAATGTAATCCAGGTTTGCGAGACAAAAACACAACATCCTTGTCGTGTGCAAATGATTTATTGTTTCAAATGATTTACTAATTCCATTTTTCCGGAGAAAGCATTTTTTTTTGAAGCAGATGTCGTTCACTTTTCACAGACTGCAGGAGTGACTGTGTATTGACACTTGTTCCATTCCTGCTGCATGTTAAGAGCATGTCCACAGAGAACACAAACGTTGTAATCCTCTGCACGGTTCGCCGACTGCATCCATTGAAGGTCTTTGAGGTTCTGCCACTCGCCTCAGTATTCCCTTCTATTTGTGCGCTGTCCATCCAAAGTAATGATGTCTTTGAGAACAGCTTCCCATGCTGCCTCTTTTAAACAGGAGCTGTAGCCAAACCAGTGGCTTATATTAACACAAGGGCTTTATTGTAAACTGGGGTCAAGCCAACTGATAAGGAAGTGTTAGAATGTCAGTTGTGTATGTGTATACTGACGTTGAAAATTCATAAAATGTGGAAAAAATATACATATACTTGGCCTACCCTTGTGTTCCCGAGACCGTTTTACAAATAAGAAATTACATGTACACATAAAATCAGTGTTGTAAAAAGGTAACATGTTGCAGTAGATTATCTGTGTTTCCACTCGCTCCTCTGTGGATTACCCAGAGGCCATCTGTGTTCCTCACAGTGTTTTATACCTGGGGGATTGTCGGAAACCAGGCCAACCCACATTTCTGTGTCGCACACAGCAGTGACTCTCTTCTGCACACACACACACTGTGGTACTCTCGTGGCTGTGTACCCTCTAGTATGTGAACAGCACATCAATGGAAACATTTAAGGTTGATAGAACGACATATTCACAACTCTGACACTTCTGTGCACACCTTTTGATCCTGCAGAGCCACACACACACATATGCACACACACACTTCGATGGCTAAAACAAGAACCTTCAGCTGCTCATGTCCCTGCTTTTACATCAAACCTGTGACCGCACCATGTTGTTGTTGATGTTGTTTTACTGGAATCATCTTCACCGTCTGTATGCTTGATTTATTATTGTCATGTCAGTGCTCAAAAATTATTCATTTTTAAAATTCTTTATCCTCCACAAGTGGGTTGTAGTGGGGATTGATCTGACATTGGGACAGGTCGCCAGTCCATCACGAGACCAACATACAGAGACGAACAACCACTCACTCTCACACGTAACAGTCAGTTTAAAGTGTCCAATTAATCGAATCGGCATGTTTTGGACTGTGGGAGGAAGTCACAGTCCAAAACTCGGAGAGAAAGCACACAAACACAGGGATAATATGCAGAAACCCTCGGCATCTGAACAGGTGACCTTCTTGCTGTGAGGCAACAGTGTTTGCCACTGTAACACTGCATGCTTCCAGTAAAACCCTGTGTCATCATAAAGTGTATCGGTCAGCAGTGAACATTAAGTCAAAGGGCATAAACCTGTTTCCCTGAGGATTTCCACAAAAACAAACTCATTGAATCATTATTGTTCCAGCCCGTGTTGCATTGCAGGATGTTGCGTTGCTTTGTGTCTTGACTTTCTCTTTGATATCTGTGCAGAAATGATTATACTTTGTGCGATTGTGTTGTCAGAGGAGACAGTTGTTTGTGATGTTGTTCTACGTGCTGTGTCAAGCCCAGTGTTTCTCTGGGCTTCATCTCTAATTATACAGCAAGCTGGTGTTTTCCACTTACAGGTGCACAGAGGCCTACATGCATGCATGCAGAGTAACTGTAATAAACCAAACACAAAATAAGCATATGCACAAAAGATACAGTAAATTGCAGTATTTATAAATGACATGCGCCATTTTAGCAGTTAGCCTCTTCCCTGTACTGCAGGGGTGTCAAACATACGGCCCAGGGGCCAGAATCTGGCCCACAGGATGAATTTGTTAAAATTTCACACTACAATTACAATCTAAACGTAATGTCAAATGCAATATTTTTCACTTCCAGATACCTGTGACTAAATGTTTGTGCCTTTATAGATCCAGTGTGATGTGCAAATAGTAAATTTAGACATGATATTGATGCAATTGCACTTATATTTCTCAAGAAATGTCATGTTTTGTTAAAATATCCTTCATTAAATGTAAAACAAAGGAGAAAAAAACAAAGGAGGTCTTGTTGGTCACTATTGTTACTGGTCCGGCCAACTTGAGATGAAATTGTGCTGTATGTGGCCCCTGAACAAAAATGAGTTTGACACCCCTGCCCTACTGCCTTGGAATAACCCTCACTCTTACCGTCTGCCTTAAAAATCTAATAGTGTGTTTGCATAAATGAGTCTGTCCTGCTCTTTCAGAAATTAGGAGTTTGGAAAGTGTGTGTGTGTGGCATGCATCTTGTCACACAATTAATGTTAACAATATGGTCCAACACGTCATGTGAGGCCCAGGACCAGAACCTGTTCTTTGGTTTATTTGGGGCTTATTACGTTATTTACAAACTGAAAGAAGATCCCTCATTCTGTGACTTAACTGGAGAGAAAAGGGAGATACTGCACTCTTGTATTCCTTTTCTTTACGAATGTAACTAAATTGTCTCCCGCATACACTCGTACACTGAGCAGTGCAGCGATGCAAGTGTATCCAGCCGTGACATGTTCAGTGATTCTAAAGTACGAGCATAGAAACTGAGCCAGAGGTTGAACTAAATAAAGATTTTTTTATTATTTTTTTTAATTTTACACTGATACATTTCCCACTTAAAAATAGTTTTTCATGATTACACTGCTGGGGTGAAACGGGAGAAGTAACTTCAAATGCACACAGTTATGCTGCCCCATGTCTTAGGCAATAAGTAGGCTATTGGTATCTGCCCCATGAATTTCTGGGTGATATTTCAAACTGACATATGTTTTAGGAGCTAACAGCACACCAACACCCGCTGATTAAAAAAACAGGTAATGGAATGCCACAGCGGTGAGAGATGGTCACCACTCTCTACATTTCACTCTCGTGACCATATATGGAGTTGGGGTCAATCTTTTCTCCAGGTTAATTGAATCACTTGATATATTTACACGGAACGTGGCGACAGCTCTGCTGTGCTTGTTTCTCGGGTTAAATACTCTCCGTATGCTGGAAAGACTTTACAACGGCACATTGGGATGTCATATTTAAATGTCAGCTTTTTAAACGACCTGCGTTTGCGATGATAGCAAATAACGTTCGACAGTCGTGAGAGTTGTTGTTTTGTTTTGTTTCACTTTTGTGCAGCAACACAGTCTTCACAGTTTTGTTTATTGGCTTTTCCTCTTCTCATATTCCAGACAGAGTGCACTTGTTTTTTGATTAGCTGGGTGCAATGGGCTTTTGGTGCCTTGCTACACAACAGTAATTAGGCTGTCAGTCAAAACCAGATGGCTTGTGGCTAAATGGAGAAGTTGGAAAGTTTTCAGAAGGGTCTCCTGTTTAGTTTTGTTCTTGTGGGATAATAATACAGGAATGCTTCAAAATTCCAATACAGAGCTTAGTTTAATTACAGTTTCACCTGAATGTTTTTGTACTGTAATGCCATTGAATACATTTGTTAAACCAGGTGATTATGTTGTCATTTTTCAAGTTGTTGTGACCCATCGGATACTGTATTTACTGTCAGCTATACTCACGCAGCATCCCTCTGTGTCTCAGATTGTGTTTGAAGGCATTCGTGGCTCAAGTTTTGAAGGGGATATTGCCATTGACGATGTGTCCATCACCAGAGGAAAGTGCACACAGGAGAACACTGTAGCCAGCGCAGGTAAGACAGGTAAGATAAGAGATGTACAGTAAGCACATGAACGCAAATCGTGTTTCTACCACTCTACTTATCTGAAGGCACATTTGAGTGGAATAGAACTCTCAAGCGTCGAAATAGTTTTACTGTGTTTTTAATTCAAAAAAATAAATAAGTATAATATATTTTATAATATAAAATATAATAAATAAATGAATGAAGCACTTGCTGAGAAATATAACTGAGCAAACCAACAAAACCAAATGGAATTGTGGTGCAGAGTGTGGAGGGATGAATGCTGACAATGGACAAAGTGTCATGACAACAACCCAAAAGTGAAATATTAACAACGTTACCTCCTCAAACCCCCCGTTGTGAGACACCTGTGTACCAGTGTGTGTGTGTGAGTGCGTGCTTGGATGTGTGAGCTCACAAATACGTGCATGTAAAGACACGGGCGGATGGAGTGAATAATGGATGAAGGTGTAAACAGGAAGACGAAAGCTCTTGAGCCCTCTGAGTGTGTGCGTGTGCGTTTGTGTCCTGCAGCTTTCGTGCAGGCAGAGACATACAGTACAGACAGATGGGTAATTATTAAGCAGGTGCCTAAAGAGTCACTGTAAGAGAAATAAATGTGTCTGACTTTTTTTTTTCCCACTGTGGAGTATGCGAGGTAAAGTAAGGATAGACAAAATGCATGTTTTTTAGAAATGGCTAATTCAAATTTGAACATCGCGTGAACAAAACCTTTAAGGCTAAATCACTCAGAATAAATGTCAGAACATGGTCACTGAAGAAGACTTACCTGGTGCTTAATGTGACTGTGTGTGCGTGAGAGAACAAATATGTGAGTCAGAGAGCGAGAGAGAGAGAGAAAGACAGTGTGGCTTTTGATGGGTTAGAGGAAAAATAGAGAGACAGACAATTCAATATGTTGCCTACTTACTGTAGTACACACACACACACACACAGTATAGTTGAAAGCTTTATTATAAATATTGATTTTCTGCCAAGTGGATGGGCTCTTAATATGAAACAGAATTGATCTTTTTAATAGAGTACCTTCTTTTTATTTATGAAACTTTGTCTTTGAGTTGCTTGCGTGTATAATTTGTTTCTAAAATCTCACGATCTATGCCACTGTTGGGATGCAGCACAATTATATGCACAGTATACAGTATCTTCCATCAGTACAAAGGAGAGTAACAACCTGCAGAGGAAAGAAAAACAAATCATCACATATTACTAATGATGACATCAGTTGTAACTTATTTTTCTCATTAAAATCTGTTGAGATAATGTGTGGTCTCTCCCTCTCTCTCTCTCTCACTTGTTTACTCCTCCACCCCCTCAATGTATGTTCAGTCTTTTTTCTTCCTATACTTCTGCTCACACTAAAATACGTTGTCTTCTCTGCAGCCTCTGTCTTTTCTCCTTAGGACATTTTAACTTTAAACTGTCTTACTTTACCTTCCCTTTAGCTTTTTACATTAGACACATGGTTTGATATTGTTCAAGTTTAGGTACACGGAGAAAAGCACCAGACTCGTGCAGACACGTGTATTGTAAATGTGTCTGCGCTTTGTGTTGATGGCAGTAGAAGGTGAAATAAGTGCATATACTGAAGGTGCACAGATAATTAACCAGACCTGATTCACCTGTTTGTCTTTAATTCTCTATCATCATAATAATAATAATAATGAATTATTATTAAGTAATAATAAGTAATTAGCTGAGTTTCTGAAGGACATCATTTTTGTGATGCTACTGCTAAAAGGAAATGTAGCATGTGGAATATTATGAATATTGATATTCATATTAATATAAATGTAATATTAATTCATTAATAATTGGAATTTGTTTTAATGATGCCGTCCGGAGTCAAACCACTTTCTTTTTGTTTCCTTAGTTCTGATCGGAGGATCGCACTCACTCCCACTGGCCAGCTGGCTGATCTTTGGCCTCTCCTGCTTCCTGTTGTTGCTCTACAGATGATGAGCACTTCTCACACCGACCCTGTCTGCGCCGCCAGACGCTAGCCTGACTCACACTCGTCTACTTCACTTCCTACCCTTTCACCCGTCCTTTCCGCTTCTTGCTCATCCCACCTGTCCGTCCTCCTCACTCGTCTTTCTATACATCATGCATCCGTTTTCATTGTTCCTGTTTTGGTAACAATAAGCCTTGTTGTGTTTTTTTCCCTCCTCTGCTTTCTTTGACCGTTTCCCGGCAGTCACTCAGTATAATCAACTGACACTCACTCTGTATTTAGAGTGAACATACTTGACAGTCGAACGCTGCGTTCTCGTCACCTCATCGGACTGATTAGATTCATGTTACCCATGTCAACACGTCAGTCTGTCACCTTCTCCTTTCCCGCATCAACCTTCTTCGCCTGTTCCGGCACCCTCTCATATATCTCTGCTCCCCCTATCTACAATCCTTGACGGCCCAATTCCCGAGACACACCAAAGTGTCGGACACCCTACCAAAGATGACAAAGGACCTAAGGGAATAAAGCAAGGGAACAGGACGGGACTTCTGAGGAAAAAAAGTGAAAGAGAGAGAGAGAGAGAGAACGTGTGGAATATCCGTCTTTTACGCAGAATCTGTCTCCCTCCTGTCCTGACCACTGGGACTGTGGGAGCTGCTGAATGACAAAGAGAGATGAAAAAAAAACTGACGAATGAATGTGTGAATGAATGAATAAACAAATGGATAGTGAGGAAAGGACAAACCAGAAATGGAGGGGGGGAAAAGAAGGGCACTCCTAGTAGCCTCTCTGTTTGCCCTCTGCTTGCCACAAGAGACGAACCTCAGTACGGATATACGTGTACATTTATCTATATATATATATAAATATATATAAAAATATATATCGAATATAAAGAAGTTCATTCGACAACACAACTAGGACAGTGGAGGACTTTACAAAGTGAAATTAAAGAAGCACAACATTTATACAATCTCTGCTGTTCCTTTGGGTTTTATTCTACTTGTTATGTGATATTGCAATTTGTCATACCTACTTAATGTTTTTGATATTTTGCATTTTTTGTTTTGTTGATGACATCAAGGGTCAAAGGAATTAAGTATTATATTAATATGTTTGAGAGAAAGAGAAGGAGAATTGTGACTGCGATCCTGAACTGAGCACTTTGGATTTGGGGAAAAAAGCAAGGACGACCCAAGACTCCCGGATTGAAACGTCAGTGTTTCCTTTACACAAACAGTACAATACTGAACACACACACACACATTCACCGAGACGCAAACACACACACGGTCGGTTTTCTTGCCCTCAGCTCACCCTCTGCCTCAAATACATGTCTCATCTGAGATGATAGATACAGTCGCCATAGTGCAGCTTCCTTTTATTAATTGTCTTTCCATCGCTGGACGTCACGACTCCTTCTGTTCTGGACATCTCTAATGAGGAGGAAAAGAAAAGATGTGCGATATAGCAGCAGAAAAGGTCCCGGTGTCCGATAGAATATGTGATCTTTTGCGTTAGATAGGTGAATGTCATTTACAAACTTGTCAAAGTGAAAGGGGAAGATAATATCTTCCAGTATCTTGCCGGCGTGTCGTTCAGAATTCAGAAAAACATTATCTGCCATTAGTTAACATTGTATGCCTGTTGTAAAATCAGTTTTCATATTCACATAGATATGATTGTTAAAGTTAAGCAATACTCATAATGATAAATCTATATTAAAAGTTAATGATTGCATTTAAGAGACATGTGTATTCTGCAAATCCCGTCCAAAATACTCCACACTGGGTTTTCCCATTCTGCATCAGTTGTGAGTTCTGATTAAAAGTGTTTTCACAACTCATGCACTTCAGAAGATTTCCACTGTACTCATGTAAGTCACTCATGGGATAGTGTGCCTTCATTTTGTTGCGTCATGCTTCAACTTATGTGACATTTGCCGGCCACACTGCTCCAGTAACTGATATACTTGTGTATGTCGCCTCTATCATTATCCTGCGCATCGCTCTTGTCAAAACCTCATGTACTTGATTGTGTCATGTCACGTTCATCACGTTTAGTCTTTTGTTTTTTTTCCTTTATTGTTTATGGTCATTAATAATAAACTGTCAGCCATTAATAGAACATAACATGGTGAAATGTATGTGAGAGGCGATTCCCATGTAGATTAAGCTGTTCCACTAGAGAATCTGAGTGACATGATATCCTGTACATGTGTCTTGTTCCTTCTGCAATCATATACACGACTATATAATGCGAAGCTTAGCATATGTATAGCTTTTTTTCTAATAATCTCTTTTAAAATGCCTTTATCCTTTCCTAAAATCAAACAGTGTTTGTATTTGGACATTTATTTCATTTCTCATCTTATATGGCTAAGGTAACTGGCTGTATGTGGTATTCATAAGCGCTTAAGTTGTACAGATCATAACATTACCCTGCACTATAGCAGCACAGTGTAGGTCAGTATGCTACCCATATTAAATAAATGTAGACGTTTCATTGAACACTGACGTGCATGGGATTTCATCATGTTCACTGTCACATCATCCCTCATGTTGCCTCATATTCCAACGACTGAATTAACAGAGACGCTTCGTTGCACTTGGACGTGTGACAGCTGTAAGGTCATAGACAAAAGAGCGCTGTGAATGTGAGCGAAAGTGTGTGCGCGGGGTATGTTTGTTTTATTTCCACATGCTGTGGTTGTGTTTGGGTTTTTACAATTTCTACAGTTTGTTACTCAAATATGAAGGACAGGACACTGTATTGTTGCCTCCACCAAGGAAGCAACAGGCGTTACTTGTTCCCAGTGAGGATATGTGACTTGGAAAGTAAATGGCTCCATGTGGTTTGATCAGCGTGTTGTAATCCAACATAAATCATGAATAGACTAATATGAAACTAGCACATCACAGTCAAATTTGGTTCCTCATAAAAGCAGTGTGTGATTTTGTATTTACATCTGATCAGGAAACCGAATGTAAATCCGTCCATATTCCTTTCTTTTTTAATATGAAACCATTTTAATGATGGCCAACCATTTTACCGAGTTTAGTAATGTCCGATGTAGAGCAGATCCAAAGTTTGGTTTCTTTTTTCTGTCGGCTTCACTGTCAGACACGATTATGTTAGCAGGAACATGCTGACTGTCTGATCTACACAGTAGGGATGTGTAGCACAACTGTCTGTTAGCTTATAATTCACATAATTGAGGGATTGCACTTCAGTGAGTCCAATAATAGACCTGCAAATAATCGACATTCTTATGTCAAAGAAATGGATTGTTTTAACACGAAAACTTAAATAAAGCCAAACCCTTGACAGGTTTTTTTTTGGTGTCGATATAATGAGCTAATGGCACAGTTGTAGTTTTGAAAAATCAATGTCAACTGAATAAAGTAAAAAACTCTTAAACTGTACACTGGATGGACTGAAGGCGCCTCCATAATTTGACTTTAAATCTAGTTTTGAATTATTTTGATATTAAACCAAAGACAACACAACTTGCTAAATGTTTACCACATGAAATAAGCATGAAAATGACTTTAGAATCTTGACATCTTCTTTATTGGCTGTTTCCACTTTATTTTAAGTAACACTCGGATTTATGTGATAACTGAGCCCCTGTAGAGCTGCGTACACAAACACACACACACAAACACACACAATCTTGTAGAGCATTCTTAGTGAGGACACTCATAGACATAATGCATTCCCTAGCCCCTTACCCTCACCTTATGCCCAACCCTAACCCGAACCCCAAAAAGCCCTTTACAGTTTTAAGGACAAACCGAGATGTCCTCACAAGGTCAAAATGTCCTCACAAAGAGCGCTTTGTAACACAATTTGTACTCAAAGCCTACTACACACACACACACACACACACACACACTGCCACCATGCAGGTAACTAGAATGACAAAATGACTGTTAATCTAGCATCTAATGTACTTGTTTATTGTCTGCACTGTTTGATTAGATCTGTCTGAGACAAATGTCAACATTCTGCGTCACTACATGGCAATAGATCGAGCATTCCTCCTGGCAACAGTAAATAAAATGGGACACATGTTCACAAAGTATTGTCTTTGTTGTGGAAAATAAGTGTTACGTTTACCGCTATCACGCCCAGGTGCTTTCCTGAAATGTTCCAATGTTATGAAGGTACCACCAATGACCTTTCTGTCAGATTAACGCTGCGATGCTTCCCCAAAGTAACTTTGAAATGGAGTGAATTTGTTCTTATTTCTCCAAAAAAAACACTCCATGTCCGATTTCCTTAAATTCAACCAACACACAAAACTGTGTCCGTTGTTCTGTGGCATTAAATGTTTCACCATGCAGTTGCAGAGTGACACGCCTTAGAAACCTTTTCATTTACGCTGATGGACTCACATGACTATTGTAAATCACTGTGACGGGCAATATCTTTGCTTTAAGTACGTTTTGGAAAAGCATCGGTTGCAGTGGAAAAAAACAAAAAACATGTGCTCACTGTCAGATTTTACAGCATACAGCAGTCTTGAACCACTTTGGAACTAAGGATTTGCAATGCACCTTTAATGGGAATAAAATGGAAAACAACAGTACTGGGTGTTGTGTATCTGTGTCACGTTCTCAAGTATCTTAGAGGCAAATTGCAATTTGCAAAATGATTCTGAAAGGTATCAAATAAAAAGTAATGAAATGAAAGTTGTAGTGATTATTAGACTTTGTTGCTGCTTTAAAAAGGATTTAATGGAAAACATGTACCAAATCAGTTCAAGAGGCCTTCCATGTCATGATTATTTATTGGCTTTGAAGAAACACTCATGTATTTGTATTTGTTTTAAGTAGTTTTTAGCCATGCCAAACAAAACATAGACTATTTTAAGGGATTAGCAATTAGCAGGTGTGACTCAGGTAATTGCACTGTTGACGAAGTGTTTCATGTCAGTTCTACCTGAGATGTTGCTTTTTTATTGCGCACTAGAAAATACTTCACAGCAGCAGGGGGATAATTACTTACTTGTCTATTATCAGTGGTTATGCATGACTAATAGATTCTCACAATTCGACAAAAACATACGCAAATTAAATTGTGTGCTTCCTTAATCCTCTGCCGCTTGTAAGTTGTTATGGAGATGACTCACACTCGTCTGCTGCCGTTAACTTTATCTCTGTTCGACACTTCAAACTTGTTCTGACAATATCATTTTATCATTCCATTTTTTGGATAAATCACACATTTCTCTTTCTTAATTTTATTTTTGTGTTTCTTTTGACCTTCATTTGGACTTAACAGATTGCACGAGATTGGTGAACGAGAAGAATTCTTTTATATATTAATAAATATTAACACATCCCATAGGATTTGTACTTGCTTGCGAATGGTTATCTTGTAAAAGTCGCCAGCTTGTAAGCTGTGTGTAGAAGTGTATTATAAAACACTAAGTTCAAACCGGTCACAAGCAAGTCATTTTTATGCAAGGGAAGATTTGATATCGATGTGATATTAACAATGATATGGACATTCTACCAGGAATATTACATAAAACTGATACTTTTCACAGTAGTTTTAAAATTCTATTCAAATTATAGGAAAATTAAGGAACAGGGTGTTTCCATGTAAACCTCCCAGTGTGCTGTGACATCAGGGAGGGAACACCTAAAATATAGCCTTAAAGGCGACATAGAATGCTTGTATCACACTTATATGTTAGTTATGGAGGTCTACTTACATATATTAACTTGTTTTCATGATTAAAAACCTCCTAATCGCTGCAAACGAGCCGATCAAAATATCTCCTCACTGACGCTCTCGTCAGCCGCGCTGTTTCAGACCAAAACCACACCCCTAGAATGTGGACTGTGTTGTGATTGGCCAGCCAACGAGAGCTTTCCTACTGTCCTGTGATTGGCCAGGTACCTGGAAGTGACGTAATAGATAGGCCAGCTCTCAGATACACAGCTCCCCCTCTGGCACGGTGGATGCTCTGCATCTCAGCAGCTACAACGAGAGTAGTTCTTCTTCTTCTGCGGTTGAATGTACACAACCGGATGTGCCCGGACTAGTGCCCGCACCGGGAGGCGCTGCAGTGGTGAGGATTTTTGATGACGACATCAAATTAACGAAGTGCCGATCCGCTTCGCAGAGCCCAGGAAAACAATACAACACTATTTTCTCAGCAGTGGCTGAACTGTTTGTTCTGAAACTTTAGGGTTTCATAAACGAGGTAATGACGCAGATACACACACACAAACGCAGCGTTAATTGGAGCTTCCGGTCTATGTGGGCTTTAAGAAAAAAAGGTTTCTGTCTTGGAGATCTGAAAGTTCTGAAAGAAGTTAGAGACTGAGATCTACTGAGAGCAGGAAATGATCAGTTCTATAGCAATAGTATAGAACTGTTGCATAAAAGCAACAGTTGTACTCGACGTTGAACTGAATACCAGCAGCTGTGATATCTGCAACCACATTACAGCCGTGTTGATATCCACGACAACTCTCGTGTGATATTAGTGAATTGACTCATGGCCTTATGGTATCTTTCAGCACCTCATAGTCCCATGATTATTTTCCAAAAACATGCATTCATGTGTATTGATAAGAACAGTAAGAATTTGAACGTTTCGAAAGCCTCGACATTTGCAATTCGACCAGCGTCATGTTGAGGTTTTGCAAATGTCTTGTAAATATAACTTGCAACCAGGCACCTACTGGATGATACCAGCTGTCAATCACTCTGCTGTCCACTCATTTTCCTCTAAATGAGAACATCATTTACAAGATGTACAGAAAAATGGATTCTGACCTTGACACTGATGGGTCTTTTCTTACTTCCTGGTTAGTGTCAACCAGAAAAGTACATCCATTTTTTTTTTTTTACATCCCATTTATTGTCTAATGTGTTTTCAGCAATTCTGCTTTTCAATTTGTCTATTAATTTTTCTATATTTTTATAGTTTTTTTATTTAGAGTATTCTCCTGTCAGAATGAACGTTGAGTGTAACGGCAACACTTATGACGGCTAGATTTTTCTGATCATGTTTATGCCTCATCACTAACTCTCCTGTGCAATCAGCTCATCCCCCTTACCTGTTGGTCCACGCCCCTTCTTCTCACCTGCAGCTCATGAGTTCCCCTGTATTTAAGCCTGCTCACGATCACCATACCTCTGCCAGATCTGTTTGTATTTTGACCTCTGGATGCCTTGTTTGCCTCGTTGGATTGACTTTTGACCTCCGCCTGTTTTTTTTGACCAGGTAAACTGAACGCTCCTTTGAATTGACTTCTGCCTCTGTGGTGCTTTTGGCCTCGTCTCTGCCCGTACACCTCGCGGTGCGATAGATAGAGAGAGAGAGAGAGAGAGAGAGAGAGCAGCACAGCTCTCATCTGTCACTTGTGTTGACTTTCATCTTAGATTTCTCGTCTTGTCTCATTAAACGCAGTAGCAGTTTGCAGAGAATGAAACGCCTATTACATACACAGACAGACGTACACACCTGCAGCTCTTTTCCCTCTTCCACTTTGGTCACCACCTCTCCCTTTACTCTCTCTCTCTCTCTCTCCTCCCCACTTCTCTGTAATTTGAGCAAAGCCGAGATGTACAGATAGAAGTCTAATTAATGTGTGCTTTCTTCTCTGAGCTGCCTCTTAGTGGAGTGCTGTGTGGAGGGGTGTGAGCTGAAAGGTTCAGAGCCATGCTGTTCCCCCTCATTTGTTGTCGGAGACGCTGGGGAGCGGGGATTTCTAACTGAGCCTGTTGTCTCACACTTGAATGGGGGAGGGAGGGGGGGGGACATTATCGATAAGTTGGAGCTCTGCTTCTGAGCAATCCCTATGTGACGTCAGCATCCTTACCTAAAAATCAATGTACATTTGTGGACACTGTTAAGCGATATTCCAGTTAAAGTTTCATTCCACAAAGTTCTTGGCTTCCTGTCTCGGCAAACAAACTAATTATAAACAAAGTGTTCCCACAAGAAGAATGACCTATCAGCCGTTTCAGCAAGTGCCCCAAATTGGCATACTGTACATTTGCATTGAAGAGAAAAAGAAAAACCCTCTAAAGGGCACTGCAATTATGAGCGTGTCAGGTGATGTTATAGAGCCTTAATAAAGTGTTTGGCTTTTACGGCGGACGACAGCGTGTTTGCAGGTCTTTGCAGTGTGACCAAAACCTTTACTGAGAGTTTATTTTTAAAAGAACTTCTTTGATTCTAGTTGTTACATCAGATATGAAGAGCTACTGTACGTGGCTTGTGCACCATCTTTTATACTTGGCAAGGCTTTTTGGGGGAGATGGGACTGTATCTAAAAAGGCTTGGTTTATAGAAACACATGCAGTGGGATTTAGAACAGAAGAAAGTCAAAAATAATATTAGTTGCTTGCCTATTTTTTACCATTTCTCTTCTCATGTACTCTAAGTATCTTGCTATGAGGAACCAGCTAATCATTTAATCTCCTCTATCCAAATACAAAGCAACACACCTTCATGCCATTTTTTTATATATTGCATTCACTTACTGCCTCAGTTCATCACGTTCACCTTCCAACAGCTTTATCATTATTCATCTGTCATCACGTTATTCAACTGTTATTCAACCACCATCACTGCCAGTGTTTGGCTTTACCTGCTCAGGATACATAGATTTATTGGGCTACATAGCTCTAAGGGAAATTGCATAAAAAACAACTTGTATAAATTCATTGTTTAACAAACAACAATAATAGGCATTATTACATAATGCACCATGTTATTACATTTCCTAGAGAATAAAAAAGTTGCAAGTGCATTTTGTAATAATCTTCTCAAAATGCAATAACTTATTACATAATGCGGCAAAATTTTTTACAAAATGCATTGGGGCAGTTTATTACAAAATGCGGCTTCATTACAAAATGAAATGAAAAAGTTATTACATTTTGGACGTTTATTACAAAATGCGGCTCAACAGGCCAGAAGCCATTGCTTATAATACCTCCCCTTTGAGTCCAAGCATTAAAGACTATCATCACATAATATCATCTTTAATGATTTTCACAGTTCTAACTGAAATATAATAATAATAATAGCAAGTGCTCAAATGTCAAGGTGTCTACAAGCAAAGTGAGCTTTATTCCAGACACTTTATATACTTTTTTTTATATATGTGTGTATATATATATGTGTGTATGTATATGTGTATATGTACATATATATATATATACATACATATATACATACTGTACATATATATCTCAAACCTCAACATCCTTACCACGGTCCTTTTTTCATTATTCATCGAATGCTGCTCTTCTGTGGCTTCTTGAATGCTTCCTCTCTGGCAGAAAGCTGAAGGTAAGATGTTGAATTGTTCAGATAAATGTTTCAGGGCCTCAAGAGAAAGGTTTAGAGGACTCCAAATGACCAGAGTATGTGACAGAGGGTAAATCTCCCACATCCTCTTTCCACGCGGACAATATTCCATCATGTTCGCTGCCGTTTCATTCGACAGACATGTAAATCTCCAAAGTAGAAATTTACAATCTAAAGAAAAACCATCACTTCCTAAAGTCGTATTACAACATAAATTATTAATCACCTCTTAGTCTCTTTCAGTAATATTTGACTTCATAATGTCATTCTGTTTTTACCCTATTGCCAGTACATCTAATGAATTTTAAATCTTTTTACTGTTTCTGTGCAGATGCTGCCTGAGTATATGGCCTTAATAATGTTTCAATACATTTTACATTTCCTGTGGTTTAATTTTCTTCACACCAGAACTTACTTGTACAGTTGGTTTTAGGACGTAAGCTCTCTTTTCCACCTTTTCCGTAGTATCTAATTCATTTTTGATGTGTGTCTTTCATTTAATGAAGTGTCTTTGCGTCATTATTTTTTAATGTTGCAAGCTTTCCAGTATTTTCCTCAATCTCGCCTTTTAGATATTAATGTTGCCCATATATTGGCATTGGCTATATCAGCAGTTACTATGTAGTTTGTTATTCTGAACATAACCTGTGTGTTTATGAAGGAAAAAAAAAATCTATTCTTATGTTCTCAAGTCTATTCTGAGGGAGTAAGGCAGCATTCTCAGTGCTGTCAATAGAATATTTATATAGCAAGCCAGTTTTCTTGGTTACCTTTGTTGCATCTTATATCTCCCATGACTTAATATTATAATATTATCCTCCACATTTTAACATCCATTTTGATGCCAGAGTGAAAAATCCAAGCAATTCAGTTCCATTCAATTGTATTTATTTGCTATAAGAGGACAATTTTATTTTCCATTTTCAGTCTCCCATTATCTCAATTATACCTGTAACGTCTCCAATATTTGAGATATTCTTGATTTAGCTGAGACAAGATTGTCTCTTACAGATAAGTGGCACGTTTTTTCTTTTTTCCCTCTTCTCTTCGTTCCCTCTGCTCACAATTGATGCTATTTTAAGGTAGTTAAGGCTGTATCTTATAAATTACCCTCTACTCTACTGACAATCAAGAACACACTTCTGATAACACAGAGCTCCATCCATCAACCAAGTCCAAGGTTGAAATCAAAGAAGGGACTCCTGGAAGTGCATAAATCATTTATTAGGGATCTTCCCGCTCATTAGCTGTTAAGGTACAGTGTCTTTGTGTTGAGAGATAATCTAAATGGATCTGTATCTAGTCTATGAGTTAAAAACATCATATACTGGCGTCAACATCAGACTCCCTGTTTAAAACATAAGTGCACTGTGGTGTTTAACTTTACTTTTTCCCATTTCTGGAGCTCCTGCAGCTTATCCCTTGCAGGTTGACTCATCTTGTTTGCTCTGGATTCCCGTAAGCGTTACCATAGCAACACTCTGTTTCTGTTCCTCTATGACTCCTCGTTGGTTTCCGTCACCTGATGCACAGGTGCCTTTTGCTCATCTCTCTTGTTGCTTTTGTTGCATTATAACAGCGTGTAATCCTTCGGTCCAGGGACTAATCTTTGTTGAAGATCCCTATAACTGGATCCCTGTCATGGCACCACACTTGTGTGATAATTCTGTTGCCTAGTGTTAGCACCTGGTTCAAGGCTGGTAACAAAGGGGGGAAGCTATCACACATTAAATCATTATCAATATTTGATTTTACCCAAATGAATATGCATGTTAAAGAATAATGCATGTAAATGGGGAGCATTACCAGCCATGTTCAAAGCGTATGGATGAATGCATATGTAATGTGCATCATGGTGGATGCTGCAACAAACCACATAAAGAAAGAATGAGGAGGATGTGGGAGACCAGGCAATGAGTGACACTGCTGAAAAGACAGTCCAAATCACTCTCAATGGGCAGGTAAAAGGAAGTACCACTGCTACTTCTTAGTCTGAAAGATAATCAGAGAAAGAAACGGTGAGGGGAGGGCTCTCACAATAGTCATATTCAAAGACCCTGGCTTGCCATGATATTATCTGTTTCTGGTTAGTATACAATGTTGTGCTCTGATTTGGTCTGGCTCTCCATTGATCTGTTCACGCCATGTCTGGATGTTCAATATTTAACACCAGTTGTTTGTTACCATATGATGTGACATTTACAGTCTGCAGTGGCTTTGTTTCAGTTTTAACACCAGATGCCTGTTATTGAAAGCATGGAGCTACACTGATTAGCCAGAACAACAAAACTGACAACTGGTTTTAATGTTATAGCAGTGCAGTGTATGTGTGCGGTTGGTAAATTCAAAAAACACAGGAAGGGGCAGGAGCTGCATGTGTCCTGCAGATGCACAGTGGGCCAATGTTGACTTGTTCTTTGCAAAAAGTACAATTCTCTACAGACAAAATGAAGGATAATGTCCTACCTTTTCTTTGTGATTGTTAATGCCACCAACTTTCTCTTATTCATTTTTCCACTATAGCACCTGCATCATTTTAAGTTTGAATATAACATCAAACTACTGAGGATATTGTGTTGACTAGCAGCACATTTGGTGTCGATTAATTCCTCAATCCCACCTCAGCAAATTAACGTGTCCCTATCAAGTCATGGTTGAAAGACATAGACATCACAATTAGTTAAGGAGCAAGATAATCAGTAGAAACGTATTTTTAGATTAGAAAAAAAAACTTAGGCATATGACCTGTCCTTAACAATACTGATGTCCCCTGGCATCTGGCTGGAATTAAAGTGATTCACATTGCTGTAATAATCAGAGCTATCGATTGGTCTGTGCCGCATAGGCAAGGTCAAGGCACAACAGAGACGCAAACAGCTGCTGTACAGGAAGCAGATTTAATCACATTTGAATTTACAAGACAATATGAATCGATTCTAGATGTAGTTCAGGTTAATCTGAAAAGACCACAATATAATCACGATGATTCATGGGTGATGCAATCTGTGTTTAGCAAACATCTCAGACTCGGTGCACTTGCAAATCGTTCAACTGGTTTATATTTTGTAATCTGTTGTAGTTTGAGGTATTGCCCTTTATAATCCATAATAATTGCATGCAGTCACTATGGCCATTAACACAAAGACTAAGCAGAAAACAGTGAACACATCGAACAAGACAGAAATCTGGAGACCCTCCCCCTGCATTAATATTCCATGAGCGAGCTATTTATTTACATTGGAACGATTTTTGATATAAAGGCTGTAAAATTAATAATTTGGGAATTGCAGATTTTGTTGTCGTGTACATTGTTAAATAAAACAGAAATATGAAGATTTGGCATAAATATCCCATCCCATAAGTAACCCATCCTACTTCTTGAAAATATATGAATACAAAAGAACATTTTTATGTTCTACATTCAAAAAAACATCTTCCTCAAAAAGTAAAAACATAACACCAACTGAGTAAACACCAAGCGACCAGGATAGATAGCATAGAAATGATGATGGAAGAGATCTTCCCGCAGAGTTACAGTACATCTCTGACCTTGTGTGGGTTTTTAATTTGATCCGCTTTAGATAAGCTAAAATGCTAAAACTCAGTGGGAGAAATTAAGCCTGTGGTTTCACTGTCGGCCAATTAGTCTCATCCCCACTCTCATGAATTGTCCGCTTATCTGTTCCTCTGTTTGCACACTCTTTGACTTACTCTTGACTCTCTGACACACACACACACACACATCACATCACATCAGCATGGACCAAATAGAGAAGCTTGCACTAAGTATGTTTGTTCTCTGACAGTGCTAACAGCCAGATAATACAGCGCCTGTTCTTATCTCTCAGTTGTGTTATTGAAAAGTTGCTTCATGGGAAAGTTGAACAGCACAATAGGGATTACCAGAAAGTCAGCCACAGGATAAACAAAATAAATCCGGTAAAAACAGATCTAAATGAGCGATGGAAAATACAGGGCAGCTTGACTTGAATACAATTAAATTCTTCATTCAGTTTGTCTCCTTCTTTCCCTGTGGGAACTTTCTGTCACTGCTGAACTTCCTTGCATGTTCTGCTGCGTTGGCCTGTGTTACCAACATGCTGACTCTTCTCCGGACACATGCACTGCATTTGACTTGTATTTAGGCACTTGGGTAGGCACCCGCATCCTTTCTTCCCTACATCCTATTTACTTAAACTGCAAAAATGCCGTTTAATGTTTGAACTGCATGAAGAAAATCCAGCAAGATATCCCATCAGTGAAAGGGACTCCTGCAGTGAAGATGCTGTTTGGCCCCAAGCTGACGAGGAATGAGCTGTCTAACAAGACCCCAGAGTTGGTAAATGCAAAGATTAAAATACTCTGTGTTTCATACTCGGTGCTCAACTAGAGTTTGACAAAGTCACAGAAAGGCAAAGATAGTTTTGTAGACGGCACGAAAAGCAAACAAACAAACAGAATGTCTTCAATATATTGCCTACCCTCTCAGTGTGGTCTTTGAACTAGATTGTCTGCATTTTTGAATTGGGTGGTTTGTTCAAATTTATTGAGGGAAATGGCAGAGGGGCAGAAAGAGAGCTGGATGTGATATTACAAAGATTATTCTCCCCAGAAGCAAAGCTGTGAAAGATGAAAATGTGTGCAAGAGCAATACATCTGTGGCTCGTGCTCTGTCTGCAAAAACAAGTTTATTTTTTTTAGATTTGTCTTATAGTCACGTTGGATTAATGCAGTATTGTTTTTACTTATGACCATAATACCTGCAAATATGTATTACCTGTAGGGTTTCTTCATACCTAAAGGAATTAAACATGTTACTTTTTTGTAATAAAACAAAATTGCATGGCTGTAGTGTCACCCATATTCAAATATGATTAGCATGAGAAAACTGACAGAAGACAAATACAGAATTTGTGCTAAAGGATGAAAAAGAGAGTCTGTGAAAAATAAAGTTTAACGAAAACCAGAAAGGTGCCAAACAAGTCTCACTGAATTGAGAGGAGCAGAGTACTTATACATTGTGTTATTGTCACACAGTAAATATGTACTGCCTCTGTTCAGTTGAGCAGGGTACTTTGGTAGAGAGCTAATGAATTGAAAGAACTCAGTTTGGCTGAGGGGACGCGTGCACACGCACACACACACAGACACACACAGTCACACAGTAGAAAGCACAGAGGACTCAGGCTGTATATTAGAGGTTCAGAGAGAAAGTCATGCTCGCTGAAACACTCCTGTGAAAGAGCAGAGCACAATATTCAGAGATGGAGGGTGGAGAAAGGGTGAGGAAAAAGCATCCAGCACTCTAATTTGCAGGACCTCTCCAACAAAGTGTGGCTTAATGAATTGGAAATGGTGTCATCCACAGAGGAACACAGACACAGACAGCAGTGAGCGCCGCATGGGAAGTAAAGCCATCCCTGCACAGCATAGCCTGGACCTAAATTCAGTTCAGGAATCATAACAAGAGGTAACGTGTGTGTGTATATATATATATATATATATATATATATATATATATATATATATATATACATATATACATATATATATATATATACATATAGATATAGATATATATACTCAGTGCTTAACAGATGCATTACACTACCATCCAAAACCACAGCTGTCCTAAATTAACAGCATTGGTAATTATTATTATTAATTATTATTTTTATGTTTCTTCAAAGGTCAATACACCAGTAAGCTCTTTAACCGAAATTATATTTTTAATGCTTTCCAAATGTACTGTTTTACAAAAACAATAGTGGAGCCCATTATTATTTCTTAATTAAGATGTAAAATTCTAATTATTTACTTGCATTCCTGAACAGTAAAATTAATTTTAGTGGCTGAATGTAATGCTTGGTTAATTTCTGACTTCTCAGATAACAATACATTTTTTTTTAAGTTTTAAAAAAACTTTTATATTTCAATGTTTTCTAGTTTTTATGACAGGTGGTATAATAAATTGGTTACGCCATGTATATTTTAATCATTTATTCATAATCCATCAAATCATAATTACGTACAGCTGAGGCGGAAATGATAAAAAAAACAACTGTGTCTTGCAGCAGCCTAAACTGTGTGCTTTCAAGCTCTCAGTCGACACATACAAACACAGCACACACTGTAATATCCAAAGCAAACTGGAAGTTTAGGGGATAGTAATTGAACCCCTCTAAGTGGATCAATCAAGCTGGAGAGGAAGAAAATAATAAACTGTAACTAAACCCACTCTTCTGCAAATTTGCCCAATCCCTGATTTTGAAAAATGCCAAGAAGTGGGCGGAGAGAGTGGAGCAGTGAGCGGGACGATGGTCTGATAGATTCAGATTCAGAAAACTTATTTCTCCCTGTGGGGCAATTCAAGGGCAAAGAGCAGCATTGAGGGATACAGAGTATAGGACATCGAAGGAAGTGCAGTAATTTACACGTGTAGCATAATATACAGCATATCTACATATATGCATTATTGCATTGAGGTTTATGTATTAAAGTACAGCTTTGAGACGGTTCAGGGAGTTCAAAAGGAAAACAGCCAGGGGAACAAAGGTTGTTCTCCTCCTCTTTGTCCTGCAGGCGTTGTCTCAAATGCAGGAAAAAGAGCTGAATCTGCTGCTTATAAGTGCGTCATGTGTCGGAGAGAGAAAGGCAGAGCAACAGCTCCGGTGTTTAAAAAAAAACGGGGGCGGAGTCTCGTACAACAAGCCTCATGCTGATTAGACACGAGAGTGATGAGAGAGTGTACCAGTGATGCAAGCATGGACTAAAATAACCAGTGGCAAAATTTGTTTGCAATAGCTGGTGTTTGACCAGAGAGAGGCAATGTTCAATTCAATTCAATACTTAACACTAAACTGTGAAGATTTGCAGATACAGATTGATTTCACCTGGGATTAGGGATTAAGTTACATTTAGATAAAATAAAGAAAAATACATTAGCAGAGCAGGGTGCACAACGACCACACAACACAATAATAATTGCAGAACTTATCAATTTTTTTTCCTCAGAAACTCATCCAAGTTTTAAAAGCACAGCAGGGTGTGTTACGTATTACGGCAAAGAAAAAGATAAAAATGTTCCCATCTCGTTAAAAAAGAAGTAGGAAGGAGTACAAAGTTTTAGATGTCTTGTTTTAATCGTCCTCATTCCGTTTTGCAAAAAAAAAAAAGTGTACACGTTTGACTCGTCTGTGAACAAAAATGAGCTATCAGCGTGTGTTCCTGTTCAAAAGTTCGGTTTGTCATGACGACAGCTTTTCAGATTACTGAAACACTCGGTCCACACAGTGCAGTAGCATGTAGGTCACTTGTATTGTGGCAGCATCCAGACTAAAACACACTGCACTGCAGTTTTACCACATGAAAGCTCTTTTTTGTCAGAAGGGATGTACAAGCCTTAACCTGGACCATGCTGTTAAGTAGCATCTATGCATTTAACATTAACCACAACATTTAAACACACAGTATTTACTGGATGTGTGCAATATATCTGTTTTTGGAATTGAGTTTGTGTGCCTGCTAGCTATTATTATATAGTGTACTTCCATCTTCTAATGTCCCAAACTCACAGGTCCTAACTGCTAAGCTATAAAATAATTTATTAAAGGACCCATAAAGCAAGAAGAAGACTGGAGCCAATTAATGCTGAGTAACAAAGCTGGCCTGTGGGAGAGTCAGGAGAAGGGAGCTGATATAAAGACATGCATGTCTGTGCGTGCCACAGAGAGAGAGAGAGAGAGAGAGAGGAAGTGCAGTGAAGTGACTGAAAGGTATTGGACTGTAAAAAGGAGAGGGGGACTGAGAGGAAGAGAAGGGGAAAGTAAAGTACAAAACCAGTAGAGGGGACACGGCGTAGGGGGTAATGGAAAGTGTGGCAAGGAAGAAGAATGAAAGACCGGGGAGAGGAAGAGATGAATGCAAACTGACAGGAAAGGAGAACAAGGGGAATGGTAAAAGAATGAAGGAGGCGGGGCCTCTCTTCACTTTCCTGCGAAGAAGCATTTCAATACAAAATGGCATTGTCTGCACAGCACGTATTACAGGTGACACAATTAATTGCCAAGTATTATTTACTGAACGTACAGTATTTTCTGTTTGGACTGGTGTACTGTATGTCTGCATGAGTGCTTTGAGAAGAAATCCCTTTAGTTTGACTGCATTCCCTGGTATAAGTAAAATAAAGAGCATTGCACAATACCCTATACATACATATGTATGTATATATACGTATATATATATATACACATATATATATATATATATATATATATATATGTGTATATATATATATATATATATATATATATATATATATATATATACATATATATATATATATATATATACATATATATATATATATGTATGTATATATATGTATATATATATACATATATATATATATATACATGTATATATGTTATATCAAAGAAAACCATTACAAGAGGGAAAAAAAACACAGTCTTTCAATTCTTCACTTTAGCCATAGAGCTAGTTTGTAAAATTAGATTCATTTGTTAAAAGACTTGCATTCTTCAAGCAAGTCTCTCTCCAGCTCTTGAGAACTTATTTGTAATTCTTTCCTTCCTCTCTCTGAGTCCTTTATTAAGGGACCAAATAGCATTAGGTGGGTGAACACTGATTTGTATTCCTCAGCTCTAATTAAATTTGTTCTGGTAATACAAAAGAGAACCCCATCGACAAATAACAAACAAACAAGTGGGTTGCATGCATAAAACCAGAGGAACAAACCTGCTTTGAGGCTGATTGTTTTCAGATGTGCCTGATAAAAACACAACGCTGCGTGCTGAAAATAAATGAGAAGATTTGATTCAGCTTTTGTTTCATGATACCTTTTACGATTCCTTGTCATGTTCATTCAACGCAAGGATGGACATAAACACATTTATGTAAACAACTATGCAACTGTTACAGGCAGATTTAAGGCTAATGTTTAGGTTCCATATCCCCAATATCCTAGGATAACTTTGATTTTGAATCTTTTGTTAATAAAATACTTATTGTTTTCATGCTTTTCTTTAACTGTTCAGAGTTTGTCCAAATCCATGATTTTTTTATTGGAGCAGAAAATAAATGACACACAAATAGTTCCCTTTAAAAGTCAGGTACACTTAAATGCACATTTGCAGGTACTTCTGTGTAAAGATCATCTGTTTATGGAACACATGATACACCCATGATGCTATGTTGATAATGTAGATTTTTAAACAAATCTTTGACTCCAGGCTACACTTTTGTTGTCTCAATGTGCCTGACTGCACCTCATGGGCACACGGGTATGTTCTGTTTGAACAATGTGAGGAGAGGATAAGAAAACGCCAACTGTGTTGATCTGAAACCAGACAAAGATGCTTGTGTTGCATTTCACACCACTTTGTGTTCTTCCCAGGTGGGAGTGGAGACCAAAATCCAATTGCACCACCTGCATCGACACACAAAATTACCAAACAGGTACAGGCACATAACAAAACACCCAATCTCCCAGGATAAAATTACAGCCCTTTATCTCTTTGATTTCTTCTATATTGTCAATTACCTTAAGTACCTCACTAATGGCCTTAACAACTCATCCACACTGAAAACTTCATCAGGACTCATGCTGACAAACCCTGAACTCATGTCAACTTGAGGGAGAGGGAGCGCTAAACTAGTGCACAGTGGGATTCATTTGAGCTCATTCTGTATCTCAGAGTGAGCTCAGATGAACATGAGCGGGACAAGACGATCTCTATTAGGATGATGCAGCAAATGGAGAAAACTCAGACTTTCACCATGCTCTGTTAGTCACAGATAGAACGCCATTTTATATTCACAAAGAAACAAGATGATGAATGTGTAACTGACTGCCTTTGCGTGGAATAAACCAAATATGAGAATGTTGGAGGATAAGCAGTTGTGTCTCTTGACTGCCAGGATGAAGAATGCCCAAATCTTCAGGATGCATTCAGTATATAATGCATTGCCATTAACAGCTTATGTGCCATTCATACGGACAGAGAATACATGCCCACGAGTGTCAGTTTTCATTTCACATTAATAGACTCATTATCCTTATCGTGTCCACTTACTCACAGCAGGCGTTTGTTCTCATGTGAAAAATGTGACACAATCCAACCAAAATGCTATTTGCACACGTCCAGTCCCCCTCTACTGTCATCAAGACCATTTCCTCTCCTCTCCGCCGTCTTTCTCAGTGAAACGTATATTGCTTCATCTTCTTCCAGCTCTCCTTTGCTCCTGCTCTCCCCTTCATCTGGTTATCGCTACATTATACCAGCTAATTAGTGTCTAATCTCACATTTAATTCCCTACCTATTAACCTCTTGCTATCGTTTGTTTTACCATTACCCCTTCAAACACGCACACGCCTAAATTGCCTTCTGAGCTAAATTGCAGTTTATTTCTACATCACGATCATGACAAAGATTCGCTGAGTTAATTACAGGGTGCAAATGAACACCACAGCAAATGGGCGAGGCAATGGGAGTGTACGAATGTATGGAAGACACCAGCACTGGAGACGCCTTCTTTTAATAATTGTTCTACATTTGACGTTGCTTCTTGTATAAAATGTAAATCCTTTTTTATTTTTTAGATAACAGTTGTGACTGCATTCTGTATTGTTGTTGTTCTTTTTGCCAAATAGGATTTCTAATATCTACTTGTTGAAGTAGTGTTGGAAATCAAGGGACACGTGCAGTGTCGCTCGCCCGGGTCAACCCGACAGATTAAAAGCCAAGTCCTTGAACTGTGATGAAGAAGAGAAGCGGGAACTGTGATTATGGACTTCAAAACGTGACTGGGAACTTCACAGTCTATAGGGCAGCATTGCACACTCTTAGTGTACAGCCTTCTGGAACTGACTAAAGGAAGAAAAAGAAGAGGATGAGAATGAAGGAGAACTCCAAACTCTGATGAAGAGACTGACGAGACGAGGAGGAAGTTGTATAGAAAACTTTGAGCTGCGCTGAAGATCTTTCAACCCCGATAAAAAAACTCTGAACTGCGTTTAAGAGCTTTGAACTGCAATGAAGAAGGGTGAGGAGAGGATTAGGCTGAGGAGATGAGAGGATGAGAAAAACTGTGATAAAGAACTTCAAACTGTGGAGGGCAGCGTGTACAGCCTACTGGAGGTTATTAGACGACAACAGAGGAACGTCCCGCATTTTACAAAACACATGCTTTGTAACTTAAACATGTGCAATAGATTCTTAATCCTTTATTATTAATCCTTTAAACCTGATTGCGTCTTTGTTAGTTCCACACAAACCTTGTTTTTTTTTTAAAGACAGTGCTTGAGTTGCTCTTCACAGAGTGTGTGGTCACACTAATTGTGCAATGCTGAGTGTCCAATGTTGCCTTATCCCCCAAGACTGTGGGAGGAAATTCGAGGACCCGGAGAAAACGCACACACCCTCGGGGAGAACATGCAATTCTCCATGCAGCAAGGTCGCAAACCCTGGCCTTCTTGACTGACCATCGGGTTCAGGTGAGATTTATATGAGAGAGGGACACTTTGTCCTTTGCACAATACTAGTAACATTAAAGGCAGTTGTGTGTGAGACAAAGAGAGTCTACTGTATTTCTCCCTTGCTTCTGCTTAGCTGAGTCAACACTTCTGTAGAGGCGCAATGGGGGATGCATATCTTATTTGATCATATGCATTTTTTTGTGTCTTCAGGTAGCAATGGTCAATTCTGAAGAGATGAAATTCCAATTTGCTCTCAAAGGAGACCATTAAAAAAGTGGTGCCTAATATTCTTGCTGCACCACATCTCTCCCTCAGCACTTGACTGCAATTTACTAGTAAAGGTTTTAGTATTCAGGAGGTTAACACCGGTATCCTGTAGTGTTCCCATCTCCCTGCAAGACCTAGGATTATACGTAATTAGACCTCTGATAGCGACAGGCCATGCCGTGACAGTCCTATAGTACAAACGATATTTATCAACCTCAAATGATTAAAAAAACTGTCAGTTTTCCATGGGGTTGCATTACTTTTACCATTTAAACTCCAGATTAGCCACAAATCAGCAGCTTCATATGTCCAACAGCAGACACGGACCTCTGCCGTCTGGGGAAACCTTCTGTGTTATTTTCATTTCCAATGACTCGTGTTAGAGGAAGAAGGTAAGGCTTCAGGGGAACAAGAGGCTTAATTGGCTGAGCTGATGGCAACACACTTAAAGTTAGAAGTGCATGAGGCATAGATCGTAGACCTGGGCCAGTTCCCAGGTGGGAGCTCTGCTGGAGGAGCTTTTTAAGTCTCAAAGCAATTTGCTGTGAATGAAGAAAGGAATAGGGAGAGAGAGAGAGGGAGAGAGAGAGAGATAGACAGAGTATAGATTACATGGGGCCCCATCTATTTACTTGCAAATTCCCTACTTGTCTTTTAAATCCCTCCTTTTATTCTGTATCACCCTATAGCCAAACTACAGATTGGAGGACATGCCACATTGTGTGGGACAATTCCCAGAACAACAGCTCTATTGGGCATTCCAATTCCTATTCTTCCTTTCCTTTATTTCTGTTTTCCTTTTCCTTTTATTAGGTTTCGAGTGCATGGCTCATTAGTATGTAATTTCATCATTATTCAGGTGGTTTTATAAAAAAGTTGACACAAATGCTCTATGACACTTAATGGAATACTGTTTCTAGTTTATTTTTGTTTCTGTTTTTTAAAATAATTTGCTTTCAAATTATAATCATAATTTACTTTAATCAAAAACACCTACCAATATCTATCCAAAAAACACTGATTAGCTTCACGAAATTAAACCCCTCTGCTGCTTCGTTCTGCTTAATGTTCTATATTTTTAGATTCATACTGTCAAGATTTATGAACAATGTTTTTCAGACATACATCAAACTGTAACGCAGGGTGGGAGTGTAGGTGTTTCAGAACACTGCTGTTTGTTTAAAAGATATATTAGTATGAGGAATTGCCATGGGCAGGAAAGACTGATGTGGAATGGTTTAACATGGTACACCGTGTGACCACAAGAAACTAGTGGGGGTAGAGAAGTCTGATGAGGGAACCTGAATGAAGAATGAAGCCCCACCACCTAAGCCCTTTGGTGTTACTCCATGAGTTATGTTGCACTGAAAATAATGTTTCTTACCGCAGTCATGAATAATAAAAAAGAATCAAACGTGAGATGTCTTTTCAGCGTGTGCAGTTCATCCCTCTGTGATGTGAAAAATTAGAAAAGATGAGCAACTTTGGCAGCTTCGTAAAAACAACGCTGAACCTTTTCTGTTGGCCACCAAGGATCTGAGGCTGCCATCACTCGGGTGTAAGTAACCCTGACACATGCACATATCGCGCTAATGAGAAATAGATATTACTTACAGAGCTGATTTGACATTCCTTCAACAACAGCCGAATTCCCATTGGTTCAAGTTCGAGTTAGAAATAGAGAAAATGGGATCTAGTGGGACCGATGTGTGGCACATAGTCGTCATTCAAATGTGAGAAATATTCATTCTACTTTTTTTTATTTTGCCTTTTATCTGATAATAAAATATTGTGAAGAATTAGTTGCTAATGCTCAACTGTATTTCCTTAACACAACCTTTGAAGAAATTTTACTTGCAGCCTTATTGTTTTCTATTATACAATGAATGAATCTCTGTTGTTTATTTGTTCATTAATTCATCTGTAATTTATTTGCATGTCTGTTTATTGTCAAAATATTCAAATTAGCAGATCAACTTTGCACGTGGTCTATCCTTGATGGAAGTTCAGGAAAACAGTTATTTTCTAAACTACCTTTATTGTGATGGTGAACTGATGTTAATTTGTTTGTGTTCACTTTTTTCGCATTTATTATCAAGCAGCAGAAAACTAACCACGTGTTGCATTGTTTGTCCTCAACTGAAATAAATGTGTGATATTGTGTTTGTTGTTTTGCACAGACAAGCCAGGGGTATGTATGTCTGTAAAACTATTTGACTCTTTCAAAGAAAACACACCTTTCAGCACCACATTCTAATGTTTTCATCCTTACCTATCTCACAGTTCCTTCTCTCTTTTCAAATGAAAACACAAGCTTTTTGGGATACTGTCATCTTATATTTCAGGAGCTATAGTTGGTTAGCTGGTTAATGAAAGAGTCTGTGAGTTTGCTTATACTTGTGTACGTACCACAATTGAAAAATACAAAGCATAATTATATATCCACATTTCTCGCTTGGCTTTGAAACCCTAATTGTTTATCAGACACACATTTTTTGTATTTTTTGTATTATTTTTTTTTAAATCATTTACTGGTACACCTTGGCTGTATTTACAAAATGCCATTCAGTTGGATTTCACTGAAGGAGTTTACAAGTGAGTTAACTCTTCTTAAAAAGACACAGTAGCACTGAAGTGATAAATAATAGATAATGCAGACGACTTTATTTGGTTCATGTCTCAATGAAACCAGAGAAACAGGAAGCAGTGTGCAATTTCTTAAGATAGTAATCAATTCCTCTCATTCAGCATCTGCCTGTGTCGTCCCTCTTTATGAAACAGTTAAATGGAGAGCTGTAGTGTAGGAAATAAAACAGCAGTGGAACTAATATTTAAATCATTTTTTTGTTGATTTATTTATTCAGTTTTATTAACATAAAATTGCTGTTCACAAACGTTTTGGTTTTTTTTGTTTCCTTGTATTGGTCTTGGTCTGTCTGAGTGCTGAACCTAACACATGAGGACACCAGTCACCCATGGAGTGTATGTCTCTTTCTCCCCCAAGCCCATTTTCCTAGATCCACATAAGTCAGTCCTGATCTTGTTTCGTGCTGTACAGATCAAACATCCATCACTGAAAACCTCATTTGTTGGCAAATAAACTGCAGTGAGCGTTGCAGTGAAAGAGCGTTTCTGTTCTGTGGTGGAGCAAAACGGTGAAAAGTTAGCATCAGGAGAAGTGTTTTACTGGTGTGTTTGTTAAGCATGTCCTGGAGCTGTAGGGAGTAGTGCACTGGGAAAACGGCACATTATGGAAGCAGGGAGGGAGGGATGTGGCAGGAGGGAGGGAGGGAGATCTTTGATGAGGCCCCGGGAGTGTCTCTAATGAGAAACGAAGTGAGAGAACTGCTACTTTCTTCCATAGAAAACTGAGCTGTGCCACTGTTATAATAAAGCCAAAGTCATATCCAACGGCCTTAATTAAAAATCACAAAATCAACATTCTGCTTCATGCCTTTCTGTAACACAAACTCCAGCAGGAAATCTTGGTGAGAGCATACATAGGGGAGAAAGCACTATCCACGGCTTGTTTTGACAGGGTGATTTACACTGTAGCCAGAAAGTGAGGTGATTTCTTTTATTTATTTTTATTTTATAAAAAAAAAATCAAAGGCGCCAGTAAAGTGTATGAATGCTGAATCTTACTGTAACATGTTTCATTTACAACATGAGTTTCCAAATGTTCTGCTTTTTCCTTACATATTATAAGAGACTGGATGCAAGGAGAGTATTATTTTTTTTTAAATGTCAATAAACATGACATTTTCACCAGCCACAATTCACTGCTATTTCGTAAATAAACATATATGTTAGTGTGTCTGCTAGCGTTCTGACATCTTAAATGCTTCAGGGATTGAGAGTGAAATGACCACATTATCATTACTATAATGAATCATAATCTTCATCACTTCAAAATGCATTTCCGAGTTTAAACTTAAATTTTCTACAACAAATACAGTATTTGTCCTTAAAGACAAGAAAAACACTTAATCGCTGCAATATCTCTACTTCTGTTGGATTAAGGTGATCTATTTTTCTTAAACTGACAAGATCATCAAGATTTTGGATACATGCGCACCACGGTGTGCTGTTTTATTTTTGGTCGTCTTGGAAATCATGAACATCACTGTACTCTGCTCGCACTCTTTGCAAGAGATTTCCTTACTGGATGACTTTTGTCTACAAATCTCCACATTTTGATTTGATTTGATTCATATGCAGCTGTAGGTACATGTGTACAAGAAACCAAAATAGTTACAGCCCACACTTACAGCAAGTGTTTCAAATTTAATTTCACAATTGATCACTTTGTGAGAATTGAAATCAATATTATTTTTTTTACTATTTGATTGTATCTTTGGTCATAACCAAAGTACCCGAGTTGTGACTTATATTTGGTACATTTAGGTGAATGAGTCCCTACCAAACTGTGTTGCTGTTAAACCTGTTAAAGCTGTTAAACCTCTGCGATCTCAAGTCAGCGGAATCCACGAAACACTTTTTAACCGTGTTAGTGCTTGTTAGCATTTTAGCAGGCTGGCCCTGCGTTGTCTCACTTTGGTTCTCACCATTGCTTCTCTCCAAACACACTTGGCACATCACCACCAAATCATATTCCAACTGAATGAATTATGTGCATATGCTTATGTGTTTATGTGTGTCTGTGTGTGTTAGTATGAAGAGATCAGAGACAGACCTTTGTTGTGCAATGCTTCACAGATTACCATGCCTGATTCAAGTACTGCATCATATTTACTCAATGAACATCGTTCAACCAATGCTGTAGTATAATTTATATAATTTTACATTTTGGACTTTGCAATTTGTCAACTGAGACCTTGTGAATTTCTCTGTGAGATGAATAAAGTATCTATCTATCTATCTATCTATCTATCTATCTATCTATCTATCTATCTATCTATCTATCTATCTATCTATCTATCTATCTATCATTTTCAAAGCACATTGATAATGGCCACATCTCTTTGCCGTCAACACATAAATCTATTTAGATTCATTCACACTATCCAATGCATTTCTGTGAGTTACAGTTTACCTTCCCTGAGCCACACACGTAAATTATGGCCATCTAACATCTTTAAAAACACAAGCCAGCAGAGACAGAAGGGTCAGAATATAAATAAAAACAATAGCCTCCCCACAGAATCACATGTTAAAAAAGTCCTTCTTGAAGTTCTGAAAATTCAATAATACTGTACACTACCTTTGTCACCAAATGAAAAAAGTATATGAATAATGCATAATGTGTATGACAGAGACACACAGCGTTTGTTCTATTGTATTGTAGAAACTTGTACAGCAAGTTCACAGTCATATTAAGGTAATAAGTATAAAATTAGTAGAAAGAATAACATACTGAGTGAGCATGTCATTATAAAGTAAATTGTGAGATTATGAGCTGTTGAAATGTAAAGTAAAACCTTTAAATGTTAAATAATATTACCTGTTTTTATTCATCCAAGTAATAACAAATATACCCATAAAAGAAGATATCATATCCAACATAACTGAGTTGTTGAAATCAGAACCCATATTAAATTAGATTCATGTTTCAGCTAATGATACACCTGGGAATTGCTAATTAACAATCAATGTCTTAATGCAGCTTCATCGGCACATTCAATTTGACATTTACCTCTGTGCAGGTAGTTTGCTTTGATTTTTAATTACACACTGCATGTTAATATGGAAATTCAAACCAAACCAATGGGGGCAAAGTTTCATTTCACACCAGGGTGCTCTCTAGTGCTCATGAGACAAGTGAATGTGTCTGTCAGTGGATTACACACAAATAATATTTGACTTTGTGTCATCAGAGCATAATTAGCTTTTTACAGAACCTGCAAAACAGTTGCCATTTACAAGGAACTCAGAACCAAATCAAACAAGAGTGAATGGAGACTGTGTTTTGGGGACAACCCCTACAAAAATGTAAATATTTCTTTTTTTTTCATACACTCTTCTTCTGCATTTTACTTATTTATCCTGTGTATGGTATACTAATCAATGTAGCTATGAATGCATGAGTCTAATAACTTTGTTGACAACCATTATGCAATTCCCCGCTTTAATGATTATATTATAAAAAGCTTATTTTTATTTAAAATAAGCTTTTTTATTTATTTATTTTATTTTATTTAAGGAAAATCTCATGTTTGCTCAAAAACAATGCAGCTGTTGATTTAGCTATCAAAATATTTTCACACAGGTTTTCCAGATGAGTCAGATATTATGCATTACCGCATCATTTTAAAACACAGTATATTTCAATGTTTTCATGTTTTCAGGGTCATCAGATATTTTAAACCATGATCATGACATGAAGCTGACGTTTGTTCAGAACGATTAGTGTTTTGTTATTTTTAAGTGTTTAGAAATATAATGATAGTGTCCTGTTTTTGCTTGTTATATGTGCTAGAGTGTTCATTTCTTAAATTGTTTAAATTGTTAAATAAAGGACTTTCTTTTAACCTTCTCCTTTAGTGCCCAGAAATATCAAATTATTTATCATGATTAAGAAACCAAAATAATAGGGACCACATAAAAACTGGAAAAACACAAAAAAACTCATAAACAAGACACTGAGATTGCAACCATGATGCACTTTCCACTTGATTTAAGTGCTCGATTTTCAGTATGAATGGTGTTTGTATAAAACAGCATCTTGAGCTGTGAGGATTAACTGAAGCTGTTAAATTGATTAAGATTGCTAAGAGCACTCTACGAAATGCCATAGCAATTACTGCAAATTGAGTTAGATTAAAAGGCAGCATTATATTGCTCTAAGAATTATCTTTGTATATAACCGTTTACAGGTTTGTGGTATTGTGCTATAAAAATATACTGTTTAGCAAATTAATTGAGTTCAGTCAAAACAGTCAAAATTATTTTCTCTGACCTTTGAAATGATAATATTCAGAATATAAAACTCCCATAATTACTTGTTGTACTGATACTTTGATACTCAAACAGGGAAGATGTAAATCTCACATAGCTCAAAATGTGGCAAACCAAGACCTCTTAAAAAAGAACAAGGTTTCCTAATCAATAAACCTCTGGCAAACAGTGAAGCCACATTCATTAAGACATTGATAAAACATATATTTCTTCATGGGCAACTTCAAGATCCTCCATTAAACTTGATTAATTAATTAACCTTATGCTAGTTTTAAATAACCTGTCTGCGATGAACGTACTGATAATGATAACCCATTCACTTAAGGTAAAGAAACAAATTGTGCCTTAAGAGGGCTGCTGGCAACACCTTAAGAAACAGCTTGATATATATAAACTATAAAAAAAAGGAAAGTACTTGCATTTATACATACACACATTAAAGGGCACACTGGTCACTTTATTTAAAAACAACAAAAAAAACACACAAAACAACTCATTTAAAAATGCTTTTAACATTAGTTTTTCATATGACACTAAGTAAACATGCAAAATGCTTTGTGTGTATGTCTAGGCATGCTAACTATTACTTGCACTACCTAAACACAATCAGTCTGTTGTTTTTTTTCGATGAATATTCTCTTGTTGAACCCAGTTTTAACTTTGCTCTGTCTCGGGTTCACATCTGCCCATCTTCCCAGTTACTTCACCCAACTCTGCAGTCAAAACTTCTCCCTCTTCCCTGCTTCACCATCCACCATCGTGAGTCTTGGCTCAGTGTTGTCAGCATGGCACAGCTGTCTGTCCTGCTCTCCAGTACCCCCAGCACATCTCAACTTACTGCTGAGAAATCCCCATGACTGAGTTTGGATCCTGAAAAGCGTTCTACACCTGAACAAAAACAGATGCACAATTTCACAGAGATTAAAATAATTATAATAATAAAAAAAATAACAACCTCTTTCTGATTTTCATTCATTTTATTTTATTCTTTCTTCTTATTTCAATAAAGACCTAATAACTGGCATACATTGCTATTGTATAAAGATGGCTCTGAGTTGTTCCAAAGTAATTCTACTAGTTAAAAGCTCTTCAATTGTTTAGGGTTTGAAACAATGATACATGACAATAAATAAAAACATTATACACAACCCCCAGCCTGAGAACACTTCCTGACTTTCATCCAGTTTGTTGTCTCAAAATTATTAATAATGGAACCAAAAACAAGTTAGTCTATGGTGATAATACAATACTGGGTGATGTGCATTAACATACTGCAATTTGCTTCAAGTTTATATTTTTGGATGAGTTGTACCTTTTGCAATAATTGTCTTTTGATGGCTATGTTCAGCACCTCTGAAAGTGAAATAAATGATGCCAAATATCCACTGACACACACACACACACACATACTCATACATGGGAATTATGCACCTGCTATGAGATGATTTATTTTTATTTGTAGAAGATAGGCAGTCCATAATCCGTTTGACTCAAGCAAGTGTGAAGGACAGGTAGACCTGCTCAAACAAATACAGAAGTCATCTTCTGCTAAATAGGACACTGGAGAGTGTCTGTGTGTCATCCTGGATCCACTATTCTGTCAACTCACATCAATAACATCACTCAGTCTGTGTGCTGTACTCCCAACTGTTTAATAACAACTGTCTCTGCTGGGGTTTAATCTCTAATCCAATCAGGATTATTCCCTCATTCCCTATAAATTTAATCACGGGAAACGTCTAGCAACTAAGAATGAAGTTTGTGGGTGAGATCTCCTGGAGCTCCGTGAACGCGTCTTGGCTGTCAGCGATACTATTTAGGCCTGTCAATCATCTGCGGGCGCAGTGATTGGCAGGAAATGAAACACCTGTGTTTTCTGACGCTTTTGTGTATAACTGGCAGTTGACGGATGTTGGACGAATACCGCGTGGAAGTCTGGATTGAAAACGCGCTCGTTTAGCTGCAGGTGGTGCAAAGATTAGTTTGTTGTTGTCGTCGTTGTTGTTGTTGATGGAGAACTGTGCTACGTCTCTGCTGGAGCTAACAAGGGCTAACGTCGGCAGGTCCACGCGAAAAGTGATGGAAAATGGACATTTAGCAACACGTTGACGCACTGAACGTTGCGCTCAGTGCACACGTCAATGGAAAACACTGCGGCCCTGGACTCAACTTCAGCTGCGAGAGAAAACACGTGCTAAAAGACTCTACTCTGCTGTATTTACGTGAGTACACCTGTTTTACTTTACCTGTCACCTGCCATGGTGTAAATGAGGCACACTGCTGAGTGGGTTGATTTCATACTCTGCTCTCTAAGTGTTGTTTTATTAAAGGACTTTGATTGAAGCAATTCATTTTCTGCCGTAATTGTGGCTCATTTGGCCCCCCTGCTAGAAAAACCAGCCTAGCTCACCAGCATAGAGCAGCATTTCATTGTGCTTTGGTGCTGGTGAGTGCAGGCCAGCGTCATGCCAGAGCAACACTCAACACTTTTGTTTTGGCTGTCCAAATGAATGGAAATCAATGCAGTGTACAGTCCTACGAATAATAGCTATGCAAGTGCACATGTGTGTGTGTACTCATGCTTGTGTTCTTGTTCATTGCATTAGGCAGAGGGCAGCAGGAGTCTGCTCTTCTTTCTGTTATTCTCTGTTTCATGTCTTTTATCTATATGCGTTTTGTTTTTGCATCTGGGGTAGACATATTTGTTATACAAGACAGCTTTATTTGTGTAGCACATTTCATTCACAAGGCAGCTCAATGTACTTTACATACAATCGAGAAGAACAAAGAACAAAACCCATTCGTAACATAAATAAAACAGAGTACAGAATAATAGATAGAGAGAAATGAAACAAAGTTGGACCAAAACGGAGCATAAAATATGGTAGTGCAGCATGAAACAATACTTTATTCGAGATAAAATCTGCCATCAGGAAATTAAAATTTGAATTTGAAAAATGACAATTGAAAGTGAATGTACTGGTTTGAAAGTGTAATGCAATATATTCAAAACTGTATTTCATGTGTTTGAAAAGTTCAGCTTTGTGGGAACCCTATGCAAGACGCTGTTTGGGGGCTCCTAGTTTGCCGACCTACGATTGAGAGATTCCTAACCCTTTTTAGATGCCGCAATCTATTACACTAAACAAACAAAACAGTTTATAGTTGATGTGGATGACCTCTCGTATTTAAATTAAACAATCATTCCCATCATAACTTTCTGTCGGACTTGGCAGACATCACTTTGTCTGTCTTTGGCTGTCAATTTTCCTCTATAATCCCATTTGAATTCCATTCCTTATTATTTTTAATATTCAAATTATATTCAAAATTTTAATTAAAATATTAAGTTTTAACTGTCACATACTGTATGCCTCTCTGTCGGTGATGGTCGGATGGTAGGAACCGTGTACCATGGCGCAAGCTCTTGGAGTACATCTTTGAAACCGGAGCCCTGCAAGATGTTAATCGGTCTCATGTCTTTGTAAATATGCAGTGTTGGCAGGTATCCCCTAATGTTGATTATTGTCGAGTCATATTTCATTTCACGTTGCAGATCAAGATATCTTTATTTGTAATTTTTCAGTTTGTTGATAGTAAGTCAAAAACGGTGATGGTCAGGAGTGGTGACATCCGTGGGTGTTTAATCGCCACCTGCAATTTCTGACTGAACGTGAGATTGTTACGAGTCAGAAAACTTGATCTGTGAGGGTCGTACGTGACCAAAGCATTTTATTTTTCACACATGCATAGGCAGAGGACTGGTTTTAACCGGTGTATTAAAAAACAAATTCAAACAGAAATTACAACATTCGATTATTATTAGGGCTGTAACGATACACCGAACCCACGATTCAAGTCGTATCACGATTTTTGACCCACGATTCGGTTTGTATCATGATTTATTTTATTATTTTTTTGGGGGTGGAGAACGATTTTTATTAAAACAATATTTTTTATTAAATAACGTTTGAAAAACCTTTATAAACTGAACACCAAAGAACAAGATTAACTAAAATGTTGCCATACTGCTGACTTAAATGAAGAGGGAGGATCCGCTATTTCTGGGTTGGTTGCCATGTTTCCTCACGTTCTTCTTCAACTAGCTCAACTTTTGCAATCATTGCGTCACATGATTCATTGGATCTGAACGGGAGGGATAACTCTGGGAGTTGGAAGGGGTGTGTCGCGATTCTGCCTTCTCACACCGCGACACAGGATCGTGGATCTGAGTGTTGCGATTTCGGTTTCATCTTGCATATTGTTACAGCCCTAATTATTGATTTTTTTAATTATTTTTTTTTAATATTCAAATACATTCGACACCCAAAATGTGTTCCAACACCCCTAGTACTTACTGCGTGACTTAATCATGCCACAAAAATTCTCTTCAGATGAGATTGAACATGCAGCTTTAAGGCCCTATGCATTTAGTCCAGCAAGAAGTTTATAGTTTATATAGCAAGAAGAAGCTAGGCTCTAAATTCAGTTTAAGTTCAGGTGCGTGTTTGCAGGTAATGTCTCAGTCCATGGACATTTGGTTTCAAAAACTGACATGAAGCTGGTCAAATGACAATTATTAAGGCTTCAGAATGGGGTCCATTTATACAGTCAATGGTTCCACTCTCCTGACAACAAAGAGCTATCAATAATTATAATAGAAATAATAATTTCACCCATGTGTCTATTTCGTTTTTTGTGTACAAATAAAGTACTTTCTTGAACATTTTTTTAGTTAGTGGTAAAACAACCAAGCCTATAACCCCAAATCTTTCTTTATTTCCCTTCAGGTCAGTTTCGTATGATGTATGGTCACCGCTAGTTTTACCAAGGGACTTTCATTGTGTGTTTGCTTACGTGCTGCACAGTGCAACCTGTGTAACTGCAACTCTGATAGCGGGTAGCAGCTACTGTTCAGGGATTTAGGACAAAGCCTGTGCTGGCACATGTTCTATATGTGAACAGTTAATGTGTAACTGCATGCACATAAACTCACATCACCTTTTCAGGACCAGTAGTCCTCATACAGACCAAATCCTGGTCCAAATGAGTCAGAACCTCATTTCAGAAGAACTGGTTAAATAAGGATAACACTTTGTTTTAGCTATCCAAATGACTGGAAGTTGGTGAGGTGTCCTAGAATAGCTGTAACAAAACCTGTGTGTGCGTGTATGTGTTGTATGTGCTTCTTGGGGCAGTGATAGATGCCTCAGAGGAGACAATCTTTCAGTGAGGGTATACGTACCCTGGCTCTTGGGTTGACTGCAACATGCATGTAAATAATACTGTGGCCAGGAGCTGAATTCTTCACACACATACAGAAACTGTATATGAATATGGATATAACCATTTGTTTAAAATATTTGTTGAAATTATCTTTACTTGCTGATTGCTATCAATAAATTTCAATGTCTGGAAAACATACAAAAAGTCTTTGTAGCCCTTGCAACACTGTAACAAACACAACCAAACAATTAATGCACTGCAATACGTTTCACTAACTAACCTGCACACCTGTGTGGTTCATTACCATACCAGATAATTCAGACATAATTGTAGTCCAGGGGAGCCCAAACTTTTTTAAACCAAGGTCTACTTTAAAGGTTTCTAGTTTGTCGAAATCTACTGGGTTACGTAGTTGTTGCTTGTCGCTTGCCGACTGCCTTTCAATGACATAGTTACAATGTACACAAGAAACCAACGCATCCAGAAATAATAGAAAAGTACTTTTGTGAGTTGGTGATGCATGGTAATTTATGCGTTATTCTACCTTGGTGCTCTGGCAGGAAGCTAGTTTCTTGTAGTCAGGGCAGTTGGAGCTGGTTGCAAGTCTCAGGCAGGCCACAAGGTGGTCATCTGCCATTGTGGATCTGTCATAATGACCGACCGACCTGGCTTGGGCAGAGATTCTAATCTCCACAATGGAGAGGGGGGTGTGGTGTTGGTGCAGCACAGCCAAAAGAAAAATATAGTCTATTAATTATTAAATAGTTTAATTTACCGTTGTCAATGCTACATCTTAAATGAGAATTAGATTAGTTGGGCACCCAGGATGTAGTCAATGTAAGCAAAGCTGTTTACCCGGCATCCTTTCCCTGGCTCATTTTTTAAGCATTTGTAAGTCTGTGCTTGTCTATGTGTTTGATGAGAGGACAGGAGGGGGTGTGATGTATCAGTTGGGCGCAAAGTGGGGTATCTCCTTGACAGTCCATTACAGAACCTTCTGCACAGAGACAAACAATTGTTCTCTCTCACATTTACACATGGGAGTACCCAGAGAATTCCATGCACACAGGGAGAACATGCAAACTCCATACAGAAAAGCCCTCGCAAACCGCATTGTGAACTCGGGTCTTTTTGATTTAAGTCAACAGTGCTAGCTCCTAAAGCCACTGTGTGGCCCTATTGCAAAATGTTCTAAAATCCAGGCAACATTATTTATTAATTATCTAGAAGTAAAGAGGAGTTCTACAAATTATAACGTGTTTAAAAAAGATTTTTTCAGATTTTAACAAAAAAATAATAATTTCAACAATACACAATGTTTATTCTATTGCTGTAGTTTGGTGATAATGAAAAGCTCTGAACAGATATTTTGCCACCAAATCCAGATTGCTAATACTTACTCTACAGCTGTCGTATGCTGTCGTCGAAAAGCCATTTTAAATTAAAGTGTTTGTTGCTGGTGCATTTCATTGTATCATGACACCCTGGGGGTTTTCACTTTTACTTAGAAACCAGTTGTGCAGAATATATACACATTTTTGAGTGAACATTTGCATATGCATGCACCAATAATGCATCAATGAAAAAATAAACTGTGGGGCACATCTTGCACAATCTCCCCCTTTAATCACATTGTTGGCTGGAGCACTGATTTTTAAGGTTGATTTGGTGGGCTCTTGTATATGCAATTGCTGAACCTTATTTGCAGTCAAAAAAGGAAAAAGAAAGAAATGCAGAATACATTTGAAAAGCAACAGTAGCCAGAAATGTTTGTGTGTGCCATGTGGGCGGGTTCTTCAGCTGTTCATTATGACGGGGTGTGATTTTCAGGTCATAGCCCCTTTTTAAAGCTCAAGGAGAGCAGGTCAAATATTTAATTACTCACTCATCTACTTGGAAATAACTTTGTCCCTGTTTCAGTGGTCAAATATGAACTTGTATGCAATAATTGTCACAAGTGACTCAAGCCCACACATACGGAGAGAATGTGAACGGTTAAATACAAAAGTGTCTGAGTCTTCCACCAACGCACTGACACTTCCATGTTTGTACACTTTGTGCAAAATATGCACACAAGCTGAGTCCCTTCTCTGAAATATTTCACAGCCACCCATCATGACTGAGAGAACCCAAAACAACCAGCATCTTGTTATCACCTGATGATCATCCTACCGTCACATCTCCGCCATTGCTTTTTGCCTCCATCCAAGGATTTGTTTCTTTTCTGCACAGATGCACTACACATTTGCACTTTGGTATACTTTCCAACAGCAGTCACACACCCCAACAAATGTGACATTTAATGGTCAATCTTTATCATGCAAACACATGCATGCATACAACGCTCTCCTACACGGGAAACCATGCTGAGTGTTAAGCGGCAGGACCCAGATGGCAGCCACCTGGTGTGTGCTGATGGGCTCCTGCAATGGCTTTGGACAGGATGTGGACACACACACACACAGATGGTGACCCACTGAGAGCTGATGGGAGATGGATGCGCTGGCTATTGATTTGCTCAGATCAATGATTTGCAACCTGGTCATCCGACTCTGAGGGAGTTTCACCCACTGAGCTGACACATCGGACCATCACAGTTGGCACACAGTTAAAAATGCAAAACTGATGTCAGTAGATATTTGTAAATCCCAGAGCAAATACATTTCCATTGCTTTTATATTAATCACATGTGACTTTCATGGAACAAATAATCACTATAACAATTTAGATAAAACATTAGACATGAGTAACAAATACTTAAATAATTTCACAAGCCAAGACAGAAAGTGACAATAGAAATATGTATAGTAGTATAAAGTGCTATATTACTAGCCACTGGTAAGTGGAGGGTGGGTTCAATCATTTGAGTGCTTTACATGCCGTTAAAAGGTTGACCTTGCATGATCTGAAACATGTAGTAGGCAACTGCCAGCATATAAAGGCTATTATCATTTGCATACATTTTTTTTTCTCCCATTGTTAGCTAAGTGCATATAAATCAATGCCAGATCAGCTTCATTTACCACATCACTCATTTTTTGCTCCAGGGATGTAAATAGGAACAGAGAACTGCCTCAAATAACATTTTGATGGATAAGCAAAGACATAAAATATTATAATAATATACTAAATTTGTTGGGCCACACGGTGGTGTAGTGGTTAGCACTCTCGCCGTGCAGCGAGAAGACCCGGGTTCGAGCCCCGGTCGGAACAAGGGCCTTTCTGCATGGAGTTTGCATATTCTCCCCGTGTGTGCGTGGGTTCTCTCCGGGTTCTCCGGCTTCCTCCCACAGTCCAAAAACATGCAATGTGGGGATTAGGTAAATTGGACACTCTAAATTGACCATAGGAGTGAGTGTGAGTTGTCTCTAGTGTGTGTGTGTGTGTGTGTGTGTGTGTGTGTGTGTGTGTGTGTGTGTGTGTGGCCCTGCGATGGACTGGCTAACTGTCCAGGGTGTACCCCGCCTATCGCCCGATGTAGCTGAGATTGGCGCAGCACCCCCCGCGACCCTCTGGTGAAGGATAAAGCGGTTAGATGATGACTGACTGACTGACTAAATTTGTTCTAACCTCTGCAGGTTTGTGACCTCTAGGCACCCTAGGAAGCATCTCTCTCTCACTAAGGATAGTAAAGTGTTACATAGGGAGAATACCATGGGGCGGATATGTTAATTTTCTCAGGCAATTAATGCTGAACACCATTTAAGTTTCTTGGCTTATTAATTATGCACTTTGTACATACTAAAATATCTTCCTATGCTGGAAAAAAAAGCCAATTAGCACCCCCAAAATTTAGAAATGTTTCTTCTTAAGACCTTTATATAGGACAAGTGCTGCAAATAAAGTGCGTGAAACCAAGCCAAGTTATCTTTTAACCCTGCTGTCATTTCTCCAGTCATCCTTCATTCCTACATCTAGCCTTCCTTTCATGGCCATATAACCTTCTCTAAAAGCGAGTTTATTTTTAATGTGCTGGCACAATGTGCTCTTTAGACTGTCGGTGTTAATCAGCAGACTTTTCCCTCCCTCTGTTCAGAGGATGAGGCAAATGTGCAGCACTTCCTTGTCAGGTGTTGAATTACTTTATCTCAGTGCTTATTTGCCACCTCCAAGGTAGACTCGTTGTCACGGTTACCTTTGGAGCTCCTCATTATCCATAAAGGTCATTCTGGGATAAAAGCATAGCTGGAGGAAGGGGGATGAAAAATGGCAGATTACTTTGTTAGACAAAAGTGCTTGTTAGGTTCAGATTTTAATGTTTCAGTGTATTCATTGTCTAATTTATATGCAACTATATAAGACCAAAACAGTCCATGTGTAAACAATGTAAATGAACACCAAGTATAAATATCTGGCAATATTTCTCAGCAACAGTGTAAGGCTGTACTTTGGCACAGTGATGGTTTGTGATGGACGTTCTACTACTCGCTAAGCTAACTTGCTTAGAATGACTTTGTTGACATCTGTTCAACAATAAACAACCACTCTGAGCAGTTTTGCGTTAGTGGTGCCTTCACGTACACAGGGAATACCCAATATAATGACTTGCACTAAAGTAAGACTAATGTGACTGAAGTACTAGACTTGTGAGTTTAGGCTGCTTTCATTTTATTTGTTTGTTATATAAAGGTACAGGAAGTCCACATCCAGTGGACTCTGTCCACACAATGATAAATCCCCAGGATCTGGCTCTTCCTCATGGATGACTATGACAAATACCTGCAGCTAGTTTCTTTTCTTCCCTCATGATTTTAATCTGGGGCCTTCTGATCTACACTCACCTCAGAAACTGGCATTTCTTCAGGAACTAGGTTAGTAGTTTGTGGATTTTGTCAAGGTTCATTTCAAAGCCACATATGAGTTAGAGATGTTTGTCATCACAATCTTTTTAAATGTAAAAAAAAATTCAAAGGTAAAATAAATCTAAATGTTTAATACTATTGAATCTGAAATACATAATCAACGTTAATGTTTTGATGGCTGTCATCCTCACATCAGCTGGCTATAGTATGCTGCCGTATGATTGACGTTTTTCAAACTCAGTTTCTTTTTTTCAATATATGATAGTGGAAAGACTTCTAGATATTGTTATACTTATCTGGAAAATACATATTTGTATTCTCTCTCTCTCCTCCTGGTGTGCATATAATATCCTGGTGTAATAAAAATAAATAGTACATAAATAAATAAATAAATAAGCTGTTGCCCTCCCCATTGGTCCAAAAGGTCACTGGGTCCTGTTTACCTACGTGAGGATCCATAATGCATGGCCTGTATCGTTTACTTAAGGTAGTCCCGGTGCCACTCATCACTCCCTGCTGTATGTGATGGAGAAGCCAAAGGAGAGTGAAGATAACTGAGAATCGGGTCAGTCTTTAGGGTAACCATAAGCATATATGGTATAAGTGCCCACACCTTCACAGACACACACGTACCTGAACCCACTAGAGGGAAGAGGAGTCACTTCAGGGGCACATAGTTACTAATGTTAAGTTTCATATTGCCATAGTCTTTTTAATAATTAACTGTGATCAGTGGCGTGCACAGGTAGACAATAGGTGGTGCTATAGCACCTGCCGTTGCCCTCTGGACCAAGCAAGTGCCCTTTTGAAAGTTCGTTGTTATTTTAAACAGTGTGGCCCCCCACGATTAAAAGCGTGTGATAATATTGCCCCAATTAATATGCCACCCCCTCCGCCGCACACACCTCTCTTCCTTTGTCAACGTGAATGTGCAGAGCGGGCACAAACGGAGGTGCGTTGCAGCAGGAGGGCACATCTGTAGCCCGCACACACCTGCTCCCGGCCCTGTCCCACCAGCCATGTAACACATAAATGAATCGAGTCCAGTATACTGTTTGCTCTCTAAGCCTCAGTTGCCAAGCTATAACTTAAATGTTTTTGTCTCTGTTGTGAAGTCTCATACAGCGCCACCAGAGTTGAGCATAAATTAGCCAACTGCGAACCTGCTTAACAAGCTAGACGCTAGCCCAAATCACTGATGTGACGTGATGACCACCACATAACTAATGTCGGTAGAGTTTGTCATTCGTACAACATGTGAGTCTATCAGTACACTTAAGCTGAATATTTAGTATTGTGTAGGTTTACATTAGCCTACATAATTAACACGTATGCTTAACGTATGCACACTCTTGCTCACTTTAGAGCGTGAGCATTGCCACTCTCTAAACTTTAGAGTGGCTCACTCTTCACTCACTCATGATACTTTGTACGACAGTTCTGACACCTTTAGTTCTTAACATATTGACATAAATAAATAAGTAATTACATAGAACATGTGCCACAGTGCCTGTAATGTTTTTTTTTAATAATCTCTCCCTGCTATAATAAGGCAGCCGATAGTTCCACAAGCCACACAAAGTACCCTTATTTTTCACTGAGCACCTGCCCCCAAAGTGTCTGTGCATGCCACTGACTGTGACTGTATATGTAAATATGAGCTTGTGAATTATCAGATAAAAACATTACAAGATTTTATATCTATATAATGTTCACACAGCAACACCAGCAAGTGCTTAGGATACTTTAAAAGGTCATTACTATAGCAGCTTATTTAGAGTAAAATTTATGCTGTTACATAACCATTACCATTTTGAACAATTCACTGTATTTAAACATCAGATGTTTTTTTTGTTTTACACATGAAGAAGGGGTAATATTAATCACTAACGTGGTCAGATGTAAGGATAATTTGGTCAGTTCAGTGGTTGTCTTAGTGTGGAACCTGGACAGAAGGGCACGGTACCTCATTTGGGTTACATTTATTTTCCATGCATATGTGTCATTGAGTGTACATGCTGGCTCCATGTGTCTGGGGACCCTGACACCTGCTGATGAAGAAATCAAGTCCGAGAGTCCCCCTGTGGTCACAAGCTGCCCTTCTACCCTGGGAGTCTTTGCCATAAGTCTGTCGTATTGGCTGTGAGTCACCACTCAGTGCCCAGACTCTGACTGAAATATGCTTGTCTGTCTGTGTTTGTTTGTTTGTCTGTTTATCTCCGCGAGGTCACTCACACCAACCCAGTCTCCGCTTAAGCTCTTTTAACTTGATTCCATTTCTCCTCTGTTCTATCCATCTGTCTTCTCCCATTGAGTGAAGGTGTATTTGCAGTCTTACCTAAATTCAAACAAAGGTGTCCCCAAACTTTGGTTCTGGTCTGCTAAATTCATTAAATTACATTGTACTAAAACAATTAACTACTTATTTTACTAACACTTCTGGCTTGGAATGGCAAATTCCTTCTGATTTGTGACGGTGTCTTTTTTTTTTTTTTTTGTTAACACACTATTCAGTGGTCATTGCAGCCACAATGTTAACATTGATCATCCTTCATTATTTTTTCAAATGGTTAAAATCTGCGTTTTTACATCAGTTCTCTCAGGCTTGGTTAAGTTTGGACCGAAAATTGTGGCTCGTGCCGTACTCTGACTTTGACGCAGATTTGATGTCGGCTTGTTTTTGAATACAGGGCCAGATCTTATGTGGTCAGAGGATACTATCAGTATCAGTTGTACCTAATAGTGCTATCCACATGTGATTAGATCACTGAACATGGATGTTAATAGCAGGTCTGAATGAGGCCTTTGTAAACCTGGAAAGATTTCCAATCAACAAAGAAGATGGCAGAGCAAAAGATCTGTATCGTACTTTCGTGTTCCATGTCTGTGGAGAGACACTCCACTTTTCTGCATGCAAATACACGGCCACAGTTGTATTAATACTAAAATAAGAGTCCTAGTCAGTTTAGCATTCTGTGCATGCATACCCAATCTCACATGTCATTCCAGGAGTGGCAATTTTTTACCAAGGATCCAAGGAACCACCAACTGGACAGGAGAGTGTTGTGCTACAGGGAGCATGCTTGGCAAGCAGAAAATATGACTAACTATACTAAGACATCAACTATCAAATACTTACAAAGCTGCCCTGAGTTCTTCCTGGAAGGTTCAGCAGTCATTTACAGAACAACAGGGGTAAACTCCAAGACTCCACTCATTAGCAGGATTTATCTCCTAGGTGACCCTAATGATGCTCATTCACGCCTCAACTTAGGTGAATCCAACAACCTGAAACTAGGTCAAGAACAACCTGCACAAATAAACTTGACACATTTCTACATGGGCATCAGCACATAGAAGCTAAATACCTCCATGCTGTTAATTGCTCTTACCAGCAGATGCAAAATTCAGTTAGAGGGCAGTGATGTGCACTGATTACTTGACAAGCTTGATTCATCCAACATAAAATTAAGGCACAGAATGTGGTACCTGCAACCTGTCACAGTCACTGTTTAAACTGCAGCTGTAAATGTCTGCACATCTGCCCCTGGGTGCCCTTTATTGCACAGTGTATAAACTTCTGTTTAGGTGGAGTTTTACCAGGAGTGATGTTAATAATGAAATTGTAATTAGTAATTATTACAATGATGATTACTAATTATTAATACTAGCATGTGCAACACTTAAAATCTGCAAAAAAGGAGAAGTAAAGTTGTCAATTAGTGACAGTAAATGCTATCAAAGTAGTAGAACTTTGCTCTTCCAGTTAGGCCTAAAAGAAGTTGTTTACCCTGAATGCAACATTAAATTTACAACTGCAACCCTAACAAACAAGGTTTCTTCTTTTAGTATGAGTAGTATGATATACAGTTCAATAGTAGGATGTGGGATACATTGATTGACATGTGGTCATATTTGCTTTAACAACTGGGCAGTCTCACCATGTATACACTGGCGAAAGTTTCCTGTCTAGGTTAAAGCATTAGGAAAAACACATTTCAGAGGTATTGAATTTGACCAGTATTTTGTAAATAGGTTCCCACTCAGCAAAAGATAACCATTTGACTTGTGTTGACCAATGTGTTTAGTAAATACTGCAGGTTCAATAAAACCTCCCCATAGAACAGGACTATATGTTTAATAACACCAAATGTGCATTAGAGATGGGAATCTTATGCACAGACAGTCATAGTACTTCAAAAAAGTAGAACACTACAGCCTATAATGAGGCAGATATAAAGAAGATAGAAGAGGAGGGAGCTAGCTGTAGCTCAGAAATCATTCCCTTCACACCCTGTTTAATTGCGTTGTGCAGCCCAAAGTAAAAAGGTGTCAGAAGAGCAGGGAGGCGAATCCTGTTCTAATGAATGGAAACAGATGGGTGAAACAGTGAGCAGGGTATCAGCCAAGAACTGTGTTGGCACAGAAGAAACAGTGCCAGTAAAGAGAGGAGTGCCAGATAATGGCATGGACAAGGAAAACAAAACAAGTAATGACAAAATGGAGGCTAAAGAAAGAATCAATGATGAAAATGAAGTTTTAATCCCTGTTATTTTTTTTTACCGTGTTCTGGGAGAATGGAGTTTTTCCCCATTCATCCTCCATTAAAGGGCAGAGCAAGACTCACTTTCAGCTTTGCAGTTAAATAATGATGCTTCCCTTACAAAAAAATATTTTAGGAGTTTTGCAAAGTGTGAGATAATTGGGTGCATTTCCAAACCAAATCAACATACAGTGCAAGAGCCAGTTATCATGCAGTGTAATTGCCAGTTTTTGGCTAATTGTTGTTTCTTTCTCTGTCTGTCAATTCAAACAAGAAAGTTGCATCAGTCAGTTCAGCCAAATGCCATATGAAATATGTATTACATACCCCACTATGTCCAATGAACAAAATAGTAATTTTACCCCAAACAACAATGAATGTTTCCCTTGTGTGTGTTAACCAACCTCTTCCTTTTTCAATTGCCCATTGCCAAAAGGGTAATCAGATCTCGGCTTCAGGCCAAACAGTTTAAATGTTACATCCAAAAACTTTCATCACGTAATTATTCACATGTAATTAAACTTTTAGACACGTTTTCTGTTAAGTTTGCTTTCAATATGGAAGGGTTAAGAGTTTGTAACCGTTTGCCACTCCTAAACGAATTAAATTAGAATGATGCCATAAAAGGTGAGTGCAAGTGAGAGAATGGGTGGTAGCGGATAAGAGAAACCTCCCCTGAGCATCATAAATTAGCTTTAGTTGAGTGAGTTCAAGGATTACACTGAAGGCTGAAATGAAGTAGCTATTTAAATAAGGATGTAGTATTTAAAAAGGGGCGATTTCTTTGCCAAAACTTCATGTCTTAGACACACTGTCGTTTTTGCATTAACACAGGTGCGCACACACGGGAACAGTATGGAGAAAATACCACAGGCAGCTTATGGTATGCAAAAAGTTTCCTGTCATCTCAGTTGTCAAAACTTTAAATTAATTTAGTTCTACTATACCTACTACTATATTGTTTTGTTTTTTTCATTATGGCAAAGGCTTTTCTTCATGTTTTTTTTTTATTTTTTTTATTTTTTTTTTATCATTTCATGGGGAGACTTAATTGTGCTTAAAGTGGAATTATGCAGGATGTAATGGCTTTGGAGTCACTGTAATGGTTAAATGGCTTTTTGCAGGGAGAGTCTAGGGTCTGTCTCCACCCCCCCACTGTCTTTTTGTGGAGAACCAGCCTTGCAAGATCAGGGCTGTCGACCCGAAATTGGAGGTCTTGTTAAGTCTTAGGTCTCGCAAGAAACACATAATACACACACACACACTTCACAGCCAGGCACAGATTAAGATCAAGGCAGTCAAGAGCGTTATTTTAAACGTTCATCATGGCAAAGCCTGTGAAAACAAAGCAAAGGTAGTCATTGTTGGAGGAAGAGGAAACAACTCTCACACATGAGTAAACATCAGACCAGCTTTTTACGAATGGCAAGAACCGAAAAACATAGAAATGGATGCCGACCTGGCATTTGCACAGTGCTCCACGGTTTGTGTTCACCGACTCTGTTGAAAACAAATGCACTTGGCCAAGAGAGGGGAATGGAGGTGGGAGCATCAAGGGTTTTTAGTTTTTATGACGGTGAGGATAAAGTAGTTGACACAAGGAGAAAATAACGAAAAACTGACCAGACTTGTTAAAGTTCTCCTTTAATATTAGATTTAAACAAAAAGTATATCCAAGTAATGTAATTGAGCAGTAATTTGATTAATGTCCCTTCAGTTTAGACAGGTATTCATGTTATTTTTGTTAAATAAACCAATTTTGAGATGAGAATTTTAACAATGAATGAATTTTGTTATGGGGAGTGGGTTGTAGACGGGGTTCATTGGATAAAAAGTTTTGGCCATTTGTCTAATAAACCTTGAAACGCAAAACAATTTTCTCTCGCTGTGTATAGCACCATTAAATGTTTCCTTAACTAGGTTTTTAACAAGCTAATTAAGTTGCACTCTGAGTCAGAGGCCTGTCAAGCCTCAGTCTACATTTTAATTAACAGTCAAGAAACACACAGAGCTCACACAAGGATCACTGATCAGCGTTGCTATTATTTGATTGAGTGAAGGAGCATCATTATGTCTTTAAATATCTCACAACTGATAAACAGTGCAACAGTAGTTATTCAGTCTATGTATTGAGTTAATGCGGATAGAGATTTGATGATAGGATGTTGCTAAAAACATGGTGATCAGAAAAGCTGATTTGGTGTGTGTGTGTGTGTGTGTGTGTGTAAGCTCCCTTAATTTGTGTCTGCACAATATACTTCTCAGAAGTTCAGAATATTAGAAGTGTTGGCTCAGCTGTAATAAGCTTTCTGTGTGGTGTTTTTCTCTGTGTGTATCAGCAAAGTGGGGAGGAAAAGCTCAATAGATTGCTGTGTATGGCTAATTTGCTCATCTCATTAAATATTGAGGTGAAGGCAGATTTGTGTGATTGCCAATACACCAGCTCCAGTGGTCTTTGTTATGCCTCAGAGCCTGTGAAATGAACGGGAATGCACTCCGATGGAAAAAGCTGTGTCGCTCGTGTCATGGAAGCAATTTGTGTTCTTACAAATGCATGTATGAGTATGTGCACTAAAAGGAACACTCTCAACTCTCACAGCCACAACTACCAGTCAAGCATAAACACACCCACAAATGGGATCAACCTTTATTTATATTTTTAGTTCATTATTTAATGAGTGATCCTTTATATTTGAGTGGTGCTAGCTGTATGGCTTTAGGACAGGGAATGCTAATGATGTACTAAAACATCAACCAACAACTTAAGTTTAATAAAATAAAATACAACAAATCAGATACACAGCTAGCAAGGGTTTTCTTTATTGCTTTGTTGTCTTTTCCTGGTAAAACCTAATAAATAACAGAATACAATACAGGTTCTTGTGGGAATAACTGGTGTGCAGTACCAGCATACTGATGTTTGCATCTTAAAGCACTGCACACTAAATGCTTGGTTCATTTGACATTTTGGGGATGGTAAGTGGGGAGTTTTTAAATGGATTATGTTATTGCAGTGCAGTTCCATTCAATTATAATTGTGTCGGGCCGAATCACAACATATCGGTTACATTATCTCAAATCACTCCACAGTTTGGGGTAAAGCGCTCACAATTTTATAGTGGCAATCCAACAGTTCTTACGATGAGCAAGCACATGGTGCTAGAGGAGTAAAAACTCTTAGATGGCCATCTGCATAAAATGGTTTAGATGCCAGGAGTGAAACAGAGGAGAAAAGAGAAAACACGTAGTATAAGAAAAAGACCATGTCAAGTGAAGTCAAGAAACATCATCTTTATCAAAAACAAGTCAGTCAAACTGCTTTACAAAAGCAGTTTGAAAAATATGACAGATAATATTATGTAGGATATAAGATTATTCCAGAGCTTTGGGGTACTTTTAGTTTCTAAGCGACAGGCAAGGACTGACTAGAGAGGCTGTGGAGATTATCTATCTAAGTGACCTAGGAGCTGAATACAAGGATCTTGAATATATTGAGGCGCAAGAATATTGAGTGCTTTAAAGATAAATAGCAGCGTGTTGAAGTGGATTCTCAACATGCTGGAAGTGGTTTGGTTACCAGTGCAAATGTTTAAGACAGAGGTGATGCTGTTGTCTTCTTTTGAACTGCTGAGAAGTCTAGCGACAGCATTCTGAGCCGTTTGACACATTCAGTATTCAGTTGTGATACGCTAATTTGGACGAGATGAAGGTGTGAATGATGGTTTCAAGGTCTTTGCTCAATTATTTTAAGTTGCCCTTCACAACATTACAAACGTGTTGTCAGAAGTGAGAGAGGCATTAAGGAGAACACCAACATTTCTTAATGTGAAGTGAGATAGGGTCAGGATGCCCAAATCAAATATCTTCAATTTTGTTGTTGTGAAGCTGTAGGAAATGACTTGCCATTCAGTGTTTGATGTTATCTAGGCAATTAGTGCTTGTAGAAATTGTGACCAGTGCATAATTGACATAGAGTGTCTTCTGAATTATTAAAGATAGAATCTGAATATAATTTAACAAATCAAACTGTTTGTTCACGACATGTAGTACCCATAGGTGTAAAGGTGTAGTTATAATAATAATAATAATAATAATAATAATAATAATAAGTAGAGAAGGAAATTCCTGAAGGCATTTTCAGTAGGATTTCTGCCTTTTGCTCGAGCTGAACTCAATCTGGCATACTGCATTGAATTGGTATGAATGAGAAGTTGAAATGATGAGTTCACATTTCTAAAAAGTGAAACACCAATGGTATGAATGAGATTATCACAGAGGGAGACGAGATAGCACAATAGCACATGATATCACTTTATATTAACACTGGTTCAGGCAGAAACTACTGGTGGCTAAACATTTTAAGGCACTGGTGTTGTCTACTACTGTGCTCTACCACGACCTGACTGACTTTTGCTTTTAACTGTGACGATCAATCTGCTGGACATACTCTCGTATTGTTTAATTATTCCATGCCATACACACTAAAGTTCTTGTTTAGCATTAAAATCCCTCTGAATAACTGGTGTTAAACCAGGTATTTAGCCTCTGAGACTGAAACCTGTCTAGAGTTGTTAAGTTGAACATTGCAGATTGTTTACCCCTCTAACTCAGTTTCAGCTTGTTGGTTTGACCTGAGTCAAGGTGTAAAAGAGGGTCACATGACGGAGTCTGCTATCTTGTTGGACTTCACTATTTGTTATCCTGTGTGTGTGACTGTTGATCCCTTTAGGAAGAGAGCTCAGAACAGCATTGTAGGTGGCTGTCAGTATCTTAGCCCACCTCCTGTTGAGTGATGGTTTCCTCCAGGTTAACATGGATGGCTTCCTTCAATCCGAACATTCTCATCCTCAAAATAGTGTCCCTTGTCCTTCGGATACAGGTGGACAGCTGAGTCTTGTCCAGATGCATTTATGCATTGGTTGTCTGATTTCCCCAATGTAGAGGTGATTACATTGTGCTGCAGGTTCATCAAAACCTCCAAAAGGAGAACATCTGACAAGGAAGAAAACAGCAATAGATGGAACAACATTGTTATTCTGGAAATGGCTGGAGTCTCTGAGAAACAAACACCACGTTCCGGTACACATCAAATCCTGCAACACCCTAAGACACAAACTTGTTCATACTCAGGAAAAAATCCCTAGAAAACAAACAGAGCAATGTAATGAGGAGATTAATGTGTGTCCCAATTTTTGTGGGTTCAATATTTTGTATGAAATATTACACAATTCTGAATTGACTGAATAATGTCGTAATTGAGCTCAACATTTTGAAGTTTGAATGAAGTTTCTACGGCTACAACTATGGGATGTTCAAGGCTCACCTGAGCCAGTATGAACTTTATCAAGCTTTATCAAAGAAAAGGGTTCTCAGCCCAACTTTAAATGGATGTCTGTCTCCCAGACAGCTGATTTCACAGGAGACAGGCCTGAAAGCTCTGACTCCCATTGTACTCTTGGAGACTGTGACCTTTAATAACTCCCCCTGGAAATAAATATGATCTGAGAGGTTGGCAATGCTTGGGTTACAGGATATGAATTGGTATAACAATTATTATAAAAGAAATAAAGGGATAGAGGAAAGAGGTACATTAGATTAGATAAAGTTGACTGAGGCTGTCAATTTTCTTACGTTTTGAAATATCCTAAATAGGCTATCTGGTATTTTTCAGGCTAGACAAAAGAAAAGTACGCAATAATGAAACTATACAAACGCTAACTGCTGTAAAACACCATTGAAAAAGAAGAAGGCAACGTATTCTCATGCGCTTGATTAAGTCAGAGTCTGGGATCAGGTCTCAACTTTGACCAAAGCATTCATTCATTCATTCATTCATTCATTCATTAATTTATTCATCTTCTACCACTTTATCCTCCATATGAGGGTCGCGGGGGTCACTGGTGCCAGTCCCAGCTTACATAGGATGAAAGGTTGGGTACAACCTGGGCAGGTTGCCAGTCCATCACATGACCACATCAAGACAAACAACCATTCACTCTCACTTTCACACTTCTGGTCAATTAAAAGTGTCTGTTTTTGGACTGTGGGAGGAAACCAGAAAACCCACAAACACAGGGTGAACATGCAAACTCCATGCAGGAAGGCCCTTGTTCCAATTGGGCCAAGAACCCGGGTCCTCTTGCTGCAAATGCAAGAGTGGCCAAAGCACTTGCACAAAAATAGAATTATCAGGTACAAGACAGATTCATCTTTCAGTTTACTGTGCATGTGTTGCACTAATGGATCTGTCACACTTCGGTCTAAACTGAGCAACTCTGTAAGTAAAGTATGTGAATGTGTAAGGGTGTTTCTATGTGAGTCCACTGTTGTGCAAGTTCAAATGTCAAGGAGCTCAAATTTCACTTGATTCAGGTGAAAATAAAATAATTCACATTTAGAATTGCAAAGAAATAATTATAGTTCATGTATTTTCTTTATTTTTTAAAACTACAACTGTTAAAAAAAACCCAGTTTTTACTGAACCTCCATCTCTATCTCCAATCACTGCTCACTGCCTAAACTAAATTAATTACTACATACAAGCTGTAGTCACGCTCAAAGTGACTGTCAGCAAGTGATTGCTGTTTGTGGTAACAGCAGTGCCTTTAATCACATAGTTAAAATGTCATGCATGATCATGCTGCTTATATGTAAACAGACTGGGTTTTAAGAGTCTGAACGCATTTTAATTTTTTGGGGGCAGATTAGCATTTTTTGGCATGAAATTTAAAAATCCTCGCATGAAACTTCAGCACAAGTCCACTGGTTTGAACCCTTGTCCTCCATTCCACTGTGTTGTGTTGACAGACACAGAAGCACTTTTAATATTAATGTAAGGCGGCACTTCAATGCCTCCACCAGGCATGTCGCTGTTTTTTTGTACATAGGGCAGGAAGGAAAGTAGATGGAAGCCGAAAGAGTAGAAGAAGTTTGTAGTAGGTAAATGCTTTTGTGTTATATTTAGCGGTTGCTAAATGAAAGTGCTCAACTGTCTGCCGTGACCTGTGCTCATTAAACAACATAACACACTGGTTGAAGAAGAGTTTTGGAATCATACATAGTTTACACATGTATTCACTTCATTTGCCACTTCTTCTTTTAAAGGACACACAATGATAGTGGAATATCTGATCTGTCTGCTTAGATTGAGATTGTAGACACAAATGTACAGAAATGATTTGGATCCAATTTATTTCCACATACAAAGGAGGCCTGGGGTGTAGGGGGTAGACTTTGGAAATCCAGGATATCTGAGAAAGCGGGCTTTCCATCCTGGAATGTCAGTCTAGGATGAGAAGGTATGGTTTAGGCAGGTGTAACTTAGTCTGCTAAGTGTGCATTCACTGCTCTTTGAAGTAGACCCCATGGTCAATCACAGATTTACCAATGAGCAGCAGTAATAACAAATCCTTGTTCTGCACAAAATAAATCATGGTAACTTATGTGCCCCTGCTTTCGTGCAACCGACTCAAGGCTAAATTCAGCTAGGATAACTGATGTATCTCAGCTTACGCTCCTATCCTAGTTTTGTGCAACAAGCCCCAGAATCTGATCTGACGATATCTGAATCCATGTGCTTTTTCCTGCTTACACTGTCATTTGTGCCACATAGGAGGAAAAGATCAGAATTGGGTCACTTGCACCATGGAGTGTAAATGCAGCCTTAATGGTGCACCCATTGCCATGTGTCCTGTGTTCTTTCCTCAAGTTGTTCATATTGGATAGTGCTACCTCCTCCTTCTGGGAAGAGAAATGTTTTCTTCAGATACTTCAGGGCAGCTACAACGGTAATAAGTGCTGTCAAAAGTGGCTTGGTTGTCAGAAAGAAGGGAAGGTAAATCAAAAGGTGAAGGCCGATTTTTCACAGTGTGACATAACAACTGTGATGGGCAGCAATGCCAATGGATTACTCACAGCTTTTAGATTTAAATCATATAGAAACATCTCGTTAGAAAGAAACAAACATCGATTTTAAACCTCTTCCCAAAATGGGGTTCTTCAATGTATAGTAAATACTACAGCATCTAAGCCGTTTTAACATTTAATCGATCCACACTCCTATCTGTAATTACATTTTAGATAGCCATAATAGCATTTATGAAATGGTAGTTAGAGATATATGCACATTCTGAAAAGTAGAAATTGTATTTCAAGATATTTAAATCTTTATTTCTCCTAGTCAAAATTCAATTCAAGATATCTTTAAATCCTTAAAAAGTATAAGTGGCCATTTGAACATTTAATTTAATAGCTATAGGCTGGGTATGTATTATTATAGTCATAATATGAATTGTGGATATCCATAATTACATATTTACTAATCACAATGTATTTTGGATATTCAAAATTACATTCTGGATATCTGGAATAGTTTTTAATTTTGGATATCTGAAATGAAAATTATGACTAGTAACAACTGGATTGAAGATATCTGAAATGGGAGTTTTTCCTAGTAAGAATTCAATTGCTGATATCTACAATGTTCATTCTAGATATCCAGACTGTAATTGTGGATATCTGAAAGTGAAAGCCCAATACACATGAATGGCAAAAGTGACATCATTTGTCGTAGGAAGAATGTCATTGTGGATGTGAATCTTGTGTTGTTTTTGACGAGGAAGTATTAAATTGCATATATCTATAATACATATCCAGTTTAACTATTAAATGTTAAAATGGCTTGCCATAAGCATCTCTCAGAAATGACCTGTTTTATCTTGAATGAGGCGATGGACTGTTTGATAAAGATACAAGGTCGTAGTCCAATCTTTGTGTCACAGAAATGTTCCAATAAAAATATTAAGCAGCAGTCTATGAATGACTGCAACTTCATCAAAACAAAATTAAAAACTAAATTTATTTAAAAAGAGGGTCAGAAGGTCATTTTAAGTAAAAATTGTTGTGTTGTATTTACATGGTAATACAGCACAAATATTATATTTACAGTACAATACAATAAAATAATCTATGACCCATTCCTCTGACATTATCTGCATACTGGCATCTATCTCTATATTATCAATTTAAGATGTTTGTGTAGTATATTACTGTATGTACATTTTAATTTATCCCTATGAGAGCCACTGAGTTATCAATTGCCTTTAAAGTCAACCTCTTTATAGTACCAAAGGAAAGGAGACTGTCGATAGGATTGTAGATTTTTATAATGACCACCCACACTGTTAACACAGCCACACCTGGAGCTTCTATCCAACTCCCTCCACAGCAGTGATCTAATTTGTTTCCATGGATCAACCCTGGATAACAAGCTCAAATCTGTCAACAGGCCCATCTGGCAGTGACCTCTGTGTGACCCTCCGATGACAGTTGTGTGTCTGGACCACTCATCTTACTGAGTGACAGATAAAGGAGAGGAGTGACAGGCTGAGAGAGATTGTGAATGTACATTTAAAATGAAAATAAATGTGGAGACGGTATGATAGAATTTGTCTCTGATGAAGAAAGAGTCTGCTTTTCCAGTCAGGGTGAATGACCCGAGCAGGGAAAAAGAATGTATGGACACAGATCTCGTGGGCCAGTGCTGGGTAACATGAAAAAAAGATCTCACAACACAGCATGGGTCAGTGCATCTGGCAGTGCATCGATGTGTAAAGGCTTGAAAAAGATTTACCACCTTACCACTGTGAGAAAGGCTGAAAGAATACCAAGATTTAAATAAAATATCTACTGCCTCATCAAGCTATTATGCTTATCAGTAAAGTCCATGAACTAGATATGTCTTAACAACTTTTAGAGGTAAGCAGACCTCATAAAAAAAAAAAAGTTACGAACATTGGTAGAATTAACCAGAGATTGTTTTTATTTTGAATTGTTATTCAGACATTATCAGAACTGTATCTACTAATTGCACTTCACTTAATCTGCACAGGAACAAGCAGTTTCTCTTTCCAAAGCAATGTGTGTTTAGTAAGAAAAAGTCATGATGTCAGAGATGACATGCACTTAATTTCCCTTACATAAAAGCTACACAGCTTAAGGAAAAGATAAAAAGATTAAAAATAAATCAAAAGAGAAAAATTATTATGGAATCAATCTTCTTGATTTATTGGCATTATCAAGAAGCAAAGCAGGAATGCACATTTTTCTGTACAGCAAGTGTGATTATTATTATTCAAACAAATTGCAGTGTGTACTACATGTGTATAATTTAGTAACGATTATTAAAGAGCATGCAACACAAATTACTTTTGTGATGGTGAGGTGGTTGAATCATTCTTTCGTTAAATAGCCAAGTAGAGAATCATTCACAATACTAAAAGGAAACAAAAATAGGACATTGATCTATAGATGCTGTGCAGATTAGGCCACTGGTGAATTAGAGGTTGGGGAATTTGTTTAGAAAGGAATTATTGGCTTATTTGATGGATTTCAACAAAGAAACCATAGGACAATCTATGTTGCCTTTTAAATTTTTAACTGAGAATTAGTTCCATAGTCTTGATTGCTTGTATTAAGATCTTTATGCTGTGATGCTGAATACACTGTTTATCATCATGAATATGGACTAGACACACACACACACACACACACACACACACATTATATTTTATTTTCTCATACTTAACATCAGCTTACAGTATTTAAGGTATTTTTCAGGAGAGTTATGGTATCTCACTGACAAGCTCTGCTGTGACACCAGCGTTGAAGTGTCTCTTCAACATACTTGGAATGACTACACAGCCTGATTTCATCTAAATGCAGATTACAATTATTATCTGCCCACATGCTTTCACTGAACTCTGTCCTCTTTTTCCTGTCTTTCTCTTTTCCTATGAAATCTCTCGTCCAACCTTTTATTTTACTGCCCACTTTACCCAAAGCCCTCCTTAATAATCACTTCAACAATGATTGATGATCTAAAACAGGGAACATGAATAATTTGCAGCTGTGTCTTTGGTCTCTCAGACGTGTCATCTCTTTTATTCGTTCTTTGTAGCCTTTGTGATTTTTGTTTACTGTCTGGCTTGTGGGAGGGAAAGGTTGTTTCCCCCCCCTCCAGATCAGAGGCAGATGTAATCTAACAGCAGTTCTGCTCCAGTCGACAAATGCTTGTATGTGTGTATGTACTCTTTGTGTGTCTGAGTAATATCCCATAGCTTTGCGGCACCACCACCGGTCAGCATGCAAGGTTTCATTGAAAGTCATGTCTTATCAGTCACAGAGGCAGATGAATCTCTGCTGCTGCTCGTCCACAGTCGCCCACACACACCTTAAAGAGGAGGTTTTGAAAAATGTCACTTACTTCCCCTTCAAGATACTTATCAGTCTCGTAAACATCATAGGACTGGTCTCCCCCCCATAACATGGTTTAACCATAACACATACATCCTGGTGACAATGGCACATCGAAATTATGTTGCTCCAGGCCAAATCAGAAATAAGCAGCCATGCTGGCGTGCTTTGGCAGAGATGTAGTGCCGTGGTGTTAGAAGAGAAGGGGGAAACAAATTGTGGGAAAGAAAAACAAAATTATGGAAGACTGAAATAAGCGAAACATGAAGTTCAAACTTCTCCAGCTACTTATCTTTCTTTAAATGTAATCACAATCAAATTTATAGTAATTTCATTAGAATCAGGGGTTACCTGAGTAGTGAGCTGTTCTTCATCATCATCATCATCATTCAATCATAAAGGGCTCTGTGATGTCACCAATGATACTGGGCTTCCTCTGCCTGAAGATGTTCGCCCTCTACTTTGTGTACCTGCTCTGGTGAGGTTCCAAGCGAGCTGAGGCGATATTATGGTCAGAGCTGGGACCATAGTGGAAAAGGGCCATTACATCCCCAGAGTGCATAACAATGCATCATACATACAATCCCCACAGTCAAGAACATTCACACCTGTCTCTGCACCCATGCAATAACCATCCTACACAACTAGTGTCTGGCTTTAGATATTTGAGCAAACAAACAAAGCCCAGAGAAACAGTTCTATTTATTTTCTTTACTGATAAAATACAGCCACAGTTTCAAATACTGCTACTAAAATGGCTTATGTTATTGCAACAAGAAATTGTTTATTCATTCAGACATAACAAGTTGAAATATAATTTGACAAAATGCATACATAATAATTTAGTATTTAGCTTTTCTCGATATTCAAATATCACAAAAAAAATATTTCATTAATTTTTCTTACTTCAGTGTTGATTTATTCATTCCAATGAAACAAGGAAAATTTGCAAGTTGTATGAGTTCATGGTCTGATGGCCAGACCTACCTATTTAAACATTTGCCTTCCAATGGCATTGCAAAGCTAAACAATATGACCTACTGACTGACTAAAATGTGGTCTTTAATAAAATAAAATAAACATTTGCAGCTTTGTTTTTGGGACAGCTAAATGTGATGTTGTAATTTAAAACAGCAACAGACAATAGTAGTATACTTTAAGTATAAAAACAAACAGAGGTTAGGTTTAGGGCAGTGGTGTCTGATCTATGGCCCGCGGACCAGTCACGGCCCTCGTGAGATGGTGTCCAGCTTTGGTTTTATAATGTATTATTTATGACCAGGGGCCGAGTTGGACAAAAAAATCGCCCTTTCTCACATGTCACCTCCATTAGTTCAGCTGGTAAGGAGTTGTTTTGAAACTGGAGCCCTGGGTTTGAAATCCACCAGTATATGCTCTCATTGTTATTCTTATTTGACCCTAGATGTGGAAAGAAAGGCATTTTTTTTTTTCACTCTTACATTTCCATTAAATGTTACTGGTTAAAAAAAAAGGACCATTGGCCCCCGGATATCTAGACATTATCAAATATGGCCCTCATCAAAAAAAGTTTGGACGCCCCTGGGTTAGGGTTGTAGTTAGTTGACTCCCCATACCCCGCTTTCTATGACAAACACTAGACAACCATGTGCGTTGACAAACAACTATGATGAAATGGGTAATGATTGGCTTTGCCCTCAGTAAATCCAAGTGACAGTGGCCAGCCTCAGTTATTGAGCTTTTCTCATATTGTTGATCTTACCTGAACCTTATTGAGAGCACTGGGGTCTGTGCAGCAAATAAAAGACATCCCCCACCTCATTTATGTCGTTTTCATTCCCTTTTCCTATAACCTTGATTATTATTGCTCACCATAGCCAGTCACTGGAGGGTCACCACAAAATGAGCCACACAGAGGATTATCTGGATATGGATGGGTCATGACAGGCCAGTTGACAATTGAAGTGGACCAGTTCTTGTGGCCATAGTGGAAGGACAAGCCTTTTCCTACCAAGGTGTGACAAAATAGTTTTTTTACTTGTTTAAGTGACAGACTGGTGCCATATTAAAAGGACATTTTACTATCAAATATGATGGCTGTCAAATCTATGTTCTGCTGTCATTCATACTTGTGGATACACGTGGATACTCTCATGTGCTAACAATGATTAGTTTGAAATGTATTCTCTACATAGATGTAGAGCTAGTATCAATATCCCTTGAGTTCTTCTGTTTCTATGCAGCAGAGTGTAGCAGACATTCTAGCACTTCTTGCCCAATGCTGTCCCCTAAAATGTGTTTGCTAAAATTAAACACGGCAAAGTAAGAGACATAGAGAAAATGAAAAATAGCAGAAGTTTTTATCAGGCTTAGCGTTCTCTATAAATCAGAAGGAAATTAAAGAAAAATCGAGTCGAGTTGTGAATACAAATTATGCCCGAAGCAAACAATTTATATTATAGTGAAGTGGTATTTACAAGGCAACCTTTATAAAAATTAAGTTCACCTGTTTTCTGTCACTTGGGTGTACATATCAAGATAACTGTGTGATTTTTGGTAAGAAATTTAAGGTTTAGGTTTAAAAAAATAAAATGTGTTGCTGCTTTACAAATCCTTGTGAACTTGAAATAAACACATGTACATGTGCCATATACATATTTGGTTCTTTAGTAAAATAAATAAATACAATAAATAAATAAGAAAAACAAGAAAGAAAAAGCTGATGGGCTGTACAGTCCTTTGTGGATTGGCACAATTTCAGCACAGCAGTAAAACATGTCTGGCCATGAGAGCTGAACCTTGAGAAGAAATGGTGAGATCAAATGGAGGATATTGTGCAAACATGCTGAAGGAACACAAAAGATAAGCACTACAATACAAAACAAGGTTTTGCTCACATGGACGCACACACAACTCCCACGCTGCAAGGGTCAAAGTGAAGGGGGCTGGCACTTTGCCCAGCTAATTAATTTGACACAACAAAAGATCTGTATCTCAATGTCACAGCCCCTTTTACACCAGAGCATACGTCTGCCTGAAAATACTGCTTTTAAAAGGTTTAGGTTAAGAAAAAAAAAAATAAGAAGAAAAGTAATGAGGCAACTGGTTTAGGGCTAAGATTTTAATTGAGGTTCGGGTTAGGCATTAACTGGTTATATGGTTAAGGTTAGGGACAACACTCAGGCTGTCCAAAGGAAGAGAGGTCAATTCAGTGTCCGGAGAGAAATGGCTGGGCAAAAACTGTGTGCCTGTGTGTTTTAAAAAAATGAGGTCAAAAGATAATTATTCTTCAATTATATTTCACTACTACACTACCATTGCGGTGTATTATTTAATGGCTTTAAATACATTATAAATTGTTGATCCAACTCTCCTGTGAAAAGGTCTTTGGACTTTTGTGTAACCCATGTCACTAATTCAACGACCAAAAACCATGCAAGACCTCAAACTGCTTGTACGCAACAAGTCCAACTCACCTATCTGTCCCATTTGATACTGTTTTCGCGTGATCTGAATCAGACCAACAAGAAGGCGTGATTGCTAGTCTTGTTATCAGCGATGTTTTCTTTTATTGTTATCATTTCACAAAGTAATAACCTTTGTGTAGTGTGTTCTTTGGGAATACGCAGCTTTTTTCTCCTCCTGCATGTGTTTTGGGTCGTTGCAGTGCGTTTGCCCCATGTGCCACCGTATTGATGCCTATATTTCAGCTTCAAATGTGCCACTTGCTTTGCTTCTAATGATGGATTTCCACTGCTTTGTGTAAATGTTTTACATTGCAGTCACAATGATGTGCAAATCTGACTGTAGGGAAACTAATAATGACAGAGACTGCCGTAGTAAAAACTGGTATCGTACAAGCCAGGGACATGCGGTCAAGGGAGGCCTCATCTGTCATCATGAAAAGTACAAAACTAATGATTACATGAAATCAATTAGTCCACTTGTGTGTACAATAAATTAGTTTCCTGTGTGATTTCAAAAATGTTGATAATTTTTATACACAAAATCACTGAATTTGCGCATTTCCTGTTTAAATTCAGGAGGTGTGGCAGCGCCGAGCCGAGCCAAGCAAAGCCTGTGCTATCCCTCACACGCTGGATTGACGCATGTGTGCCCGTTGCTGTCTCTCTGTATGCCCAACAGGTGCGTGTTGCTGCTGTCCTTTCTTTCTTTCTCTCCACAGCCATCATAAAGATTCTTACTTACTTATTAATGTACCTTACCTATGTGTGTAAAGAATGCTGAAGAGGTAGGGAACATAATCAGTAGTCAATGTGCATGCTGCCAATGGAATAGTGAATAAGTTACTTCTTTGGGTTCATATATTTTGTAAATCTGACTAGTCGGTGCCTCACCAGCCATGAACCTCAACCGCACGTCACTGGTATAAGCTGGGAGCCCTCCTCTGACAGTCAGCTCTCATTATCTCAGTGTGACTCTAAGCCCACTCTGCTACCTACTCCCTCCACTGACATAAAGGAGATCACATATTACAGGAGGATAGAGCAAAGACAGAAGTGGCGGGAGGGGAGTTTAAAATTAATGAGGGCAAAGAATTTAAAGAAGGGCTTGAACTGACCGAGAAAGTATAAATATTCTCAATGGGGGAGCAATGGTAAGTGTTGAATGTAAAGTGAACCAAAACAGAACCACTTGGCTGTAGATCTGCAGCAGAGGATATCTGACAATCCTCAGTGATAACACCAGGAGCGTTGTCATGCCAATGTCACCTGCCCTCTGAAAGTTGTATATGCAAATAATCATGTCTCTGTCACTGACAGACATTTTAGCCTCCAGAAGTAGCTGTGGATTGAGCACCTTGTGCTTATACGCTGCTCTTGGGAGTTTGGATGGTGATAATAATGTCTGCCTTGTTGTTGCTGCAACAACAAGGCAGACATTATTATAATTTCTGATCAGTTGCTAGCATGGCTAACAAGCATAAGCTGGGACTTGCTTGATAACTTGCTTTGTTTGTCCTGTTTGACACAGTTCAGGCAATTGAATAACAAAGAAGGTGCAATAGTTCTTGGTAACACGCACATTTCACCAAGCCAAGCCAATCAGAGACTTCAGTGCAGTTCAGTGCTACTCAGTCTTCTCCATCTACAGTAATAGTTCAAAAACTAATAATGGAAATTTGATAAAAATCAATCATGTATGGAGCAGGGAAACACATGCAGGACAGGGGTTCCTGAGGACCAGGATTGGGAAATACTCCAAAAAATGTTCTGTAATGTTCTAAAATAATGTTCTTTTTTATTTGTGTTTTTCTTGTATATTCTTATATAAACTCTTTTTGTTTTTTACCACAAGAACCATGTATGGTACCTTTGTGGACTTTGATTTTCCACACGAACATAAAAAAAAAAAAACAATTGGAAAAACAAAGTGATACACATCTTGTTATATCCTCCTGTAAAGGGTTAAAAATAAATCAGCATATCCACATTCCCATATGTTCTGTGCTCGCTAAATAGCTGCATTAAGGTTAAATGTTCTCCGTGTGTATGTCCACGTTTTTACTTGAGTGTAGGTCCCTGTGTGAAATATATCTGTATGGTGCTGTGTGTTCATTGTGCTCTAAATGGTAATGCAGCAGAGTCTATCTACATTGAGTAAATGCACAGGGAGTTTCCTCCACAAGCCTGCCAACTCTTCTTAGTGAGCCCCGATGGGTTATCAAAGCAGACACTTGGCAACCTACTTTCTGAAGCAAAGCATCTGCCCATTCAGAAGCAATGGGGCTAATGTCAGACTCTATCATTCTTATGTTCAAAATGACCTTGGCATCAGCATGTACAGCAATAACTGATGCATGTTTTTTTTAAGAGCAAGAGGGAGAAAATGTTACTGCAAATCAATTCAAGTTTCAACACTGGTCCTAGTGACAGCCATTAGTGAAACAAAGTCACCTTCAGAGTGACCAGAGGTGGCCATTACCTCTTCAAGAGGTGGGTTATTTATATTCTGCTCACTTTGGACGTGCTTGCTTGCATTGCAAGTTTTGGAATTGCTTTTCTAATTGAAAGATGCTCACGCACAAAGGCACAATAAAACATATGGCATGCTAACTTTCTGTATGGCACACTGTCTTTCAAAAGACATCTGAAAGTGAGACTTGAAATCATGAGCTGCACATAATAAATCAGGCTTGCATTGATTATGGCTTCGCCACAACAGTTAAGGATAGATATATTCTTAAGATATAATCCTGCCTTTAGACAAAATATTTAAATGACTGTATAGTAGTCTGCCACCGAGAAACAGAAGGTTATGTGTCCTTTGGTTTTGCAGATTGTTCGACACAGCTAGAATGAAGCCACAGCTTGAAGATGATTAGCTTCACCTGCTGGCAAATGCAGACCTCATAAATTAACACATTATCACTCAAATTATTGTACAAAAATACAGTGTGCTGTCACTGGATTGTGTTTCCTTAGCCCCGGCAGAGGCTGTTTACTGTCTTTGTACTTGGCAAAGTTAATTGCTAATTTGTCAAAATAATACCATTTGGATTGAAGACAAGCATTAGAGGAATGTTCTGTCATGTTGACGTGTTTGTCACGTGCCCAATGGTGTGTGTAGCCTCAGTTGGTCCTCTTCTTTTTTTAATACATCCATTGGCGTGCCTGTTACTAAGACGGTATCCACAAGCAGCTGTATCCATAGATGTTATTAGGATATTCTAACATAAGGTGTTTGCAATTAGTGTTTGATGCTGCCCTTTTAGAATAGTATATCTGTCATATCTTGGGCAGCAGAGTATGAAAAGGCATCTTTTGTCATACTGACAGTATAACTAACTCACTTTTTCCAACTTTGAAATATAGAACAGAATAAAACATCAACTGTCTAGTGAACCTATACATGTCTGTAGGGTACCTTTGTAACACATTTCAGCCTTAAGTGGAGTTGTTTAGGAAAGGCTTGTCCAACTGGAGGTGGTTAGATGCTTTAGGGGAAATTAGTGTGTGTGTGTGTGTGTGTCTGTGCGTGTGTGTATGTTAGAAGAGGAAGAGACTTGATAAGCAGGATTTTCAGTCTGCAAAAGGCTTAGCTAAGTGCCTTTGTTTTGGCTGAACCCCTGTCTCTGCCTGCTCTCTGAGAGTTGTGTCTAGTGTTTTAAGTGCCTGACAGTGAGAAGTACGTAACCTGTAGATTATTTCCTCTCCACTTGATTTGCAGAGGGATTTAACAGCTTTGCTTTTGGCAGTTTTCCCACGTAGAAGAAAGAAATATTAAGGAATTGACATTAAAGGTTAAAAGACAAATGAGCAAGTTTAGGAATCAATTATACAAATACTGTAGGAGGATGCTCTTTGAATATTAGGTGTATACTTGTTAAGTGACAACACTGTCATCACATCATGATGATTTTTCTTCTTATTTATTTACAGTCACTGCACCAAAGCTAGATCACTTGAGTATGCCATGTGACAAAGTTTAGCTTTTTTTTCATTGATTTTGTGTCTTTAGGATTTCTCTTTTCTCTCTCTTTTACGGTATATCAGCACTCATTCACAGTGTAACCTATACTTTTCAATTACTGTAAGTAACACTGTACATATATGTATGTATGTATGTATATATATGTGTATAAATATATATATATATATATATATATATATATATATATATATATATATATATATATATACATATACACACATACATGAATGTGTGTGTGTGTGTGTATGTATGTATACATACATATATATATGTATATATATATATATACATATACACACATACATGAATGTGTGTGTGTATGTATGTATGTTTATATATATATGTCTATATATATATATATATATATATATATATATATATATATATATATATATATATATATATATATATATATATATATATATATATATATATATATATATATATATATATATATAGTTATATATAGTTATATATATATATATATATATATAAGTTATATATTGTGTTATATATTCACAGAGGCTTTTCTGTCAAAATAATTGATCAAGCTGTGGTACCTTTGATAATGCCACAATATATGTTTTGCCCTGTACTCTAGGAAATTAATTCTAGGACTGTTCAGTAAGAAGTTATTTTCCTGTCACACTGCTATAACCATTTGTCCTGACCTGTAATGAAACAAGATGTTCAGCAATACAGATACTCTGCTCACACAATGATGATTTGTGTTCATAATTCACTGGTATGATTTGTGTCATTACAAGTCAATGTAAGGAGGAGATGGCAGCAATGGAAGCTCTGCTTTTAGTACACATAAAATGTGTACTTTCATTCTGTAGAACATTTATGAGGTCAGGCCTTGATGTTGTACGAGAAGGCCTGGCTTACAGTCTCTGTTCCAGTTCATCCCAAAGGCGCTTGATGGGTTCAAGGTCAGGACTCTGTCAAGTTCTTCCACACCAAAATCGTCAAATCATGTCTTTGTAGTCCTTGCCTTGTGCACTGGGGCACAATCATGTTGGAATAGAAAAGGGCCTTCCTCAAACTGTTGCCACAAAGTTAGAAGCATAGCATTGTCCAAAATGTCTTGGCATGCTGTAGCGTTAAGATTGCCCTTCATTAGAGATAAGCGGCCTAGCCCAAAGCCTTATTGAAACACCTGAATTAAATCCTTAACAGGTGTGGCTCCATACTTTTGTCCATATAGCGTATATGACTAGTTCGGTCAGAATGAGCTATTTATCACAGATTGTCTGATGTAATTTTCCTCTCGTACATTCATACATCAGCACAGCACAGCACATTAAAACCAGTAGAAGCTCGGCTTCAAGACTGTTGTGAGATGGTGATAGGATAAATGTGTCAAAAACATCACTTCCAGGGAAGCTCAGCTTCTCTCAATGGAGAGGTCAATGGAGCAGTGGGTGGGCGTGGACGCTGGGCTGATGCATGGTGATCGTCTTCGTCGAGGTAGAGTCGGAAGAAATGTGTTTTTAGTCTGCGGCGGAAGATGTGGAGGCTTTCACCTGTCCGGATGTCGATGGGGAGATCGTTCCACCATTTGAAGCGAGGACAGTGAACAGTCTCGAGTTCTGCGAGTGCCTCTGCGATCCTCTCAGTGAGGGGGCAGCGAGCCGGTTTGCCAATGCAGAGCGGGCTGGAGTGTAGGTTTTGATCATGTCCTGGATGTAGGCTGGACCGGATCCGTTTGTAGCATTGAACGCAAGCACTAGAGTCTTGAAGCGGATGCGAGCAGCTACAGGAAGCCAGTGAAGGGAGCGGAGGAGCGGTGTAGTGTGGGAGAATTTTGGTAAGTTGAAGACCAATCGAGCTGCCGCATTCTGGATGAGTTGCAGAGGTCGTATGGCACACGCAGGGAGACCAGGCAGGAGGGAGTTGCAGTAATCCAAGCGTGAGATGACAAGAGCCTGGACCAGAACTTCTGCCGCCTTCTGGGTTAGAAGAGGCCGTATCCTTCGGATGTTGTGCAACATGTATCTGCAAGATTGAGCTGTTGCAGCAATTTTGGCAGTGAGGGAGAGATGGTCATCAAGTGTCACACCCAGGTTCCTTGCGGTATGAGAAGGAGTTACCATAGAGTTGTCGAGGGTGATGATTAGGTCTGTGGTGGGAGAGCCCTTTCCTGGGCTCCAGTGACATAAAGACTGTAAAAAACGAAGCCGGTTAAGTCACCACAGTTTAACCCACCTTTTTTTTTGCAAACACTGGGTGTTGCTGTCATTTAAATTTAAACTAATTTGACTTGTCCTTGTTGTGAAAGCTGATTGCACAATGTGACAATGGTGACACAAAAACGACACTGTTCACGCTTATAGACTTGATTTACAGCAAAAGAACATTGGGTATTAACCCAACAAAAAGAGAACAATAGCTCAACTTTGCAAGATAAGTTGAATTGCATTAATGCAGGCATGTACGCAGGTGAAGAGTGAGACAAATGGAGAATAAACCTCTCATGGACAAACAATCTTTTCATGGGGAAAGCTCTGGTACTTAAGTAGCTTCAAAGCAACATTCAGTTTGCCTTCTCTACTAGATCGGTTAGTGTTATATACAATTTAACAACCCCATGTAATATATAATGATATAATACTAATGGGCTTTACTGTTATTTGTTATATTTGTGATTTTTTTTTTTATGGTTGTTTTCTGTTTTGGTTAGTAGCAAGGTTGCTGGCACTGAGTTAGCCATGATGCTAATGCTGTTAGTTAGTTAGTTAGTCAAATTTAGTTCATGACTTCATTATTGCTGGGTCACAGTCATAAAGACACAGTAGCAAGGTCTCCAAAAATAAACAGAAATTGTCAATGTTCATCACTACCCTGCTCCTACTTCATTTTATGCACTGTTGCATCTAAATAGTGTGATTCCACCTGACCTTGTTCATGAAATATACCAGCAGGCTGTACAACACTACTTCATCTTATGACAACTTTCTCTGAGCCGCTCAGTGTTAATTAAAGCAAGAAAATAACTTTTTGTGGAAAATAAAAAGGTTGTGAAGACAACTTAGCTTGAAACTGGAGGGTTAGTGGATTGCCTTTCAACATGTCAAGGTCTGGTATACCCAAAGTACCCAATCCCCAATGTTCCACACTGAGTGGGTTAATTGGACACTCAAACTTGGCATCCAATGTAAAAATCTCTGCCAAATCAAATAGGTGCATCACTGAAAAAGAACCAAGGGGTCCAACTGTGGGGACCTTTAGCAGAGAAGCTGAAAAAAAGTCCCTAAAATGTGCTTTTTGTTTTGGAGGTCTATTATATTTATTAGAAAGGAACATTTTTACAATTCGTCCACTAAATTCGTACAACTCATCAACTTCTAAGATATTGTTTCAGTATACTAAATTATGTATTATCCATGTCTAAATTTCACTTGAAATCCAGTTTTTATATATATAAATCCTCTTTCACAACTACACTCGTGTTCCAGGCTTTGGCTTAAGGAAAGTTTCTGTATCTGGACCTCTTGGGGAGCTAATTAACTACCCCTGCCATGAAGTATCACTGTGACTTAAACAAAGCTCTGTGGGAGGCGGTGGAAGTTTTCTTTTCCGTCAACTTTAAAAAAAAAAAAGTGTGAAGCTAAATTATGTTCCACAAACACATGTTTTGCAGCAGTCGGTAATATGCCGCAGGTGAAATAAGGGACAGAGAAATTATTATTATATAAACACAAATTATTTTACAAGTGCTTTAATTAGTTACTTATTTTGTAAATTCAAACTGTAAGAAAGACAGCTCAACTCCAAAAAACCTTCTTCACCCTAACATTATAATTTATAATACACTGCATGATAATATTATATGCATCTCATATAATATAATTTATATGAGTTTAGTTCTATTTTGAATTGTTTAAATAAAGTGTATGTGCATGGCATTAAATGTATTGTATACATGTGGTTTGTATTGTATACAGCCAGCTTTTCAGCACAATAAAAACAAATTAATAACACAAAATATAAAGCCATCATATTTGGAGTCTTGAGTATTGCTGTGAATGAAGTAGCACCGTATGGTTAAAAAGTGTGGATTAATGCATTAGGAAATGTTGATAATGGTAAACAATAGAGAAGCTGAAATATTGCAAAAACATTTTCTCTATAGCTCCCTTTTCAGCCTCCTAAAAATTAGCTATTTTTAATTAGCAAATATTAATTTCATTTTAATTGCTATAAAAATCACAAGGCACTTTCCAAGAACAGCCAGCTAAACTTATACAGGTGGGTATTATTTTATCTGGAGGTGTTCAAATTACCCAGGAAATTTGATACATGAGCTAAGTGTTTTCCATTTTTCTTCCACGCAAATAGCCAGAGAAGTGACACCTTAGCAAAAGCTCCCTTGTGTTTGGGCCCCAGTCATGCGCTAGGCCAGCAATCTGTTTTAAATGAACTGTTTGTGTTCCTCTGACACATGTGGTGTTATTTTAATGGCCTGGAAACCACAGAGCAATATCGTAAAGGATTATTATACCTTTAAATCACCTGTGAGAAACGATCCAGTGCATAGGAATTCCATTAATCATCTTTGTCAGAGTGCAGCTCAAATTAAATCCTGAGCCTCTGTGCAGAAAAGACCCACAAGGAAAAACACTCCTCACCTTCAAGCACATGGTTTCTTATTTTTAAAGTTTCACTATAGTTTCCAACTATAGGGCTTGGCTATATTTTTTAGCTGAATGGTAATATACAACATATGTGTATATGTATATATATATATGTATATGTATATGTGTATGTGTGTAAATATATTTATATATATATATATATTTTATATATATATAAATATATTGTTTTTCAACATATCAATTACAGTTGCAGAGTATCAGCAATGTCCAAAATAAGTATTTAATTGTCCTGTATAACAAAATATACACTGCTGTACATTAATAATGTAATGTTCAAGTGCTCCTCAGACACAGCAGAACTCTCATCACAACTGGGGATTTTACTGTTAGGCTCTGCCTCCAACTCAGCAAAAATTCAGCTCATGTCTTCTCAGGAAACAATATATTCTAACAAGCACTAAACTCAGTCACTTTGACGTTTGTAACTGAAACTGCAACTTTACACCACTGCTCAACGAGATAGAGGGATCCTTGTACTGAATGCAGAGAGCATGCATTGAATCAAACACAAAACACATTTTTCTGATCGTTCCACAGCGGTTATGGTGTAAAAAAGTTCAATGTGAATACAGACATGAAAGTTTGACAAGTGCGTCCATCTCCTGTCGAGTGAGAATCACAAGGAGAGGATGATTTCAGCGCGCCATAAACAATATTGATATAAAAATATTGTCTCATTCTGTATCCCGTATGAAAATATATCGATGTTTCTTATAACCTCGAAACCTGCCCGAAGTTCCAACTATGCGGTGTAATGATATAATATGTGTTAGTCTTTGTGTTTAACAGCTCATAATGTTTCACAACCACATAACCTGAATACATGCTTCAAAAATGACAGTGTGGAGAGACATCAAATGTAATCACCCCTGCAGAAACGAGGACAAATTTGAGACGGACAAATATCCAACCACAGCTGGCCAATCAATAAATCAGCCAACAGGAACTTTATGCCAAAGTCCCTTTAATTGCCTGGTCTTCCCTAAATGATTCAGATTTTGCCAAAGGCTTTAATGAGGTGTTAGATTTCACTGCAGGGATTGAAGCAAAGGCAATTAAAACGCAGATGTGGTCAGACCCACAAGGAGTGAGAACAAGAGACAAATGTCTTCCATATATAACGTCCTAAACACAGGACTGCTGAAGCTTAAATACACAAGCCTACCGATGCAAAAAGCAATGGAAGTCGTTTAATCCATTTGAGCCAATATCTGTTGCTACAGCCGTAAAAACCTTTAAAATCCATCCTCTCCTTTGTTGCAGAAGATTTTATTTCCCAGAGAGAGACCTTCATATCCAATACTGAGTGTTTACAATATGAACTGTACAATGTTTCACTCATATACTGGGTTTATTGTGAGCTGCTGTGTACAGACTTGCTAAGACTACACACAGTGCTATATCTATTCTCAGGCTATTCCATTTTCTTGTTTTTCAGGAGTGCTATTCTGACGTGGTTTGCATGCAGGACATGAGGGGAGAGGGAATAGGAGCTGAACATTGTTAAAATGAGCTGTTTTAAGCTTTCCCCAAGTTTTTCCCAGAGGGCAAAGTGAGGCTCAGCTAAGCAGATGTGGAGGAAGGCAGAAATGAAACATGAGATAGATAGTTGTAAATTACTTCACAGGTTTGAAATTAAATCTTTTTCTTTTCTTTAGATAGTCCACCACCCCCTTTGTCCATGCATGGTTTTCTGGTATTTTGCTTTATAGTTTAAAAACAGGGGAAATGATAAACAAGCACTGGATGCATCATTATTTCATTATTATGTTATAGAACATGTCTTGATTGTTTCCTTGGCATGGTGGCTCACTAAAAGGTTCTAGAAACAATTAATTTCAATATGTAGCTTTTAAATCCAGTATGTAATAATGGCACAGTTGCTAAGTCTCAGTGTTAGGAACACAAGCAGTGTTTTGGCAACAGAAGTTATACACTGGAACTTTAAAAAAAAAACAAAAAACTACTTTCATCCTGATGAAATTAACCATAGACTGTATGAAATTAACATGGAAAAAAATCCAATATTCTTATGTTGAAGGTTAAAATTGATGTAACCCAAGTCATTAAAGTATGTATGATTTGTGCTGATATTGGTATCAGCTGTTGTATTGGGACATCTCTAAAGTGAACCCTGGTGTGGTTCGCTAACAGTGGGAAGTGCAGTGTGAACGTGGACAAACCAAATGAATGTGTGAAATTTTGCCTCATTCCCCGCCCAATCGAAGCAAGTCCCCCAGACTGAATGTCTGAATGTGCCCTTAGATGTAAATTTTCTCAGCAATCAGTGGTAATCTAAGAAATCAGAGGTTATACACTGTTGCAAGAAGAAAGTATTGATTCATTCAGCTAACAGAAAAGCTTGACTGTATCTTTAAAAATATTCTCTAATACCACAATTTTAGAAGGTAGTAAAGGTGTCAATGGCAGTGGTGTTTTGTAGTTTTACATGGTGCAGACCACATAGGGTATCATATATTATTCTGTCCACAGAACCATAGTATGTTCACAAACAACAAGAAAAACAAGCTTAATACTCCTATTCTTTTGAGTAACTAATCATTTAGTCTTTTTTTTTTTTTTTACTTTTTAACTTTTTATATTAATTTCACTGCTTAAGTCATAGTGGTAAGTGCGCACAAAACATGTTCTCCATTACATTAAAAAGCTCAGTAAAAACATTGCAATTTATGGTCAGCCAAATTCCTGTTTATGCTAATGGAGCATAGTTAATGGAGCAGGCCTAACAACATCTCTTATCAAGTAATCACAATTTGTACCCATTACACTTAACTGGTTTGGGAGGTCTGGATTTCTCCAACAAACAGACGGTGCATTGTAATTAAGGCTGTGAAGTGCTACATGGAAGAATGAACAACAGGATTATGGCTGTTATGGAAGCAACCCATTTACAGAGGAGGAAGCCTAAACCTGATCATCTCTTGCTGTTGTTGGAGAGTTTAGAGAAAATGACATCATTTTTATTCAAATGAGTCTACGCATTGTCTGCATTTAAAGGAAAAAAGAAAAGTGAGTGAAGAGGCGAGCCACCCTGCCAACATCACAATACATTTGAGCTAATCGTCATCTAACAGCAATCTATTACTTTAAGTGTTGAATGAGCCGGGGATAATTATTTCAGAAACACATATTACGACAGTAACAGAGCATGAGGTATTATTTTTTCCATTCATCAGTGACTAACGATACACAAGAGAGTGACAAAATAAAGTACATTCTTAGCGAGAGACTTCTTGACTATGGTGACACCTGCCTTTGATTTGGTATAACTTCCTTCCCAGTACTGCAGTTAGCTTTTCCGCTCTCCCCTCCCTACATCAACGTATTAATATTTACTGAGCAGGACATTTATTCACAAACAGCCTCATCTAAGAGGAGAGTCCTGCATCTTTGTGGAGTTTTGGCTCTGCATTGGATAAAGCGTTATGGGATGTCCAAAAAGTTTCTCCTGGTTTCACTTACAGATTCCATGCTGTTCATCAAGACAGTTTGAGGCTACAGCAACATTGTATGAGTAAAGTGAGACGGCTGCAAACAGGACGTAGCATGACTGAAAACACAATGAAACAAACACAAAAAGTTTCAAAAGTAAATTCTATTACGAACAAAAACAAACATTTGGACGCTCGACAATTTTACTCCTACACATGCCCCCTCAGTCAGGTCTGATAGTATTGAGAGCCAGTTTTCACACGAAGGACACAGCATTCAAATATTGTTGGATCATTTATGTTTACAAAGATGAAAAAATAGGCAGAATATTAATGGACAACAACAAATATGCACTGGAGCTATAAGAATTTTAATGACACCTATTTTAATCCTTACATTTTTAAAACATACAGTTTGTTTGGTTCATTCTGGGTTGCACTCTGACATTGGCTTTTGAATGTTTTAATTAATGTTTGACTTTCTTTTCTGTTATTTTATAATGACCATTAACACCTCTATGCAATATCATTACTTTGGTCCCTGTTACTTTGAGGAAAAAAGCAAGTCACGGGTGAATAACAGAGGTGGAGAAGATATTGTACTGTCGTGTAGTCGTTTAATACATTTAAATCTAACAATTTACATCCAAGGCTGTGTATTTTGTTTTCTGCTACCATAGGAGGAAAGTTACTTTGAAGAAAGGCAGACGTGGCAGTGGAAGGTGCCGCAGCAGTTTTGAGAGAGAAAACAACGTTTTCAAAAAATTGACACGTCGACTATTAAATTAGTTGTCGACAATTTTAATAGTGGACATAATCGTGACTAGTCGACTAATCGTGTCAGCCCTACTCTGCACAACACATTATTATAGGACATTGCATTCTGAATGTACTTCAGCCAAATATACCAAAAATAAACATCGGTTTTCGAGTCCTTGAACATTCTTATCTCTTTTCTTTCTCTTCTCTAATTTGGTCTTGTATCATCCTCTATTCTGTTGAGGTTTTCAGGTGAAACAAGCTTCTCAACAACTGTTCTTCATCTGTAATCACTAGGGTGTTGCTTCACTTGTACCACATTTTAACCTCATCTCAACCTGCTTTAAGTATTCCCACTATATTACACAAAGCCCACATCAGTCTGCACTCTTTTCCTTTTATTTTAACTTATCTTCACCTTTCCTTACGTTTTAATTTTCTTCTGTCTTTTTCTAACTCTTGTCTTTGTGATTTGGAGGCCCACCCCGCCACCATCCAATAACCCAGTAATGGTAGAGCTGGTCTGCAGAGCCCCAAGCCATCAGCTTTTATGGCTCTAATTGTTTCTCCTGTGCCGCTACTTGTACGACTGTGAGACTGCTGTTGAATGTTCGATCCAGGACTAATCTCAGACATTCTCCGCAGATGCAGAGTCAAAAAGGGGAAGCTAAAAAAGTAATACTTTAGTTATAGAATAAGAGACTGGACAAGGGAGAACATTTGTCAGGCTTTTACTTGCGTTTCCTTTCATTACTTGAACGAGGGTGACCTGGTCCTGAAGTGCTGTGTATCAGATCTTGCTTTTGAAGTCTTTTGTCGTCAGTTTTCGTTTCTAATATCTTGATAAATAAAACAAAGTGTCATATTTGTGTAAAATGTTATAACATGGGCTACTGCACCTGTTCTGAGGACATGGTTGTTTGTACTTTACAAGTGTTGCTTCAGAGTGGTATTGTTGGTGTTGTGGTGAGCACTCTTCGGTTCAGAACAAGGGCCTTTCTGCATGGAGTTTGCACGTTCTCCCCATGTTTGCATTGGTTTTCTGCGGTTTTTCTGGTTTCCTCAGACTCTGGGGGGAACCTGGCAGCAAATCCTACATTGTGTTACCTAAATGTCACCATTTGTAATGATGAGGGATTACCATTTAATATACTTTTCTCGCAAGGATTACTGACGAGATGACTCATTTTCATTTTGAGCTCACTCCATCAAACAGGATGTATCCAACACCTCATGAAGTAATATTTGATCTCGGATTACTGTAAAAAGAAAAAACACAATGATGATACAAACAATTATGTTTGATATAAGCTGCTTTTCATTTATTTTTGTGCCAGGACTGGTATCAAGTGATAAACCATTTTCATGTGAGCAAGTTTCCAAATGTAGCCTCACCCTTTCTTGAAAATATAGCGTTTTATACTCATCTCAAAACATGTAAGAAAATACAGTTTGTTGATGTAATTCTTAGATTTCCAGAAACTAACAGTGTCTAACTGAATGACAATGCCTATTATCGTCCTGTTTGCTCTGCGTTTGTGCTCATAACTCTTCAGTGGTGTCAAGCCGTAAAAGAAGCAAACAGCTCCTTGACACCATAAGTGGGGGTTTCACTGCCAGCTATTGTAGATAACTACATCACAACAAAACCAGCCAAAGCATCACTTTTTGTAGGCCAAAGGCTAATTGGCTGGCCTTCACCCTCTGTCAGTGAATAGTAGGGCCTGTGGATAATCATAGGCTATCAAAGACCTTCGAGCAACAAAAAAATTGAGCCAGTGCAATAAATCTGGATTAGGAAGGCTTTCATTTTTCTTGTTAGATTTTCTTCTAATTTATGTTCATATTTCCCCTTTTCCTGTAAACATGCATCACTGGCAATGACATGATGACTTTTCTCTGAATGTAGTTTTGTACTGTTTATTCAGAAGAAATGCTGAAGCAATTATCCGACTCATTTTCACTTACTTCCTAGCCTTCCTTCGCTACCAAAACTTTTTGGTATCCACTATGAGGGTCAGCAAAATGCACGCATTAGATGCAGTAAGACATCAAGATGTTTGGTATGGTATATTGCATCTCCTAAAGAGGTCAGCTCGGTTGCCACATCATCATCATCTGGAAATCATTTTATCAGTGGATAAAAAGTTTTTAACTGGCCTTGGCATAGGGATGTAACGATTACCGGTATGGCGATAAACCGCGGTAAAATTCCCGACGGTTAGTACTACCGTTTCAAATTTTAATTATCGTTAAAACCGTGATTGATTACTGCAACTGATGACCGAAAAACTCAGTGATACTGCTCATTTCCTGAAGAAGCAGCGGCACCTGAACGGCACTCGCTCAGAAGCGGGCGCACATGCGCAGTTTCCACTGTCCTGTGACAACACGGCTGAAGCCACCTGCGCTCCAGAGATTTCCCCCCCAGTAAAAAAACAAGATCAAAAGTCTGGGCATATTTCGCATTTTTAAATGATGTTGACGGTAAAATAAAAAAAAAAAACTCTGCGAAGGGGGGTAACACTTCCGTGACCACCACCCACAACTTTTCAGCGAGTGTAAAGTAAGTCAACAAAAACGGGATTTCGGAATAGTGGGAAATGTCATGGTTTGTCTGTAAAACGTTCCTATTTTCTCAATAAAGGAAACCTAAGTTAAGTGTTACCTAACGTTACTCCTGTAAAAATACATGTTATTGGGCGCTATCAGCGAAAGCGAGTAGTGTGTGCAGACGACACGTACCGTAGCAGAGCAAAATATGTTTGTTTCTTTGTTTTTTATTTTATTTTCATGCTGTGTATGACCGCTGCTACTTAATTATTATCCGACAGAGTGAGGACCTGTGTGTGTGTGTGTGTTTGCGCGCGTGTCAGTCAGTCAGATGATAATTAATAATAATAATCATCATATAATATAAAATATATTTTTTTAAATAAAACTTTGTTAAAAGATTTCAGTGTGTGTGTTCAGTACTTTTTGAACACATCTAACAATACCATGATAATATTGATAACCGTGATAATTTTGGTCACAATAACCGTGATATGAAATTTTCATATCGTTACATCTCTACCTTGGCAGCTGTAATCAACAATGATAGAGAGCATATTTTGAAAGCCTCTTCCTTTTTTCCACACAGCTTCCAAATAGTCCTTTCCAGATGGTTCTGTGTAACATCTAAGCTGGCATGTCATTATGCTGAGCTCAAAGCAATAAGCTATGGGGCAGCAGCCATTGTTTTGGCAAGTGCCTCTCTGGCTACTTAAAAGATGTCCTGCTCCATTGGTCAACATTGATGGTGTTATAAGAAGCCTGAAAAGAAAACCTACACGCACTAATCAGGGGTGATTTCAGTTTTTGCAAGCTATAGTATATCAGGCTAATTAGTAAATTGGAACAGATTAACTTTTGATCCTTTGACTGTGAATCAAGCACAATTGAGGTAGACTGGACTTAGTTGTAGATCCATCCATCCATTTTCTACCGCTTTACAGGGCAGCCTTTACAGGGCAGCCTGTGGCCAAGGGGAAAGGGAACTTGACTTGTAACCGGAGGGTCGCCGGTTCAAATCCCCACCCGGCCAAAAAGGGCTGGGGTACCCCTGAGCAAGGTACCCAACCCCCAATGCTCCCCGGGCGCCACTCAGTGTGGCAGCCCACTGCTCCTAATTCTAGGATGGGTCAAAATGCAGAGGAATACTTTCCCTAAGGGGATTAATAAAAACTAACTAACTTTTATCCTCCACATGAGGGTCGCGGAGGTACACCCTGGACAGCTGCCAGTCCATCACAGGGCCAAACAACCATTCACTCTCACACTCACACCTACGGTCAATTTAGAATGTCCAATTTCCCTAATCACCATATTTGCAAGTTTTTGGACTGTGGGAGGAAACCGGAGAACTCGGAGAAACCCCATGCAAACACAGGGGGAGAACATGCATTTTGGATAACTATTACCTGGATGACAGGGAATATTCGCATATTCTGAAGGTTTTCTAGGACGCACTCCCTTAAAAATTGGACAGGAGTATTACATGGCAGCTAGAAAATGTGCAGGCAGCAGCATCCGCACTTATCGCTTAGATGTTGACAGTGCAGACCTCTAACTGTCTTTATCTTGGTTCCTTGGTCTAATAATAATATAAGAGACGATGCCGAACCAGCTGACAGAGTGAGACGTATCCATTATACTTGAAGGTTTGAATGAAAAGGCCAACTGTTTATTCAAAACCTTTGCATCCCATCTGCCCAGTGCAGTCTTGAAGAAGGTCACTGATTTCAATCAGAACTATTTCGACACAAAATCCAAACTTTGCAGTCATGAGTCAGCAACATCAGGAAAACTATGATTTCTCACTGGATGAAACACAGATCAACCTTTTTCTGTATTTTCTGAATGAAAGATTTAATCATTAAAAATTAAAGGGGGAAAAAAGACCAATAGATACAGATACACAAAAATAATCAACTCCAAAAGTTCACAGAATCTTTTTACACAGGAGTCAATGACATAAACAAATGTCTTTTCTGTATTATAAATCAATGTAGCACTAGGACCCAAGATGTTTTGGTCCTTGAAACTAAATTTTGAAACTTACTGAAATACTGTTTTCCACACAAGAAGCACTATCTGCAGAAACTGGAAAAACACAGAACAATAATCTGTGTATCATTCATTCTTTTCATATTTATTTGAGATTCCGAAATCGAAATGAAAATTGTTATTTCCTTATTCGTTTATGAATCTGATACTAAAAAAACTGAACAAGATGAAACTCTCCATGATTGATCCTCAGTATGGTTTTGAAGGCTAACGTTAAACTTCCAGTTCACACAAATCGGACAAATTAAATATTAAATTCAAAATCTTTCCGTGGCCCGTTATTTCATTTCCTATTTTTGATCTGAGCAATAAATCAAAAGTTCAAGAAATGACCCGTTATTTGTTTTTTTGGTATCAGACTCATAAACGAATAAGGAAATAACAAACCGCTTTTCCATTTTTCGATTTTAGAATCTCAATTGAATATGAGAAGAACGAATGATACACGGATTAACAATAACTTTGTTTATTTTCTTTAAATTAATGTTGTCCCTTATTGTCTTGTTCTGTTTAATGACTAGTTGCATGAATATAGTACATAAAATAATAATAAAAATAATATTAAGAAATATACAAGGAACACCTAATGGGCTTAAGCTTTTTATTCTCCCAGAACATAATAACTTACCAGAGGGAAAACAAAAACAAACCAAGATGGTCTTTTCCTCTTTATGTTTTCCATCCGGCAGGCAGCAAGTCTCACAAAATGTAGGGTATTTCATAAAGCCTTCCTCGTATGTCTTTTGACTAGATCTGATTGTGAGAGGCGAATATGAAATGGGATAAAGCAGAAATACTGAGCCAGAACATCTCTAAAAGATAAGGGGCTAATGTGTCCTTCTAAGAGAGGAGAGTGTTCGAACAAAAACCTACAAAAGCTGTATCTCTCTTGTCAAAGAGACCCTATTTTCAATGAAAAAGCAATATAGAAGATGAGGTGTTGCAGCAGCTGAAATGTATTTCCATTAGGAGGCAACCTCCTTGGCCTCAGAATGTGTGTTCGACTGTGCTTTTAGGGTTTCAAGTACAAAATGTGCGTATGTGAGAGACATAAAAGAGAGAGGGAAGTGAACAGCAAATAATTACTTTTTTACTCGTGCAAGTGGACATGCACAGATTTACAGTGCTCGTGTGTCACCTCTCACATCCACTCCTGGTGTGTTTAATCCTTAAAATCCACATTTGGGATTATTTCATGAACTCATCCACCACAAAGGTTTCCGCACTCTCCACCGCTGATAACCGGATTTGCCTCCATCAGAGCTGTTTTATCATGACTCAAGCTGTATTACTGAGAGATTAGAGAGAGACTTGTGGATGGAGTCATGAACTTACCTGCTTGACGGAGGTGGCTGGCATTTGGGTTCGGCTTTGACTCAGCCTTTCCAAACACAAGAGAACATGCGTGTGTAGATTTCTCTCTGTGTGAGATTTTAAAAGAGAAAACAATTAACCGCGTGCATGCGTGCATCACTTTTGATAGAATCTAATTGGACACCGACCTATTACCAGGTCAGTAAACTGTAAAATGAACCGGTTTTAATTTGAAAATGTCTCTTGTTACTATTGTCATTAATGATAATGAGCTTGTGGGTACATTTCCATATATAGGCAAATCCCAACATTTAGCGTCTGGCATAAAGATTCATGGCTATTTATCAAGATGTCTGTTTCCATAGGGTTATCATTTCTACCTCACTGACTTCTGTGTGATGAAAATGAAGCATCTTTTGCCTTGTGATATTGTTATCTAAGTGAATAATGGGCCGTCTGTTGTGTCTAGGCTTGTATTAGTTCCCTGTAATGTAATTAATAAGATTTTTTTTTTCTTCCTTTAAACTACTAAGCTTGCCTTTGCACTTCAAATTGTGTAAAATGTAAACATTTTTTAATTTCCCACATTTGATTCTTTTGATTACTTTTTGTCTTGTTACTTTTCTGAAAAGATTTGTCATAAAAAGATAATTTCTCAAAAGGAGTGGCGGCTTTATTTCAGTGTTTTGCTCATTGAGAAATGAAATGAAGAGTTTGAGATTATATCTAATATATGATGTGAATGGACTGGTAACCCCCCTCATTTAAATTCAGGATGTCAGTAAATTGATGTAGAGGATAGAATAGCTAATGACCCTGTTCCATGAGGCAGAATAATCGTAACAGCCCAGTGTCCAGATTTAAAGGACGTTTTGTTCTGATGCACTGAAACCAGCTCCTTCAAACAGCCTCACATTTTGTGTTGTTTTTATGGCACCATTCTTTATTTGGGTGGAGAATTCACACTGTGTCCAAAGGAATATTGGTTTCTTCTTAGTTGTATGTGCACCACAAAATTCTCCAGGATGACCTTGTGTCATGGCATTGACACAGTGGATGAAAAATGTGATCACAAGTGATAAAAGACACCACAAACTTAACGTAACTCCCCTATATTCCTACCTCATGGAAGTCAAACCTGAATTTAACAAGATTAGTAAAGCTACTAGAAACAACTGTTAAACAATTGAAGAGGACATTGCCATCAATCCCAAAGTAATAAGCAGTCAGTTCAAAGGAACTAAATTAGGAGAGAGGTAATTTTTTGTTTTGGTTTGAACAAGGTCCAAGTGAAGACACATCAGAATAAATAATAACTTTTCTTTGGTGGGTCACTAGAAATCTCTGACAACAGCTCAACAGTCAAATTGACACTATAAATCAGCTTAATCCCTCATGTCCTGCTTTGTCTTTCTCTGAATCCTTCAGCTGCAGACACAATAAACAAGCCATACTCTTCAATGTGACTTGGTGTAATGACCAATGTTATTATTTGTTGAAGGTGATTTTTATTGTGGAATACGCCACAGATTTTATCTGTCAGAAAAAAAACAAAGGTTTCTCCGCATTCTCCATCTTCCTCCTACAATCCAAAGACATGCAGATTTGAGGATTAGGCAAATTGGACACTCTAAATTGACCATAGGTGTGAGATTTGATGGTTGTTTGTCTCTATGTGGCCGTGTGATGGACTGTCCGGGGTGAACCCCACCTTTCGCCCTTTATGCCACGACCCTCATGTGGAGGATAAAGCGGTAGAAGATGGATGGATGTAAAACTGTAGAGCTTTGTATGAAATGTTGATAAACTGGGTAGTATTTTTTTATATTGCTTTCACTAAACCGTGTGGAGCTAAACAGTTTCATCTACACCAACAGTGGTGAACCACAGTAGCAGTGGCACTGTACATTTTCAGCTACAGCAAGAGGCTGGAAGTATGTCTTGCTGGCTGTTTGCATCATCCACATTCTGCACAGCGACACTCCCATATGAATGAAATGTCACTCAAGGTAAATCATGGGCTTTGATAAGGAGAGCATGCTGTGAATCAATGCTTTTGTGTCTCATTTTACTCCTGCAAAGGTCAGAATGATGAAGATGGTGGTGGTGCTGCTGGTGGCTTCCTTTTTTTAAGTGTGTGGCGTGTCATGCACTCACAGTTGTCATCATCATTATCGTGACCATCCTTGCACAACTAGAGGATGTCAAAACACGAGTTCCATCTAAAGCACAGAGTCTTCAGAGTAAGTGCTTTGTGAGAGACCCCCTAGTGGTGGTATTGTTAAAGTAAATTGTAATCGTAATCGTTTGTAAAGGACACAGTAGGTAAGGTACAAAGCAAGAGAATATTTAAAGTTTTTCAGCCTGCTGGGATTTCTCAAGAGGAACATCTGCTATGAAAAGAGACTTCACATCTATTCCGTCTTCAATATAAAGGCCTGTGCACATCAACAGCAAAGCAAATAAACTGCATGAAAGTGTGAATTATTTGATTAATTTCAATGCACAAGTAATAAGAAAAAATATGCATCATGAGAAGGAACAGATGCAGTCAGTGTCTGGTGATGATGAGCTGGCACTCAGACATTGTACTAAATAAAAGAGCAATCATTTCCTTTAGAGGAGAGCTTGCTTGGTTCAGGATTTTAAACATTACCAATCAATCTGATGTCTTTTTATCAGTTTGAAGATTTGAGACAGATTGTTAACATTCACTGCTTCCGACTTTGTATTTTGGAACATTTTAAATCTCACAACATAAACATGCGTTCTGGTTAGATGTGAGCCTGATGGAAACGAAACATGGAAGAAAAATGTACCTTTGTTTGGAACAATAAAGGCCCCCATGTTATACAGTGACGCTGATTTGAAAGTTGCATTGGCTGGATACAGGTTCATAAATATATTATACAGTGCAAATAAAAAGCACTCAAATGAAAAGCTTTTATTTTGAGGTCCGGATTAGCGTTGGTTCTTCATTTTGGATGGAGCGCAACTTTTGCATGTTGCTATGCTGTTTAATACATTAAATACACCTTAAATACATGAACTCCCCTGTGAGAGTATAGACATGGAAACATTTACGATCTTCTTGTTGAACATTCTGCAACCAAGCAAATAAACATATTTCCCAAAATGTCCAACAAAGGTCTAGCGCTACTAAACATTGAGGATATTAAGAAAATGAACCAAGCTTACGAGACCCAAAAGGACAGTATGTCCATCGCACACTTTTTAAGTGCAATTGCCATTTGTTATTTCTAGTTCCAATTTTGTGAATATTTTAGAACTACACATCAATTTGAACACTGTTCTCTACGAGTTGAAAGTGTTGCATTCCTTTATGTCGAACTATATTACTAGAACAAATCTTTAGCGATGCATAAAATAGGTGCTCTTTTCACTATCACTGTTTAATGCACCTTGTAGACCAGGCCAAGTCATTTTAATAGTCCATCCACTGCATTTCATTGATTTTTGAGGCTCTGGCAATATTATATGAGAGTGTTACCAGACTTTATCAATAACAGTGTTGCTTGGAGGATTTAGATAGAGTACATTTCTCATTGCGTACTCCATAGAGATAACTCCTAAAGCACAAAACACAATACATCCAAAGGCAGAACTACTGCATGTCACAGCAGTTTGAGAGACTCTTCTTTACAGTGATATGTATGTATGTATATATATATATATATGTGTGTATATATATGTGTATGTATATATGTATATATGTATGTATGTATGTATGTATGTGTATATATATTTATTTATATATACATTTATATATATATATGTGTGTGTATATATATATATATATATATATATATATATATATATATATATATATATATATACTGTATATAGTTGACCAAAGCACACAAACTCACACTTGAATGCCAAATAAAAAAGATGTGTTTTTAGACATAAAAACAGGAAGTAATGACGCCTAACTAATGTGTAATGTGTTTGTAAAATGTAACTAATCGGTTGTTATCATAAACTGTCCTTATTGTTGCTTTAAAACCTTCAAACCAATTTATCTTCCTCTATTTGTGAGGGTGATATTTTTAAAATGATCTGACCTACTTGGTTATGAAACTGCAGAGCTTTTGCATCATGGTTTATATATCCCAACCTAAAATTATACATATAGGATTCCTAAAAATGACATTATAAATATGGATCTCACACAAATTGTCAGGTTTTTATTGAGCAAACCGTATTGACAGTATTCAGTGATAGCGTTCTGTGCAAACTGTCATTTTTCTAGAATAGTCATATTCACATATGCTTGACTGCCTGGTTTTGAGATATTGTTTGGCGGCCTGGCCCTTGTTTGATTTGTTTGCCTGCCTATAAGATTAATTACCTGTGTATGAACAGTTGGCTCTTTTCTTTTTTGACCTCACCTGGTCCCCTAGAGCTCTACAGCCCCAAAATCTTTTGGAGTGGGACATTATTTTTTCTTTGGTGCACCTAACATTCATCATGCATTGATCAATGCGTGGCGACAGAATCCGCACTGACCATCACAAATTGATTCTTTCTTTTTCCTCCCCAATGCAATTTAAAAACACAAAGTATTGTATCTTACACACAAATGCATATGCAGTTATGCACACACACAGACTTACCCCCAAAATACACTGGTTGCAGAACCGTTGCACTGCGCTCTGAGCCGCACAGCTCCGCCAATTTGCACTGCTTGCGTCTCACGTCCGCCCACTTGCGCATGGTTGGACAGCTGGAGTCGCGAGACTAGGATTTCTTGCGGTACTTCCCAAACAGAAATACACTGTATATGTTGTAAATGCAGAATTTCTACTGTGGTAAAACATAAACACGGTCAACATGGGATCTTTTATCCCGAAAAGTAAACTCCTCCTTCCTACTTGCTGAATTCCGCTGAATTTATGCGGCATCCGCCAGAAATGGAAGTGCGATGTATCCACTCTGAGACCTATATTCACCACAACAGTAACCAGCGAAGCCATGTTGAAAATGTGGCTGCATCTAAATGTTGTGCTGGTGCACCTAAATGAAAAGTTAAGCGCATCAGTGCAACCAATACAACAAGTTATTGTAGTCTGGAGCCCTGCTATGTATTCTCTGCATTTGAGCCAGCAGTGTTAAATGTTTGATTAAGGCAGATCACAGTTTTATCCTTATATTATTATAATTACTTGGAAATATATTCAATAATTCACATGGAAATTGACCAGCTGGTCAAAGTTCAGACCACAAAAGCAATTAGAGATTTTGACAAGATCATTAAGAAAAGATTATGACTGAAAGAAAAGAACAAAGAATTATATTTTTTTCTCTCCTTCCCTCTGCACACTTCAGTTCTGCAGCTGATCAAAATTCTCTCTGGGCCTCCAGACTGATGTGTTAATTGATCTTTTACTGACTATTACAGGGCAAGATATTCATAGTTTCTAACTATAGACAGAATATTTATGAGGTAATGAAAATATAAAATGACTATTACCTCTTTCTATGACTAGTCAGGGAGGCTCCACACTGCACAGTCTGGGTATTTGCTATAATTCATGTGATCATACATTAAATGTACTGAGTTGATGTTTTATTAAGACAAAAAATAAATAAATGAAAAGGCCTGAATAACAGGAATACTTTTTCCATGGTTTGTAAAGGATAAACTGACTGAACCCAAAAATGAGCGGAAATCCAGATTTGTTATTCTTGTAAATAAATGTGTTTCTTTTTATCCAAAAACAAACAAAACCTAGCCAAATGAAAAAAAAAACAACAACTAAGGGGGCAGAGGCTGGCCAGTTTCCAGGCAGAGCTCTAAGTCCAAGGCACTGACTCCATGACAAATAAATACTTAACAAATTCTTGTGATGAATGGATAAATAAAATGAGAAACGCCGTTGACAACATCACAAAGTAGACAATATTGCAACTCTACAAGACTTTTTTAATAATAAACTTCTTACTCAGTGTGTGAATTGATTATCACAGCTGTCATCAGAAAAGTCTCTAAGGCCGTATACATTTAATGTTTGTTCCATGCAATTATCTGTTTCTGAATAAAGCTTTATTTGAATGAATACACATTAAAATGTATACAATCGCAATAAATAATATTAAATAATACGTCAATAAAGACAATAAAATAAAAGTTACCACAAACGAATAGACCAAACAATCTCCAAACAAAAGAAGATAATGATAGTGAATGTCAGTGCAAGAGAGAGGTGGGACTATGACATCATTGTTTTCCCAAAGCAGTGTATTGGTTGTCTACATGAAAACACCAGACCCTGGACAGTCCATCATGGAGCCGACACACAGAGACAAACATGTTGTTTCATGTTGGAGCTGGAGCTGTGCAGTTGATGCTTAAAATGATGGACATGCCTCTCCTCCCTGTAACAAGTATCAAGACTGACTGTCCAAACAGTAGCTGGGCTGAGTCAGCACAGGCTGAGCTCATTCATTTCTGTGTATTTCAAGAAAAGGAACATTACTGGGGAGCAGCTGTCTCCTGTCTGTTTGTTGAGTAACCCAGAGTGGCAGAGAGAGATCTGCTAAAGACACATTCCAACTTTGAAGCTTTATTATCACGTCAGTCTGTATGACTAGTAACTGCCAGCAATTGTCTTCCGATCACCAGCAAACCTGCAGTACCTGCCACATTCAATCTGTTCTGCCTTGCTGTGTTGAACCCCCCTTTGGTTTGGATGCATAGACTGTTTATAAAAAGTGCATGTCATCTTCCGTCTGCAAAAAGTTCTGAAACCTTGGGATTTGCAGTTTCACTGGTGCAATATCAGTTTTTGAAAGCTGAATTTCACGTGGGTCACCTGCAACAAGGCAGCTATTGGATCATTCCAGCTGTCAATACTCACACCGCTGTATGAGAGATGAGATGAGATGAGATTCAACTTTATTGTCATTACTTAAATACAAGTTTCGGGTAACGAAATGAGGTTTGCATCTCACCAGAAGTGCAACAAGCACAAGTGCAAGAATATGAATATATATATGTACAGAAGTAGGTTTGTTCTTTGAATAAGTATAAATATAAAAAAAACCCTAATATGAATATAAATGTATGTGCTGTGCTTTAGAGTCTATTTTCTTCTAAATGGAGAATATCATTTACAACAAATGACATTATGTGCCAGCCTGAAGAGGTGAAATTACCAATTGAGTCCCTCGACTCCTCAGGAAACAGTTTACTGATATTATGAATGATAAATAAATGTCAGACGTTGACTTCCATTTATAATGACATCCTTTTGCAACTGCAATACATGTGTTACTTCCTGGTTAGACGCACCCTGCAAGCAAGGTCTACTTCCACTTCATTACTGTATGTACTTGCTCTGTTTGGATTCTATATATGTATATGTATATGTATATATATATATATATATATATATATATATATATATATATATATATATATATATATATATTCTATATATCTCGACCTGTCAGTGGCTTTGATGGTCTTGGAAACTGGAACCTGCGGGTTTCATTATTCTCAATCATAAATCATAAAATACGTATATAAAACAGTGTAAGATCAAGGCATGTGGAAACGTAAAATAAAACTTAAACCATGTTCACGAATAACTTTTGGGGCTTGTTTTTCTAACAGCATATGTTACAATAGTGGGCTGATTGCTATAATTGGCATACCATTTGTTTAACACACTCCTGATTATATTGTTTTTCCTCTAACACAACCCTGCTCACTGAGCTTTGCAACCAAACTCCATTACTAACTGATAACTGTGTAGTACTCTGAAGTTTGCAGCCAATTTTTAATAAACTGAATAATAAATACACGAAACAAGGTTACATGCTTCCATGTAGTTTTCAACTTTTAATGAATTCTTGAAACACAATTTCTGTTCCACCATAGACAAACCATGTATTTAATCAGTATCCAAATAACTTAAATGCCAGAGGAATTTTAATTTAGATACCACAAGTTAACACAAACCAAGGAGTGTTTTTTGTGACTCTTAATAACAATAGCTAAGGTTTTAACCAAGGGAAGAACCACCCCCTCCACCGCTACCTTCCTTTACCTCTCTCCTTGTAAACCCCTCAACCTCCATCACTTTCATTCCCTTATCCTTTCATCTCCTCTCCTTTCTGTTCAACCCTTTTACTCTTTGCTTCTCCCCTTGCTCTCTGAATTATCAAAGACAGCCAGCGGTGCGTGTATTTTCTTAAATATTGATCCATCCATTTAAATAGCCCACCGTTTCCTGCAACAGGAACCATGTTATCCAGGTTCTGCTGGGCCAGTGATGTCATCAAAGGTTGTTGACATTCAGTGCTCTTACAGCGAGAGCAGGTTTGGAAGTGAAAAGTTTTCAGGGGACATGGAGTTCCAGTCTCACATGAAAGAGAGAAAGTCTTAGGGGAGAAATCTGCTCAAAAAATGAAGATGAGTTATCTGTAGTGAAGTGGCGCTTGCTGCTCTGTGACACAGCGGAAGCTAATTTCAGGCCCAGTTATTTATACATAAGTTTTTATATTAAAAAAAAAAATCCAATCCACAGTGAAAACAAGCTATTCTGTGCTCTCCCATTGAGATCCATTGCAGCTATGCTTCCACTGCTAGTGAAGAAAATCACGTCAGACGACGTGTGATGAACAGATTTTGATTGATTCTGAAGGAACTACTCATATCGTTGAACGAGCTCTTGCAAACTTTTGGTAATGAAATGCAAATACAGCCGTACGTATTTGACCATTTGTGTTATGACATGTTAGAGGGAGCAATCGCCTCTGCTGTTGCGATTGCAGCAAGAGATCCACACAAATGGCAAGTCATTTTATTTGAAGCTGTTCAGTGCTTTCACTGACTCGGTCATAACTTTTTATCTGCACTGACAAATGTTGATCAAACTGCTTGTAACCATGTGGCATTCTTTCTTTGTATTTTTCATGAATTGTTTTTTTTTGTTGTTGGTGGGCGGGGCGTATCATATTTAAAAAGCAAAATTTAGAGACAAATCAATATTCAACACTCGTCTACTTTAACTTAGAGAAGCCATTAAGAAGGGAACCATGCAATGCACCTTAGACCCTGTGTGTCACTGGGGCATTCGAAATGGTCTCACTCTATGATTCATCCATCACTGGACTTTTTCATTCCAGATCCATTACCATCTGTAAAGTCTAGACCTCATCCTCTGAGCTACTTTTTTTTATTTCTTCTGTCCTCTCTGCACATCAGCTAATTTCCTCAGTGTAATAAAAGGCCTGTCACTAATGAAGGCCTCAGACGCTTAATGACCAATCAAAACACAGTCTGCTGAGATTGTTGCACAGTTTGGATCGAGAATATGAGCAAGGGATTGGCCAGGTTATGATGGAAATAAGAGACCGGGAGTTCCTATACCATGTTGTAATAAATGGTTATGCTGTTGGACACAGAATACACAATGGATGACAACATGTTTATTATAAGTATTTTAATGTTTATGGCATTAAGCTAGTGGTGACGTGAAAGGGTCTCTTACTGATTAGACAAGGACATGCATCGGACTGCTTCACAATGATTGCAATAATGCTATGGTGAAATAAGTGGAGATAAAGATACACATTTAGCTGAGATGTTTACACAAACACATGTGGACACATGCGATGTATGAAACACAGAGGCTGCTCAAACCTGTGTACTCGTGCAGCGATGCATGTGCCGTAAGCACGTATACTCTACTCACTCCTCTCATGTAATATCTACACACACACACACATAACATGACACAGACACAGTACGTCACACACATGCCACATATGTTGAAATGACATCATTCTTAACCCACTGCAGGCAGCAGCCCTTTGAGCTTTCTCCCTTTTGTGAGAGAGTAGCAGGCGTGCCCATTCTCCAGCTGCTGGCTCACACTGTGAGTGAGAAACATGCCTAATGAGATCACTGTCTTCCATTTCAGTAAGGGTCAGTGCTCATTTCGAGCAATTCATTTTTAATTGGTCTCAAATCTAATCCATTTCATAATGTCAGCTCCTGTGCTCATCTTGTCCCGAGGCAGCTGAGTGACACCGAGTGATTCCCTTGATGTTGTTTGTGCTGCATGTTATTACATTGCCTGAAGTGATTGAGGAGGTTTCTTTAATTGTTGCTTGGTCAGTTGCTGTGGTTCATGCAGGAATGTTGCTTTTGTCCTACATAGCTGACAATAAAGGTTTGTAAATACTGCTCACGTCCAATTCCCGGGATTAAATCGAGGGTTTGCAGACCATTCAGCTGTGAATATCCGTGCGGATCAGGAAAAATGGATGATTTACTCTTTCTAAATGGCAACCCAGAGCAAAATACTCAACCCTCAGCTGCTTAAGGAGATAATGATAATGTACTGGAAAGTCAAGATTCAGGATGTATTTTCATTCAAAGAGCAAATATCAAAATGGTTGTACAAAGCATCAATAATTTAAAGAGTTTTGTATGCTCTGGGTTCTCTGGTTTGGATTTCTTTCCCCTTCCCTTTTATCTTTTCTCTACATTTTCTACCCTTAACATTTTTCTTAACCTCATTTCTTCCTTCTTTGTGAGCCTCCCTTTTCCTCCATCTCACTTGTGTGACCAGCTGTGCCTCCCGCTTTTGCCTCCATCAAGATGTCACTTCTAATTTGCTGTTTGTGCTGACTCCATCCCTGTTAGCAATCAGTGAAGAAGACATTCATTACTCCTAGTTGTGACAGGTCCCCTCAGACTCTCGCAGGACCTTAATGACACCTGACAGAACACAGGTTTACTACTTAGCAAACTGACCCCCCAGAGACTGCCGATGGGGCCCATTTGGCTAACACATCCTTTCATGGTTTACAAGGTCCAGACAGGGTAAGGTAACACAACAAGTCTTGTCTCGTTATTTCGTGCAGAGTTCTCACCCTGGTTCTGCAGTATATGTCCGTTATAATACAGTAAAACAAAAGAGTAATACCACAACTAATTGCCAGGCCTGTATGAAATAAAGGACCTCTTGTTTTGCCTCTCGTGGGGTTTTTACTGTGAGATAGAAATCACCTTTAGGCTATCATGACAGCCAGGCTGGAGTTGATGCTTCTCTCTAAGAGAGCTTTGTTGTTGTTTACATGTATCCTTGCCGTCAGAAGGTGGTTTGGTTGTTGTTAATTATAGTTTAGTTAAGGCTGTTGGCAGTTTTATTGATCAACGGGAATAAAATGAGTCGTATAAAATAGTTTGACTGTTGCATGCAATATGAAATATAAGGGGTAGAGACTACACATTATGAGAACCATGTTTGTCCTTTTGATTCTGAGTTAAATTGTGATCAAATGTCATTTTGCTCATGATCTCGGTCCCTCACATTACAATACCGTCCATCAATCAATGTAAGTAAAATGCTATCAACCACATTTCTAATGCGCTCAAAGCTTCATTAGAATCGTGAAGTATTTTCCTCCTCCTCATGCTTGTTATTGAGCTGTGTTTATTACATGTGCTTATGCGGTGTGCAAGGCAAACTCACTTTGGGACCATAATCATTTCAGCTAACTTTGAGCGTAAAGTGGAGTCATAAATCTTGTATTGCTGTCTGCCTGCTGTCCACAGATGATTGAGAGTGTATAGGAACACCTTCCACATCATTTGGCAAGCACAGCCTCCTCACAGAGTGACAATGTTGGACTTGATGCGAATGATTTAAATTATTGTACTTATAAGCCAATAAACTAATAGGATGAGTGTCCTTACTCCTTGCTGGAGTATAACATTTTAGCTCTGTGATTTACTGTGCGCACTTCATCAAATGTTAATTTCCTTTTAAAAGTGTTCCCCTTAATTAAGTGTGCAGTGCTTAAAGACAACTTTATGTAATGTACACATTCTTTCTACTGTAAATCAAATGCATGATTTGAATTAGAGAATGCCAACACTCAGTCACTGAAGATTTACTTACATTATTAGTACACCCCCACTCTAAATAGAATGGTACACGCAGTGTCAACAGTAATTGCTAGTGCAATTTATAATAGAAATTTATGTTTAAGTTTCTAAGATAAAAACCCTTTTCCATAACCCTAACCATAGTGAAATTAATAATACTCAGAAAATGGTTGTTTTACACTTCAACAAATGACATAGGATATGAAATATTATATAATTATATTAATGTCTCTATATTGATATAAATAAAATGTAGTTGTCAGTACAGGAATAAAAAACACCAGACAAGTATATTTATTTGGATAACAATCCAGGAAAGCTGTTTCCCAGTCAAGTTTGTTTTTTTCCCCAAATCAAATCTGTGGAACAATTTGGCACATGGGATTTGTTGAGCCACGGATACATCTTGGTGTTAAAATGTGTTATTTTGTGTTATTTGGTGCTTAAAATCCATGTTTCGATTTCCTTAGTGACACACTGGAATGATAAAGTATTGAGCATATTCTTAAAATATCACACACTTTAAGACCCCAGCACGTGGTTCTCAAAGCGCTCGTAGCTTCTGCATATTACGTATGATGATGATGATGATGATGATGAGGATGATGAGGATGATGACTCATCTCATACTCCGGGGGAGTACACCTATTTCCATCCAATGCCACCCTAACCTGACTTACCATTCTGATGCATCAGCTCCATGGCAAAGATGACCCTACATTTCTCCAGTCTCTCCCTCCTCAGCAACACTGCCAGCATTGCGTATCGGTTCAAACATACTGTATATGAGCATTGCTGCACAAATGTCCTCTTCCTCAGAAACATCACTCTCAGCTTCCACTTCGGTTAACATCTCAGATCAGCCGGTTTGGTATAGCAAGGGTCCCTATTTGTTGCGTTTCCATCAGAAATAGTACCAAAATACCCAGCCCTGACTGGCACCCTTCCCTTGGGGTACCAGAGTAAAATGGTACAGTGCAGTCAGGGTGGAGCTAGACCTAACGTCAGTCAGCTGATCGGTGTAAATTGCCCATGGAGGTTGAGGCTGGATGTCCTTCATTGTTGTCTGTTGTGTTGCATAAAGTGTTGTTGCCTGTTGTTGTTGTTGCATTGGTACGATGTCACGCTACGTATCCCACTAACACAGCCATCGGTCACAGCCCACACCCTGCCTGTTCTCAGTTGAAATACAAGCCTGACCCAGGACTTAATCATTCCAAACTGTACCGGACTGTACCAGACCGAGCCATACCATGATGGAAAAACAGCAATACAGTGGCAGTGATACATCCTTCTCAAAAGAGAGTAGGCTGTCGTCCTTGTTCACCTATGTTGTCGTAGCTACAATTGCGTTATTACTCTAAATATCAAAGACTATCCTCCCTCGCAGTTAAGGGTTGAGCCATGTGGTCCAAAAGTTTTATCTTGATCTTTTTAGGTGAATGGTGATATACGATATATATATCTCAATATTTTGTTTCAGTAAAGTAATAAATACAGTTCTAAGTCAAAGCCACATGTGGCAAATGTCACACAGGCTCTTTCATTACAGACAGTTTCCCAGTATCATCATATCCAAGAAAAGAAATGTGTAGCAAGATACGCTCTTTTAAATAAAAGTGTTCTTTGAATAAAATCAAATAAAGGCAAGACAAGGCAGCTTTATTTATATAGCGCATTTCCTTCCACTCAGTGTGCTTTACATGAAACAAACATTTGACAGTAAGAATTGGAAACAATTTGAGAAAGAAAAACAAAAACAATTGAATGAAAACAATTTAGAAATAAAAATAAAAACAAAAGTACAGAAAAATAAAAAAAGAGAGAAATGAAATATAAGGTAAATAAAGTACATCATCATCACCTGTTGTGTAATTAATTATGTAATGTTGAAATGCTCCTCTGACACGTTCTTTTGTGTGAGATGGCCCATGGGTCACTACCTTAAATAACCCCACAAAAAAACTGCACTATCACTTAATTAATTTCATAATATCATATTGTTATTACACAATGTTGTAATAACCACAAGGGCTCCAATGACCCAAGACATCTTATCTGCTTTATGTCTCGTAGGGCCTTGAAAGCACGATGAGTCAAAAAGTATTACTGATGTAAAAGTTCAACAACTTGTGTGTTTCTGTGAGACTGGCTGCCTGCAGCCTGATGCTGTACCTCTATCTTTAGCTGTGGCAGGTGCTGGTCTTTGAAACAGGGGAAGCTCACTTCAGGCCCAGTTATTTATACATAAATTCTGCAAACGAACAACTAGAACAAGGAAACACAATAATACAAAAAAACTGAAATGCAATACTAGTGTTTTTATTTACAATGTACATATACAAAAATTGGCTATCTGGCCGAGCAACTAACACACAACGACCAGCTATTTGTCTACAGACTTGCCTCGTAAAATCCACTCAGGACTGAGTCAGAAAAGGCTGCGGTCGTGTATGTTTCTGTTGTTGTTTTAACGTGGAGGCTGCTACGGGAATACGAAAAATCACCTAAGACAATCCGTCATCTGGAACAAATGGCTGATTCTGGACAAGCAGGTTTAGCATTGAAATGTAAATACAACATACATATTTGATGATATTTTAGAGGAAGCTGCACTTCTAAGCACCGTTCGTACAACCTGTTCCAGGTGGCATGTACTCTTTGCACATTGTTTTAATAAAGATGCTAATAAAGGAGACATAGCCCTGGAAATTTACACTTGTTACACTTGTTAGCTGTGAAGTCAACACGACAACTGTTCAGCTTAGCAGTGACAAGGTCACCTATAGGAACTATAAAGGCACACGTCCTCTGGTTTGTGCTCGTGCTGAAAAATAATGTCAATTAAATAACAAAACAGGAAAAGGGTGATCATACAGCAGTGGGGATAGGGAAAAACAATATATGGACACACCTCTGATTGAGTGCCAAACATTTATGCATTTACAGCTTTGTGTTTGTATGTTTGTTTGTTTGTTTGTTTGTTTGTTTGTTTGTTTGTTTTGTCAACCAAATGAAGGTTTTTCTTCAGGGCAGTATGGGGGGACTGCTTTAATTCTGCATGTATCAGACAGCCTCTTTAGCATCCTTTCATGTTTGTGTGCACACTGAGGGCGACTTACCACTGTCCTTGATGAGAACTCGAAGGTTTGCCAGAATGATGAGGGATATAAGAGGAGGAGCAGAGGGAGGAGAACAGTGGCAGTAAAAACATGGCTGAGCACCTGCACAAAGAGACGGCTGCCAGCTCGTAAAGCAAATCTACAGCTCGCTGCTGCCTCATAAATTCTGTGGCTGTTGCAGGCTTTATGTTGACATGTCAAAACTGCCTCTATTGAATTTGCTTTACGGAAGATTAGGGATGTAAATTTATTAGTTTCTTGAAAAGCAGAAATGCAGGTTGTTCGCCCCGGCTTATAAGTTGCGCCAAGGCAATGTCTCTCATTCAAAATTCGACAAAGCAAGAGCAAATCACTATGGTGTGTTAATACTATGCTGCTCGAAGTGGTCAAATGTCTAACACTGTCCTTCTACCCTGCTTAGCCAACCCACCCAGCCACTCAAAAACTAAAGTGCCTTAAAATGTCATTGGTAAAGAAAATGAATAGCAGCTCAAGACAATAAAGCCACATAACCATTCACATTGCCCTCAGGGCCCAGGTCTTTCTGTAAATGTATGTTTAGGTCTGTTTCTGCAGCTGTTGTCATGGTAAGAAGTAGAGCTGCACAATTCTGGAAAAAAAATGTGAATCATGTTTTTTTTTGCTTAGAAATGAGATCACGATTCTCTAGCACAATTTTTTTCACAAATCGAAATGTTTATTGCCCTAATGACCAAAGGTTTAGACACATTCAATTGGGCACTCAAGTAAAGTGCCAAACAGTGTGATTTTGTGGGCTTATTGTGTTATTATTATTGTAGTGGCTTCAGTGGCGTGTATCCACTGGCTCGACTTGTGACGTTGTCAGACTGCTGTGCATCGATTGGTCAGAGTGCTGTCACAGGAAGAGGCACAAGGATCAAACCAAACAATGCCAAACTGTATATCAGTTAAAAAGACTTAACAATCCTGAAAACAGAGGAAAGAAAAGGGAAATGTCTCAAATCGCATCATTTAACAGAGGAGTCTCGTGTATTTAGCAAAAGCACTGATGAAAGCCTGCGATCGCGAGTGGCGAGCCAAATGCAAACCTTTTTTCGGCACAAGCTCGGATCGGATCTACCACCTAGTTTTTCATCACCATCCATTTTGTATTTATTTCTCCTTAGCACACACTTTCTCTTATGTTCTGTGCTGCACTCACTCAGCGCCGCTGCTTCTAAACAGACAGGCAGACAGGCTTCCGCCTCCACTGAGTCACGTGACGTAAAGGAGCGGCATGAGAGGGTGAGAAAAGAACAGGTTTAGCTGATAATCTAGACACAGATTCGGAATCTATCTAATGAAAACTATTGTCAACCTTGTGAGAGACACCATGGGAAAAGAAAGCACACCTGTTGCATTCAGTTTTGTTTTTGAAACTTGCATCACAATCACATATTACACTGAGTTACTTTAAGTGCTACTGTCAAATTTAACAATTCAAACTGAAAAAAAATCCATGTTTTTCACAGCAGGTCATACAGGTGTGACCGACCACATCTATCTGAGATTAGCACTGCCTTAGGAATGATAAATGCAGCCTACTTCTTTTACAGTTGCCTGTAAAACCACTGTTTGCAGATTTCTTCACCATCAGGTGGTACAGGCAGCTGTGAGTGTATGGGCTGAACAGAAGCCAGGCTAATAACATTGGCACATTAATAGTTCCTATGGGAGAAATGGCTGGTGACAGCAGTAGAGGGGAGAGCACAGATCCAGAATACAGAACAGAACTGCGGAGTTATTGACTACGAGTGGTTTCACTAAAGGAATGTGTCCGATGTGGATATGCACAACTTCTTGTCATGGTTTTGAGGATGAACTAGAGGGAGGTGGACGCATCCTAAACTTTACCAACATACCCAAATTGTTTGTGTCAAATTGGATATAAAACCTAAAAATCCATCTCCATTTATGATTTTCTTGCCTGAATAATGAATATTGTTATATGTAAACTTAAAAACTTACTGATTCCAAACATAGATCATGACAACATATGAAAGATGCATTTGAAACTAAGGCATATAATTGCATGTGGATGTATAAATGGTCTGGGTAATTATCTAGCTCAAGCACTACACATGATTACCTATCTACAGAGCAGTAATTAGTTAACCCAGAGTCCATGCTGATCACTATTTAAACCAGAAACACATCAAGTGAAAAGCTGTAAACATTGGACAAGAGGCAAAAGTTGTAAAATTGGGTGTTGAGGGAAAATAAGTGATGCCCCACAACAACAACAAAACAGCTGGGGTGAGTAGATGGTGAAGAGATGTCTCCAAACAGTCACAAAGTAGTCATTGAGGTCTCTTCAAGTAAAAATCAAAAGATTGCAGAGGGGTAGAAGAAAGCTAGGAGTGGATGTCTCGCCTTTGTTGTTTTTTGACCTTTTTGCTGCCTTCAGTGAAATAGAGTTGATGTTTATGTGAGCTGAGACTAGCTGTGCCTCATCTGATGACCGGGCTTTTCACTTGTGGCTCTCTTCTTCAGCAGTGTAACAGATACTGCTTCAGTGTATCAAATATCAAGGCTGAATTACACAGATGTAAAAATGTGTTATGTAATGCTCAAATTCTCAAATTCTATTAATCTTGAATCACTTGAGTCAATTTGATGAGGAAATATATCTTGTTTCATGTGATAATAAAGTGAATGTAGTCCAACAACTGGAAATAAATAATTAATCTTGTGCGTAACAAAATTGTTATGCTTTCGTTTGTCCCAGTGGAAGTTCCATCTTAAACAACCTTTAAAAATCAAGGCTTTCCCATACTTTCTGCATTTCTTGTATGAACTAGGGATGAGATTATAAATAGTCCAATATTGGTAACAAATCACTTCTACTGCTTTATCCTCCACATGATGGTCGCTGGTGCCAATTCCAGCTGACATAGGGCTGAATTTGGGGATACGCCCTGGACGGGTCACCAGTCCATCACAAGGCCACATAGAGGCAACCAGCCATTCACTCTCACACTCACAACTACAGTCAATTTACAGTGTCCAATTTGCCTAATCCCAAAATCTGTATGTTTTTGGATTGTGGGAGGAAACCAGAGAACCAGGATAACTCACAGGGAGAACATGTTCCAGTTAGTTTATTACACTCAATATTATGATAGCACTATCTGTATCGGACAAGGAAAAAAATGTTTTGATTCGTATGCAACTTTACTCTCAAACATGTACATGATTCCATTCATTCTAAAATGAGGATCTGTGTTGGCCTGGGAATCCATCTATGACTACCTGACCCCACTTTCTTCCATTTCAATATTGGCAATGGTGTCCTGCAGGTTCATGTGGTCACAGATTTTGGGTGGCGCATGGATGCATAGGGGTTATGGACATGCAGAACTAATCAAACCACTGGATGTGAAAACAATGAAACATCCTTAAGAAGGGCAAGGACATTTTACCTGTATCCAAAAAAAGGTTAAACAAAACAAGCAGACAAAACAATAGGTCATAGACTGAAATACATCTTAGGAATGACCACAAGAGAGCACGGGCACAGCAATATCAATAACAATCTGGCAGCAAGCAATAGACTGAATGCACAATATAAAGTGTCTGCTGGGGATATGTAGGGACAGGAAATGGGCCGGCTCTGGTGAGGAGTGATCAATACAAAGAACTGATATGACAAGATTTTAAAACAAAAAGTGTCTGACCATTTACGTAAATGACTGAGTTCAATTACTTGCAGGCCTGTAACGACACACCGAAGTCACGATTCGGTTTGTGTCGTTATTTTTCGACCTGCGGTTCGATACGTGGTCCGATTAATTTTTTTCTTTAGGGGGAAAATGAACAATTGTTCTTCAGAAACACCATCATGTCCACATTGTCTGTCTGTGCTGTGACACTGTCCCCTGTCTCCAGTGTCTGTCACTGGGAACCGATGTGGGGGAGGGGCTGGAGCACACTCAGCAAATACTTGAAACCCTCACTCTCGACCACTGCAAACAGGTGCATGTGTCGTGCCATAAAAAACCCAGTAACTTCATGTGAAATAATAATATACATAAATAATAACAGACAGCGGCTGTAGGCATTTCTTCCCCACTTAATCTCAGGATGGTGTCGTTGAACGTGCATTGACATGTTTGACATGTTGCCCTTCACTCCAGGGAGGTTTTTCAAAGCGGTGTGTGTCTTGTTAAAGAAATTACAACTCTATTTTCTAGCACATAGCTGAAATGCTCCCATACTACTGATTTAATTGAATTAAGAGGCTCTTTCAGTGTTATTTCTTCACCCCATGGATTGGGAGTGTGCTTCCGCACTTGCAGAGACATTTTCTTAGAATTTTGACCGTGGTGAGGTAGCGAAGGCTGACCTTTATGCTCCACATGACAGTTCTGAACACGCAACCTTCTGATGTGGAGTCCGGCACTCAACCATTGTGCTACAGAGTCTGTTACGCACATAGGCCAACAGAGGCTTGTTGCATGAATGGGGTGAAGTCTGCCATCACTGATTGCCTTGTCAGCCATGTTTCCTCCACTCCTGATGTTGTAGAACTAGCGAAATAACTTTTGCTCACTTGTCATATGATTGGAAATGTAGACTTGATGAGAAACTTGATCTTCACCTTATTTAAGCTTACAATTTTTTAAAGAAATATTAACTAAATAGTCATTTAAAAAAGTTTGATAGCTGGTAGGGCTGTTTCTGGATTGGAAGAACAAACTCTTGGAGTTGGAAGGACCGTGTTGTGAATCTGCCTTTTCCAACCATGACACAGGTTCATGGCTTAGAGTGTGGTTTTGATATGCATATCGTTACAGGCTTAAAATTGTTATGTTTCAGAACCCCAATGTTTCAAGGACTCCTCTCAACTGGCTCATATCATAATGGATTACTGTGCTCCATACTTCTGTGAAGCAATTTCTATCTAAAGGAAAGTGTGAATTAAGTGCTGTAATGATGATATATATGTACATATCTCACAGGTGCCAATTTATAGTTTCTACCACAAAAGCTTAGTCAAATGGCCACTTAAAGCAGAACAGAGGAAAAGATTTCAGTCATCGCTCAATGTTGACTGATGAATTATAAAGCACATCATCTTTGTTCTAGTTTACACTGTAATTGCTCACCTGACTAATGTGTAGTTGCTGTGAGATATGAATCATTATAAATGACATGACACCAAGAATGACAAAAACCTTTTAAAGTTAATTCATAGTACTTAAGAGTTGCCACAGTTCACCTAATCTAGTTTGATTATGGCTTTTCGTTCTAAACTAAAATTCCATGTGCTGAGAGTTTTTTTTGACAAAAGTTCAAGGTGTGTGTTACCTTGACATAAAACTGAGTCCATTCTATTAACATGCATGATGACTTTAACTTGTTCATTGCTCTGAATGGCTGAATGAATGTCAACTGTCACTCAGAACCAAACAAATTTCCCTTCATTTAATGAACACCAACAAGACAAATCCCTCGTGCAATCTCCAATCCTCACACATCTCTTGTTAGTGCGACACTCATACTAAATGTTTTTACAGATATTCATCACTTAGAATTATTCAATATAAGTTATGCTAAAATATGAAATATTTTTGAGTGTGTGCGCCGCCAATATGACTTCCTTTTCCATGGCCTCTAATGGTCTCTGACCATTTACATATTTCAGATAGTGGTTTCTGAGCCAATATGTATACAGGTTAAAATAGCACCTGTCTACTGTAGTCCATTAATAAAACAATATGATCTGGGTGGTTGTGTTATTATTGATTCTACTGTAATATCACTATTTCTGACAAATGACTTTAACGATGAAAAAGAGCATGGCTTCTATATGTAGGGAGTAGCTTATTGTGTGTATTTTACTACTCCTTACAAAAAAAAAGCTACAGTGATTGTGTTGCTACCTACCCACACAGCCTGCTGATAGAATATGAGGTTATATTTATCCAGCCACGAAAATCAAATTCATTCTGTCACATTGCCTGAATCTGGCCAATAGTTTTTTTTAGGTGCTATACTGTACATATTAAAATAAAACCCACCCTTGCGCTCAGTAAACCATCTCTATGCTCATGCTAATAATTAAAAAAAAAAAAGCCTGATTCAGTCTTTGCAGTTAGGTTTTGTTTATGCTTGTTTTTTTTATTACTGACATGTATTGTTGCACAGCCATTAAAACTGGGATCTATGTGATTTAATAGGTGGATTTTCTTTCAATTATATTAACACAAAATGCATTCAATGACACCGGTTTTATAAAATAAAATAAATATGTATACGTTTTTCCATTCCTACTCGACCACCTGCAAATTTAGAGCACATTTGTTCCCATTCAAAATAAGAGCACAAGCTGCTCGGTAACTACCTCCAAATTATGCTGACTGTGTGTTAAACTAAAAAGTCACATTTTTGACTTGATTGATTTGGAGGATTTATTTCCCAGGATATACAGTAGCTATAACAAATGACTGTATACTTGTTTGCTAGTAATTACTTTTTTCATATGTTGTAATTAAATAAATAAATAGTCCCACAGGGGGACATTCTCTGCATTTAACCCATCCTAGAATTAGGAGCAGTGGGCAGCCACTGAGCAACGCCCAGGAGGCAATGGGGGTTGGGAACCTTGCTCAGGGGTACCCTAGCCCTTTTTTGACCTGGTGGCGACTCAAACCAGCAACCCTCACAAGACAAGTTCCCTTTCCAATTGGCCACAAGCTGCCCATAGAATTGAACCTATGACATCAGAACTTCATAGCGGCGTCCTTATCAACTGAGCTACCTGCTCCTACAAATTATTCTTAATAATTCATAATATAATAATAATTGAACACACTCACAAATAAAATGTGAGTCCATGCCATAAAGGAAATAACAGAGAATGGTGGTGATGCTAATACGTCCTTCACTTTATGTATTCCTTCACAATTGAGACCCTCGAATGCTACCTCCCAATGAATGAAAAGACATTTTTATTTCTTGTAAAAAAAGAAAAAAAAAGGAGAGCTCAAAACTCTTGTCACCTTAAAGTCTTTGCTTCCCTGCCATTTGATTAGTGTTAAGATGACTTTGCACGAGAGTCGGTGATGAATAAAACATTTGTTTGTAGGTGTAGGTCCCAAACTGCAGTGATGTGAATATTGATCAGTTTAACTATGTCACAGTTTGAGAGAAAAAAAAATCATTACCATTTCTGAAGGCATTTAAATGCATATAAAGGCATATAGTGTGCTGCGTGTAACAACGCCCTGTCTTAGACAATGATGCTCACAGTTCTGCTCACAGTTCTGCTTAAGGCAACCACTGTCATTACCGTCAGAGTAAATGAAATTCAAGACCATCACTTTCAGTTGTTAATTATATTACATAATAGTGAATTCTGTCTGGTCATGAATAAGTTAGTTTTGTCAACAAAAGTATGGCAAAAAATCATGCAACTTAAAAGTAGATTGGGTAATATAATTTCCTTTCCAACCCCAAATTCCCCATCTCCACCCACACAAGCCATCACATGCACACACACAAATGCACAGATATCCCTTCTTTTCCTTCTTTCTCCCCCCTCTAGAGTGTCTCTGTTCCTCTCTCCCCAGTCGGGATTATTTACCACCACATTCAGCAGCTAAAGCTGCTCTGCCCCAGGAATGCCTGCAGCCATGCAGCAATCAAAGCAAAGCGCCATCCTCTATCACCTGCACCCATGGGAGCAGAGGGGAAGGGAGGAGGGGAGGAAGGATGCCCAGGGAAGGATAGAGACACAAGAATGGAGACGACGGGACAGAGACGGAAAGAGGGAGACAAAAACCTAAAACCTCTGGGAGAATGTGAAGGATAGAGTGGAGGGATAAGCAAAAGAAAGACACCAGTAGCAACTACTTCTTCCTCACATGGGCACTTTGGGACCTATGGAGACTGAAGCAAGGAAGGAAGGAAGGAAGGAAACAAGTAGAAAGAACAGGAGGAAAAAAGGGAGACATTAAAGAATAGAGACAGGAGATGGATAACATGATTTAGAGAGCTAAACAGAAGATGTGATGAAGCGATTGACATTATGAAAATGTAAAAAATTACACTAAACAGAAAGACAGTGGATCAAAGGTGAGGAAAGGGAACAAAAAAGCAGAGAAATGAAGAAGTGACAGAAGGGTTTTAACCTGGGAGGGAAAAAGGAACATGAAAAGACGGGGGGAAGAGGTTGAAACAATTAAATGGTTATGGTGCGAATGTGCTGGCTTGCGAGAAGAGATTAATAGTGGTGCAATTCAAGAAAAGTTCTTTGAAGCTGAAGCAAGAGATTTAAAAGATCAAGGAACTGGTTTGGTGTGTGTGGCCAGATGTGTCTAAGGTGGGAAGTAGAAAGGAAATTCAGTAAGTTCTGAACAATGACATGCAATTTAACATGGAACTGCTGATTTTATAATGTGCAAGCTGATAGGCAACGCACCATACCTGCCGACTTTCACCATTTAGCTCAAACACAGTTGGTGGGTCAGACAAAGGTTAGATTAGGTTGTCTGGGAATGATCCAGGACCACTTTCTCAAAGTATGCAGTTATAATGTTACACATCCAAGTGTGATTAATCTGTTATCACCTGCCCAAACAAATGACACCAAGAGAGGTGTTGATTTTATATCTGTCTCATCTTAGGCCCCATTGATCCTTGTGTTTTGTTCCTCACCACATTAATATGTGATCGGTATTCTGTATCTCCATAGGTTCTGCTGTCTAGATAATTACATTTGATGCACAGCTTGATTCATAATCATTATCTCATTTTCTGGAATACACTTCGTGAAAAACTCATGACATCGATGGGCATCATTAGTGTTTCGGTGATGGTAGACCTTTCTCAATGGTTAGATTTATGCCACACACAAGAATTTCTGTGTGGGAATAGGGAAAAACATTGGTATAGTTAAATGCTTTGTCACTGTGTCACAAGTGCTTTCCTCATCATGAGGATTATTAATGCTGAAGTCAGAACAGAAAGGATATATGAAAAAAAAAAAAATCAATGTGAAAATAAATTGTCCAGAATCATATACATGTTATAATAATAGGAAAATCATTTTAACCAAATGAAGTTGATTATGCTGCTTAATTGAACAAAACTATAATTTGGAGACAAGCATATACACTGGGTTGAGTTAATACAATGTACATTGTTTGATATATTAATAATAAGTAACTGTCCCATTCTTCTAATTAAAAAAACTTAAGGAGAGCTCCATTTTAACTAAATGTCAGATTCTTGTCTGCATTACAGTGGCCACTACTATTTACGCTACAAGAATTTGCATGCATTTGATGCAGAGAAAGTTTGTCCCTTATCTAATTAGTAAAAGTTCCACAAAACAACTTCTGTGCATCTGTTTTATTCTCATATGTATGTGTGGATATATCAGTAATTTAAAAGAACCCTTTGAAGCAGGGATTCAAATCAAGTGGAGCCACATTGTATCGCCTCGAGCGCAAGCTTTTCCCCTAATAGCTGCCAATGCAGAAAGCGTCGTCGATCCCCAATTAAACCCTGATAAAGTTGGTCTCTCTTAATTGTCCATTAACATAATTATCACACACAGTAATTGCCTTTCAAAATAATGGGCACCAAAGTTGCCCAGTAGCTGAATTTTGATAAGCACATCACCTAAATTAGGCCCATGATGTTTTACCTGAGTGATAAAAATGCACGAGGGAGTGACTTAACCACAGGAAAAACAGTTACTGAGATCATTAAACGCTTAAGCAGCACAGCCTCGCCTTTGAAGCAGCATGACTAAGCCCAGAAAATAGACAGATCTGTAAACACAAATTTGAGAAAATAATGGAGAAGTGAGAGGTCTGTTGTTGCCACAGTGACCAGTCAGGATGATGATGAAGGAAAGGAGAAAGAATAGAAGGTCCTGAGGAGATGAGGAATCAGCACGACAATGAGACAAACAGATGAACACAGATGCAGAAAGTGATAGAAACAACAAAGGAGTGCAACAGATAGAGAGCAGGGGAACAAGAAAAGAGACGCTTGCTGGGCCTCCTGCGAAGTGACAGGCGATAAACACCTGAGACTCAGGCGATGATGATGGGTGTCAAGGAGCGAAATGCAGCCTGGCTCTTGCTCGCTTCTTCTCATCTGGTGATAAAGGTAATAAAAAGCAGCATAAATGAGCCTGCCGCCTGTGTTTGTGTGTGTGTGTGCAGACGAGTGTATGGGGGCGTATGTTTGCAGCATAAATGAGCTAGCCTCTTTGGCTCGACAGGTCTTTATGGATGGTGTGTGCATTGCTGAGATAAAAGGTAGATCCATTTGTGTCTCATATTAGAGGAGCACATGTGTGGCCACCATTTCAGCTACTATTACCATCCTTTTTGCTTCTTTCACTTTCTTATGTCTCCTCCCTCTTTTATTATTTTGCCTCTTAAAACCACTTAGTCTCTCGCCCTACTCCAAAATAGGCTTTTCTGTATACGATTTCCTCTTTCTTTGAGGAGTGATATTTATTATCAGCTGCAGTCTCCCATTGTTGCTGTGACACTACTTGTTCTAAAGGCATCGCATACAAAGAAATGAAATCAATCTAAATCAAAATTGTGAAGAACCTATTATGCTGTCTCAATATCACATAATTTATCAATCTATAATTGGAAGTTAGTGTGTGTCATTATAAATGTCAGAGGATAAAAAGGGTCACAAAAGCTTATCAGTATTTGAGTTATTCTGATTCTCATAAAGTCTTGACTATCAGCTCTTATTCTGTCTTTGGCCCATACATGTGCTTCTTTTTAGAGCCATGTCTGTGTTCAATGTGGTTGTTTCAGCTGTGTTTTTCTGCAGTTGTGTTCACATTGTGACATAGACGAATACACAGAGAATAATGGAGCAACACCAAAGCCTGGACTTGATCAGCTGTTGGATAAATCAAGGCGACAGCAGTAGTTAAGAGCCGCAAATACTGCATACATTTGAAGCTTATTTCCCACAGTGTACAGCTATTTTAATTAGCCCGCATTAAAGTCAGACGCATTTGGACAGCTCCACATTTTTCAGGCTATAAGTGTCACAATCAATTCAACAGTGGAAGATAAAGTCCTCTAAACACATCATGCACAACTTCAAAAGTAATTGGACAGGTACACATGAAGTGAAATAACACTGTATTTAATATTTAGTCAGCATTTCTCAGCTGTAAATGACTACGTGACACCCTCACGCACTCCTCAGATGAACCAAGGTCGAGTGACTGACTTGACCAGTCAAGGATATTACACCTGGTCACCCTTGAAAGCTCTTTGGCTTTGTGTGCGTGTGTGTGTGCGTGTGTGTGTCAAATCACTGTCCTGTTAAATGATGAAATGTCACTGAACACATGTTGATGCATAAGACTGAATTTGAACTCACCGTCCTGTATACATTTACATTCATCACAATGTTTCAGTGAAAAACCAAAATATACCAGCACCTCCACTGTGAGCCGTGACCGTGCCGAAAACAGATCCACTGCCATGCGTAATCAATGAAACTGAATCGTTGTATTCGCTGCTCCGTTTTTATCCTCGATGACTTTGTCACACAGGTGGAGTTTGTGTTTTTTGTTTTATTTCTCCAGCTGTCTATTGGTTTCTGTTTGTTTGTTTTTGGGATCTACAGCCGAACGAAGAGTTTGCATCCTCCACTTATCTTCTACCGGGTTATCCTCCACATGAGGGTCGCAGGGTTTGCTGTGCCAGTCTCACAACTGACAGGGAATCTCCTTCGCCCTGTCATCCACACGCTTGACCTTGTTTTGCCATCCTGGTTTTCCTGTGGACACCTGCTTAGTGAATCAGCAGTAAAACAACACAAAGTGGACCAAAGTTAAGATTGTAAATCAGACAATACTGATGCAAGTTGTTGATGTCCAGTGAGTCTCGACTCACTAGGTTGCATCTCCACTACAAAAAAGTACCTACTTAACGTGGGCGGAGTCATCACTTCGTTTTATACGCGACACACACACGAATGACTAGTGACTTTACACCAGACTTCTGTAGTTATTGGAGATTAAGCCACTTTTTTAGCATTGTTTTGCTAAAGCACTTTTTGGCTTGATTTCTGTCCTCCTCCTCCACAGACTACAGCGTCAGCAGTCGGCCCTAAATACACCACTCCACTTGTTGGAGATTAAGACACGTTTTTAGGATTGTTAAGTAGTTTTAAGTGATCTACAGTTCAGTGCTGTTCGGCTTGATTTCTGTGTGGGACGTCTCTGACGGCCGGAAGTCTGACCAATCATCGCATATTAACTACTACTAGCACGCTTATTTTCGGAAAATCACGCGCTATGATATTGCGCAGATCCACGAGATGCAAAGCGCTTTTCAGAGCCGTCAGTCCCCCCTCCCCCCCTCCCCCCCGATTTTAAAAATGATTGCATTTTAAGGTACATGTTGTATGATTAAGATGAGGTCAGGGTTAGGATAAGGTTAGGGTTAGAGTAAATCTCCAAGAAATGAATGTAAGTAAATGTAAAGTCATGGAAACCAGACTGTGTGTGCACGTGCCTGCGTGCATATGTGCAGACTACACATCAGATGTCTTGCTGGCTCAACATCTCTGAACCAGTTAGAAGAGATCGATGGGATCAAACAGCTAGCACTCTTTTGACTGAACCGCACTGTCACTGGGAACCCCAGGTCCAGCATTTATTGATTCGTCCCAGTTGCAGTCCAACTAAAAACATCAATTGTAATAGAACAAATAAGGATTAATAGGGACCTCACAACTGCAAGCACACACAGACACGTCCATTTAAACCCACACTGCCCACTCCCATCAAACCTCATGTCAAGCAACTGTCCAAGTTGGACAGAATCAGTGAAACAACTGTTGTGAGTGAGAAAAGGTGCACTTAAGCAGTAAATGCATGTATGTGGCAAGTTGAATAACTTCAGTTATTTAATGTTACAGTTCTTTTCTTTGTTCAAAATGACAGTTTTGTAAGTGTAAACACGTAGGCACAGTGTATTTTCTTTGGGTTGATAAACATTATCTTGTATCAATTTGTTGGAACCTAAGTAATGCAGCGTTTAAGAACATGCCCAATTAAAAAACAACAACACATTTATTTATTTATTTAAATGAATAGGTAAACAAATGTGGGTTGTTTTTTTTAATCTTACAAATAATCCTGCTCTTCTCAGAGTTAAGAGGAGAAGGAGCCAGTTAGGACACGAGAGTATAGTTATGTAATGAGAAACACCTTCTTGATTTACACATTTAAACGACCTGTCATAATAAATGTTTTATATATGTTTTATACTCTGAAGAGCAAAGCTATGTTATTCAGTGCACCTGGCATAGTGAACAGTTTTATTATAATAAACTGCAAACACGAAGCAGTGCTCTCCCCTGGACATTTCTGTAGTGCTGGGAGCTTTACTGTGGGAATATAAAAACAAAAAACTAAAAACGGTCATCCAGTTGACCAGCGAGTTAATCTTTCAGGTGGCGAGTCAGTCGCCCAACGACTACACAACAACTTGAGTGTTTCTTTCTGCCCGTTATCGATTCAAATCTCTCTCTTTCGCTTACTCTCTCACTGAAGCTGAAAAGACAGTCACTGATGTGATTCCTTTTGTCATTTAGATAACCATTTGTAAATTGAGTTACATTCACAGCATACTGTATGCACCGGTAGCATTTAGCTAATTGAAGCATCAACCAATGAAAGGATCATTTGAAAGCGTCTCTGTCTCTCTCTCTCTCTGTCTCTCTCTGTCTCTCTATCCTGTGATTTCCCAGAATCATCTTATTTCATGCATGTGCTGAATTTTTGGACCACAAACTACTCTGTTGTCATTTGAAAGCAACGTTTTAAAAGAGAGATCTCCACAATGAAAGGCCTCAGTTTCTACCTGTCCAGACCACCTTGGCCCTATTGACACTGAGATTACTTAAAATTATTCTTGTTTTCATTTAAAAATGCATATTTTACTCTACTTTGGCATTTTTGAGTTAAATCAGAGCCAAGACTACCCAGATTATCCAAAGTAAAATATGCATTTTTAAATGAAAAGTATGACTTTAAGTAATCTCAGTGTTGGTGAGGACAACTCAGACATGTTAATCAGATTCATTGTGTTTTCTCGGATCACAGAAACTGAGTAATCACTGACATTATAATGTTTGTTTCTTTGTTTTTACTTTGAGATCCAAATGAAAGTAAAGCGTGCAATCACCTGATAAATTGTTGTTTTCCTGAACATCGTTTGCGTTTTGATGCTACACGGGTTCTCCAGCAGTTATACGCCAATAAATGTTGCTAAATGTTACACAATGTACCTTCAATTAACATGCAAATTACTAACATACTATTCATAGTATATTATTGTTAAATTACTTACCGAGGTGTCTACATTCAGTTTAAGGAAGGTGTCAGGAAGAAATGAGTATATGTGTTGAAATTCTGAATATTGTCTCAACCACCTCTTTTCATTTCTACATAATTGACAGCCATAATGAGTTTAATAATTAATACACAAATATTGACAAATGTGTAGCTCCTGTCTCACAGCTCACATTAAAATCATTGGATCTGCGTTTTAATATGTCGCTCCTTCCCACAGTATTTCATAAAAGTGATCTTAATGTATCTTCTTGTGTGTAAGTGGACTTATATATTTTTTACTTTATCTGTTATAATCGGTTGAAAAAAAGGGGTGAATCTTTTTTGAGATTCAGACCCCGCTGTTCTACCCGCTCCACATCCCCACCGGAGACTCAATCTGCTGCTCACAGCTCATTCAGAGTAAACACAAGATCTCTCTGAGGTCTCACGTCTTGCTCCTTCCTCCTGTTTACTGGACAGAATTGAAGAATGGTGGCAGATTCACTAACCGTACGTCCACTATAGCAGCCACATATCATAGACCCATGTTCCTGTTGTGGCTTAAGATGAAAGATGATATCACCCCGTCGGTTGTCATCTGGTGTCATCGTTTGTATTGATTCCGTGACAGATGAGACCCAAGGGGAGCAACAACGGCACATTGTGTCTGTTTCTAGTTTTTGCTTCCTGCTTTCTTGGCATGATGCAATTGACATAGGATGTATTGATTGGGCAATTATTGCAGCACTTGAGACAGCTCGGGTCACAGGGGTTGGAGGAGGAAGATGTGGATGTACGGTGTTATTTAGGCCGGAAAATCATTCCCTATCAGTGACGAACAGCTACACCTTTCAAACAGTGTCTTGATCAGATGCGGGGGACTCGCGCCCCCCCTGGATAACAGTGGAATATTAGCAAACTAAATAGTTTACTGGGAACATGATCAAATTGATCCGTGTTTCTCCTCAGCCTGACCACTGGTTCATTAGTGTGGGCAGCAGCGGTCGGCAATCTATTGGTGCATCTGAGTATTGATTTGGACTGGAGTATGTAGAGCCTTTCTTAGGACAATGTAAACCAACAAAGTAAAGCTTTGCTCTTTGTTAAGAGGGGAATCTACTAAGGGCTTAATTGCTTTGTGTTCTGAGAAAATAGAAAGGTCTCACCGAGCCCAATAGTCTGCCAAGCTGTTCCGCATTAATGCAGGTTTGCAGCCATCAGAGCTCAATCATAGGATGCAAGGCAACTTGATCACCAGCTCGAGGCAAAGATTGCAGTAAATGGCCTTTTAATTAAGCCGGTGTTGTGAGTTTGTCAGAGTGAGGGGAATTGTGTGGGAGTGGCACACAGACACACACAAACACTCAGACAACAATCACACAACTCCCCTACTCACTATTAACTCTCCAGAGGCCTTTGGTGAGGAGACTGTGCTGGGATACAAAAGCAGCCTTTATTTGATGCTCTAATTGCCTGTTGCGCTCTGGCAACATTTGATCAAGGCGAGTGGCGTCTGAAGACATGTTTATGGTTTTTGGAAAACCTCATCGATGAGAGATGAGGAAGGATTAGGGTTCATTTACAGAGAAACCTGAGAATATTGATGCAAGACTTGCACTGCACAGGGGTCTCAAATGTTTGTGTCTTTTAAATTGGTCTTTGGTTGTAGCTTAACAAGGTCGTCTTAAACTGAACCAGTATTTGTATAAGGATGTTTGGTGTTCTAGCAGCATAATCACTTGTTGTTGGCAACAGGGAGTCAAATACATGATCCGGAACGAATCATTATTTTTTGTAGTAGAGGAAGACATGTGACACATATAATGAGTAAATAATGAGCAGCAGGAATAATGAGTGATCCACTACCACACCATCTGTACCACAGTAGTACTGGCTGAGGCTGAGTACTGTTTTACTCACAACTACAACACAAACCTGACTGAATCACGTACATTTATGGAGCCGGGCAAAAATAGGTGGTCTAAAGATGCTTGATGTGAATGGCTATCATTAATATATACAATACCTTGGTAAGATCCCTAATGGCTTTAATTAATATTGTATAAACCACTGGCTTGGTGAGAGGATGTATGATGAGAAACAGAGAAAAAAATGATCCAGAATAATGAAACAAAACACACACACACACCACACACACACACTTGAGGGGCCATGCTCCAGACATCCTCCAGAGTACGATGGGGGCAGGGGAGACAGTGTGATGGATTACAGGCACATCTGGGCTGTAATAAGTAGGTCCCACATCCCACCTGCATTCAGCAGGAGGCAGAAATCCTGCATAATGGTTTCCCATAGAAGGCCAGGTTACCTGGGCTGTATAATGCCTTGTCAGCGTGCATCTGCAATGTGTCTTGTCATTACGGGATTTACTGCTCAGAGCAGAGAAAAAAAAAAAACAGTCCTCAGAGTTGCTTCGACTACTGCGCTCATAAACATTTAATGTGTTATAGACAATATGATCTATTCCATATGAATTTGTCTACATGCTTGAATAACCAGCACTTCTGGAACACAGTGTAAATCATTTTAGGAGCCTGAAATACAACTTAAAGAATTAAGCCATCGTAGCAATTCACACTAACTCTAGATTACTAAACGGCCTAATAGAGCTCTCCCAGGTGCACGAATGAGAAAACAATCGATAAGGCCACAAAAAGCACGACACAGAAAAGTATCACCTGCAATAATCCCTGAGCTTGTTTTCAGTGGGGTAGTCTATCCTCATCATGCTGCATCCATGCAGCTACAGCCTCAATAGTCCTTTTAACCAAATGCACCTGCTGAGAATATTTCATTTTAATTTATTTGTACGTTCTTGAGTGTTTTTTTTTTATTCGATACAAATTAGGTAGAAGTAGTAGTAGTTGCAAAGAATGTTACTTTTTTTTATTTAAATAATAATTGTATCGGCTGTTTCTATTCTGTTGTGGCTGTTACTATTTCAACCTTTCACAATCAAATTTTGAGCTCATATTCTGTTTGAATTTCAGCTTTACATATTTAATCACGTGTGGAAGCTTCATTTTTTTTTTTTTACTTCATACAAGACCGAATCAATTAATCATAAGTGTTTAATTGATTGCCCTCCAGCACACTGCGTTTGAGTCAAGACACAGCGTGTGATCTAGATGGATGACCTGTGACTGATCATTGAGAGCTGTAAAAATGAGAACACTAATCTGTTCGATTGCTTTAACATTGACCCTGAGCAGCACGTTGTTTCCCATCGAGTGACAAAATGAGTGAAGACATTAGAAATTGTACTAGCGCATCGACACGGACACAATTCCCTGTTTGTGTTTGAAAATATGGAACACATGTGAATGTAGAATTACCAGTAGCGTACCGTGTGGTTCCAGTCATTAACACTCCAACTACCGTAAATGATGTACCTCTTCGGTGTAGGTCTTCCTCTTGAAATAATTTCCTTCTTTTCTCCAAGCGATCGCCGTGAAAATGCACACGAAGGAGATCAGAAACATGATGGATCGGTGGTGTTAATGCAGTGATCATAACTTACTTTAAAACCCGCCAAAGGTTCAAACGTCGTTGACGACAACAGCGGGGGCTAGCGCCAGACACGTCACTGGGCCTGGGGCGTTCTGTCACTATGATATCACATTTTGATTGACTGACGACACACGTCAGTCAAAGTTATAACCAAATAGGAAATGGCAGCTTCAACGAAAGGCCAGCAATACTACAAGAGCAGGTCCACGGAGCTATGATGCGTTTAAAGACATTATGGAAAATCCAGCTCTGCTTCACAAAAAATAACCATATTCTTTCTGGAAATATAATCATAACATACTGAAAAAGTAATTGATTTCAGACAAGTTCAGACACACATTCATTTGATTATTTAAAAAATAATAATAATAATAATAAAAAAAATACTTTTTTGACAGACCACCACTGAGAATAACTATATAAAACCTCCATGATGAAACCACCCCATAAGTACTATCTGCTTTAGAAATGTAAAACCCCCTCATGACAGAGGCTTCTGTCTTTGCTTACAATTGCTTTCACTGCAGTCTGTTCACGCTCTGGCAGCCTGGTCGTTTGAGAAGCACTGACCCTTTACCACAGCCACTGACCGGTACTGATGAAGTGCTCTATGAGTAGTTGTAAGGCAGGTTGGATTAATTAGCTTGTGGGCTAGTTGGTGTTGCGACACGCTCCAGGAAGTATTTCTACGGGCGGGTGGCGTATAAAACAGCGTGTCAGGCCTTGACCTTTTAAGTCCGGGGTAAAGGAAAACATTAGTTATCATGGAGCGATCCCCGAAGAATCACAGCTTGCTGCTGGTCCCCATCAGGAGGATTAACTGTTAATGTCTGACTTTTAACAATATGTACTCTATTTTCCCCCAGTGGAACAAAGAGTGAGTTGTGTTATGTTAAATAACACTGCATACTGTGTCAAGCAATAACATGTGATGTATATTCATGTGATTATTCTGTGAATAATTATGGAGCAAAATTAGTGTCTCTCTGTCCGACATTATCGTGTATATTCACTCTGTCCTGAATGAGTTGGTAAATGCTTCATTTTACTAAACAGCTATCTTCCAAGGGTCACTGCAATTTGTTGTCCAGGTGATTTTTGACTTCTATAGTTAGGATTAAAGCAAAAGAACCATGAGTAACACTCAAAAAAAAATATTGTGTTATTCTAAAACCACACTTAAAAATACATGTAAGCATGTTAGAAGGTTCTCAAATATTGACGCAACACAACCAAATAATGTGATTGGGTGTCAAACTGTCAGACCCAAGCTGGTCTTGGTTTATCTTCGCACATGCTCACAGTTACCATCCTGAAACTATTGTTATGCTCTGTCATCTCAAAGAATTTAATATTTTAAACTTCATAGATGGTAAGAAGACTCAGAGTTGAGGTTGACATGCTAAACTGGAAACCACCTAATAATAACTGGCTGTAAATGGGCATATCGCCACCTAGCGTAGAGAAGGCTGATACATTTAGTGTCTTTTAGTGTTACCTCCATACTAACCTGTGCATGGAAACATACTGACTGTGGACAAGAAAGCCAAGAGCCAGAGGTGTTTCAGGTGATAATTGGTTCACTGGCTGGTTCACCACCCCGTAGCATCTTTTTTTTTTTCACATTGTCATTTAATTGTCATTTAATTTAATTGAGTTGTCTGTTGTCAGACACTTGAAATTATAGATGCCACTCTTGCTGAGTGGTGAATGAACAAGGACCATCAAATGAAGATATGGCTATTTATTCACAGTAGATGTTTTGAAGTGACTTGTCATTGTACGGTAAACAACATGTGAAATTAATAACATAAATACTGATGACTTTGTCGTAGAGAACTGCCTCAGTGAATTATGCCAGCGATCAGTTTAAGGGAATTAGAAGAGGTGAATCTATTAAAATGTCATTGTTTTCAGTCTTGACTGTGCTCTGCTTTGACCTGTTATGATTGGTATATGGTTTCAAAAGTTAATTAGATATAAATATGTTTAATTCCACTTACCCACTTCAGAATCCAGGGTGATGTCATTCGATGTCAACCAATGTTGAATATGAACCAAAGAGTGAGAAATGATAGTGTATAACTGATATTTTGAAGTCTCCTACCGTCATGGAATTTGTTTAGATCCCCCTCCTCAAAACCAAAACATTTTGTTTTTACCTTTTAACTATGTTCACTGTTAAATTCACTTCCTTCTCAGAACCAGGCTTGCAGTTTTCACAGTCTGCCAGAATGGCATGACCCACCTTATCAAAGCACTTCAACTCAAAAGTAGCTGTTTTGCAGGGTTGCATCCTCCCCAGTAATGCTAAGACTTTGATAGTAATCTTTGTTGGCTATAGAGGAGGATTAAGATTGACAGAGCATGTTTCTGATTTTAATATTTTTTGGCAGTCTGGTCATGCATTCCTTATGTGTTAACTGACTGCCTATAGTTGTTTATTGGTGTGTTGCATCTTGATTGGAGATTAAATTGTTTTTCAATATTCCCCTCTTGAGTGAGGCAAAGCAAATTTTCAAATCCCATCAAATCAAATTTTATTTGTATAGCACCACATCACAAGAAACATTATATCAAGGGGTGTAAAACGTCCAGCAGAGACCATACAATATTATTTAGAGAGAATAGAGACCTCACAGTTATATTGTTGTAATAATAATAATAATCATGACTGGATCTGGATCCTACAGCCCTGGAGTCACAGGTGCCCGCACAATGAGGACAACTCATTGTCAGGGTGAGAAAGCACAAACACTAAATGAAGTTAGTTACATAAGTAATACTTAGACTTAGCCTCAAAGTCCTCATGCCGCAATGTCTTCCTCCTCTTGCTTATAATAAATATTGTGATGTTTCTGTATTTTAATACATTCAAGGTGTATGTTATGCTGTGTAAAAAATTATGAAATAAGCAGTTACAGACTTGACTTGCTCTATGTTGTCATTTATGTAGCGGGGAGAGTCATGTTGATACCAGTTACTCTTAATTGGAAGTATTTACTGGGCTTGTTAATGTCTTAAGTGCACGGGGTGCCATCATATACTCATACATGGTCATGTGACTGTGCACTTTGCGCAAACAATATGTTAGTGATAGGATCTCAGTGAAAATACAGCTGCCACTGGTGAAATGAAATTAAAGTTGTTTGTCGCTAAAAATAAGGCTCAATATAATAGAATATGTCAGTTTACTACTATCTTATGAATATTTTCAAGCTTTACTTTATTAGACAACCTTTTCCAATCAAAAGATTGTGTCACTTTGGAAACCACTCACCAGCTTTGATATGTAATTCACAGTTTTTAGACTTAAATATAGAAGTGCAATATAGAAAGAGCACCAACCTGTGACAAGGCCACTTACAGTGTTTCCCGTAATGTCTGTAAATTGAATCTAAATCACCCCCAAAATCTAAACATTTCTTCAGTTGGCCACACCATGCCATCCCAATCATCCAACCTTTAATTTTTCACACATGCTGCTCACAGTGCAACACAAAACATCAGCTCCTTGGCAGAGGTTACAGTTTCTGAAGTAGACCAAAGTCCAAAGTAAGTGAGACAAACTGACTGAGAGGATTGGGAGCACAGGGACTAAATACTCCGTGGAGGCAAGGATAACCAGATATGAGTGAAATACATCAGAAACAGTCTAGGAGAGAGTCGAACAATAAACACAATAAAACACACGGCAACATAGGTAAAGATTTTCAGAGATAGAGAGATTCCCTCAGGTCATCTGCCATGTAAGAAATGAGTGCGTTTCTCAGTGTGCGCAAAGAATTTTAATATGGCCTAGAGTTGGACGAATCCCTGGCCTAACCTGGCAACATTTCAGCATGAAAAAGGAAACACAAACAAGTAATTCACAAAACATGTTATGTCTGTCCTTAACTCTTGGTGGTTTTCTTCTTCTTATGACCCAACCCATATTCATACCACTCTCCATCTGGCCTCACTGGCTCCAGATGTAACTGCCAGACTTTTTTCTGATTGGGCCATCTGGGCAGCTCTGTGCTGGAACTCGGCTGAAAGCAAATATAGTGCTATTTTTTGTTTGGATTGCTTTATTTAATGTGCACACTCCCAAAATTTTGAACACACATTCAAACGAATGGCACCTATTAGTGGAAAATGGGCTTCTGGGCAGAGCGCTAGCTCTTCGTTGTCCTAAAAAGAAGAGTAAAGTGTTACAGTAAAAGAGGTTGAGTTTGCGTTGCTAAAACCTACATTTGAAACAAGGTTGTTTGTTGATGTCACTATGTGGATAATGCTTTTCAAATAGCCATTATGTAGCACAGGTCCCTGTGAGTGTTCCATAATGTCATTACATCATTATTAAAAGATTCTTAAATTTCCTGCACAGTTAATAAAATAGTTATCTACTTATAATTGTAACAGTCAAATCAGATTTGGTAGTTCAATATGATCATTCAATTAATGGTTCCCTTTTTATGTCGACTTCAGTCAACTCTTCAGCTGGACATTCAGAAAAACACCTGACATACAGGAAATATTGTGAGCATGCCAAGTTTCCCTGGTGAAAGCGAGCTATGCAGCATCCTCAGAAGTTCACAGCATATAACCGCAGCTACAGAAATGTGTTGCAAACTTAAATTACATGTTCAAGGTTCAGGTTACATGAGAGCTAGTTGAAGCTGAGCTCTGAGAATCATGTTAAGTTTCTTACTCAATTAGTATTATACCTAAAAGTGATTTTTTTATTATTTAAGTTAAACGCATTTACTTTCTGAATCATATCTGTCCTCAATGTCCTAATTAATTACTAAGAAACCGTTTGCACTGTCATTGTGCACCTGAAAAGTGTGGTGGAAGTATTTCAGATTACACACCAAAGATAGGAAAGTAGGAAACAAATCTGCACACTCACTCAGCTTGTGAGGTGGCAGAGTGAGGTGGCAGAGGAGGCATCATAGAATGTAATGGAGTGACCACAGGTGACTTATAAAAAGAGTGATAAAAAGTTGTGTCATATTTGCGTGTGGGTGTGTGCACATGCAAACTAAATTAAAATTAAGTAATTTTATTGTAAACTATTTTTATTGCCAAATGCAAAAGGTTTTCACAGGACGTTATTGTAGCGGAAACCAGTGGCTCTTATTTTGAAGGCCAGGGTGAAAGGAAGTGTTGATGGGTAATTGACCGTGTGAAGAATAATAAAAGTCTGGTCAGCTGATGATGGTCAGTGCACGTGTCTCTTTTTATTTAATTTTATTTTTAGCTGCACAGTATAGGCGCTCATAACCACTCGGTGACATTATTAGTACTTTAATGACATGTTTAATAAAGGACTACCATACGGGTTCATAGAGGACGAGTGACAGTTGGTTCACATGCAGTCTGGTTTAACCTTTAGTGATTGCTGTGGGAATAATACACAACTCCTTATATGGACATCCTGGGGGGGTGTGTTTAGGTCACATCTTCAGACTTAAAAAAAATGCAGTTTTTCATCTTATGTGTTGTTGAGTCAGAGTTCTGACAGTAGTTCTACAGAAGTCCCAAAATAAAAATCGTATTTAATTTTTTTTCATTTCAATGAGCCAAGCTAATTTTGAGCTTTGACATATTTCCAAATTTCAAAAATTCAATTTAAAAAAAATGTGAGTTCTTTTTGCTCAGGTTTGTTTATATAGTTGGTGAGAATGAAGAAATATTAAATATTGCACATTCTTATAACTTCTGTATATGCGTTTTAACAAAGTAATGGAAAAACAATTAGCCTATATGCTCTGTGTTCTAAGGGTTAAACTCATTGTTTACCAGAGTTAACTTTCTCTTCACTCCGTGTGTGTGTGTGTGTGTGTCTGTGCTCACACAAAATATACAGCACTGGGAAGGAAAATAAGAGAGGAAAGAAATGACGTAGAAACACACTAAAGATGGTGGAGGACAAACGGAGCCTGTTCATATTAATGATCGTGTGAAAATTAAGAAGCGGGGTGCTACACACTGTTCACTGCGGGGGTGCACGGCCCGGCACTCGCAGCAGGAGCGCGCCGCTGTTGACGAAATGTGGGGAAAACAAGTTGTAAACAAGAGGCTCCAGCCAGTCTCCCAGTTGTTCACTGTTTGAAGCAAATTGTAGATCCTTTTTTCTCCTCACGGAAGGTGTGTGTTCATGCCAAAAGTAATGTTACTTTTAAAGTAACTTTTGTTCAATCTTTAATATTTTATATTAATAATTTACCCTGGTGGTAACTGTTAATTTTTCTATTTTAATTTATAGTGTCTCACACATTTGTTGTATAATTTCATACAAGCACAATCAGACTCTCACGTACTGTACTGTCTTACATAAACAATCACACTTGCTTTCAGACAATCATAACTATCTTGCATCTTACTGTACTCTTATAAAGCTTGAGCTGAGCTTTGTGAAGTTTGAACGACATTTCTATGTTAAAGTATGTGGAACTAGTTGATGGCCGGAAAAGACAAAGAATAACATAGAGACAGCAATCCCACTAATTTAAGCAATTAATGCAGCTTTGTTTTGTTTGCTTCTTGTGGTGGCTGAGCATTGACCAACAATGCCACCACACCACCCAAAGAAGAGGAAAAAGCTGCTGTGCACAACAACAAGCACTCAAGTTTTTCCATTTACAAGTTTACGATCTATATTCCAACTCTCACTACCCTTTAGGGAGTGAGCAAAATAATGAAATTCAAGTGGCCAACATTAGCATTCTCTATGGGGTATCCAGGCTCTGTCTTAAAGATATGGTGAGGAGTTGGATATTAGGATGGAGCTTGGAGTAGAACTGCTGCTCCTGCCTGACAAAAGGAGTCATTTGGTCCAACTGAGAGGAGACCCAAGTGGATGCACAAGTTGCCGTAGGGATCCCATCCCAGCCTGACAACACCTAAAAATTCTCCAGAAGAAGTTGGACATCAACGATTCTTACCCTGCCCTCGGTGTGAAAGAAAATGGATAACATAGGTTGTTGGGTTTGGTAATGAAGTTGCGTTTTTTACTTGGACTTTTTGTAAAAGAAGAGACACTTTCTACAAATAAAAACAAATCTGTTCATCCCACAGCTTGTGACATACACCAAATATGATGCAACCTGAACACATCCTCTCTGATGTTACCTGGAGTCCTTGAGTGTTTCAGGTCTTTCAAACATCATACACTCTCGTCCAGGCGACCCAACTGGGGGTGATCAAGCCCCGGCTTGTGTCCAGGTAGCGCTACCCCACCCATGTGACATGCCCTTCGTCTTCTGACTCCAGTGATGCCTAGCATGTTATAGGCCCTGCAGAGGGACTGGCCTGCGAACCCTCTGCATCCCACCTCAATGGGATGGCATCTGGCTCTCCACCCGTTTCGCTGGCACTCCTCCACCAGCACAGCATATTTGGCCCTCTTCCTCTCGTTGGCCTCCTCAATGCAGTCCTCCCAGGGGACAGTGAGCTCCAGGAGAACAATCTGCTTAGATGTTGCTGAGGTGAGGACCAAATCCGGCCTGAGTGTTGCTGTGGCAGCATTTTCTGGGAACTTCAGTTGCTTTCCCAGGTCAACTCTGAGCTCCCAATCTTGTGCCGTTGCCAGGAGGCCAGAGGAGGTGGTTCTGGCTGTAACTGGAGGCAGCCCTCACAAAAGCAATGCTCTTTTGTGTAGAACATCATAGACAGCCTGGATTAAGAAAGGAATACGATAGGGCTCGGCCTTCCACAGCTCAACCCATGAGATTTTCCGCTCTTCGGCTTGCTCCCATCTCATCCAGGCTCCCTGCTGCCGCATCCCAACCATTCTGCTGGATCGCTCCTCCTCCACTGATGCTCGCACCTCTTCCTGAACCAGTGCTCTCCTGTCCTTCCCCTTCACTTTGTCGTAGCGAGGTGTCATGCTGCTACCTAGGCCCTTCCTGCCCAGAGTCACTGCCCCCAGCAGTGCTCTGTGCCGCAGCCGGGATTGAGCCGCGTCCACTGCTCTCCACTTCCAGCCTGAGAGACCTTGTGGTCAGAGGACTCTCGGTATTGCAGCACCTCCCTTGTGCGGCTCACCATGAACTCCTCATTCAGGCTACTGATAGGGATAGGGGGCGCTACTGATTGCTCTGCCCATACAGGGCGATGCTGCTCAGGCTCCGAGGTAAACCCAGCCACCTCTGCAGGTACCAACTGACTCTCCTCTCAAAGCCCTCAACTGTGGAGATTGGGACTTTGTGGACCAAGAGGGGCCAGAGAATCCTTGGGAGGATGCCATGTTGGTAAATCCAGGCCTTGAACTTGCCTGGAAGGCCTGATTTGTCCACTGAGGACTAAAACAGATAAAGGAACAAAGAAAAGATGAGCAAATTAGGACAGTTTGACTGAAAAGATCATATAAGTAATGCTGTATTTGATGGTTTCACAATTAGCAGCTTATCTAGTAACAGGTGAGATTTTCAAGATTTGAGTATAAAAGGACCATCTACCAAAGGCTATTTTGGAAAAAAAAAGGACAAACTGACTATTTGTGTGCTATGAGAGTTATGAGAGAATTGTCAGTCAGTTCAAAGGCAACATTTCTCACTTCAAGATTTCAAAGAATTTTGGTCTTTCATCATCTAAAGTACATACTTAAGTGAAAAGATTCAGGGTGTCAGGGTGAATTTCAGTTTCTAAAGGCCAAGGGTGGTAAACACTGCTTATATAGAAACCGTCATGCTACCATGATGGACATTACCACATGGGCCTAGGAGTACTTTAGAAAATCATTCTCACTTCACACTCACGTCTGCCAGTGCATCAGAAATGCAGCCTCAAACTGAATTATGCAAAGAAGAAGCCTAATATAAGTGTTGCTGCGTTCTCTGGGCCCAACCTGATCTGAGATGAGTCTAAGTTTTAGCCTGTTTTTTGGAAAATCTGACATCAGACTCTACTTGCCAAAGATGATTGAAGGTGCCTTTGGTCTTTATTGCAATTTTGGAGAGACATATGTTCCTGTCAAGATGACATCCTTTTCCAGGAACTTCATGGCTGCTGCAGCAGGACAATATCAGGCCCCATTCTGCTTGAGTTCGAACTGCGTCACTTCGTAGACAGAAGTGGCGTTTCCATTATGGTACAGTACGGTACAGTTTGGAACAGTAAAGCCCTGGGTCAGGCATGCGTTTCGACTAAGAACAGTAACTTTACTTGGTAGGCGGGGTGTGCGCTGTGCCCGATGGCCGTGTCAGCGTTGATGTTGTACTGGTGTGCCAAAAACAACATTGAACACGACACAACAGACAACAACACAAGGGACAACAATGCAGGCCATCCAGGAGCTCCTTTTTTTCTGTTCAGTTTGTGGCTCTTTGTCTCAATATGATGTCAAGCTTTATATGAGAATTAACTGCAGGTGTTGAAGAAGCACTGGTCACAAGGGAGTGACGCTTTTCTGTCACCCAATCACTGTCATGGATCTAGCTCCACCCCTATCGTACCGTACTGTATCGTACAACAGGGAAAGTGTTACTGGAACAGTTGGACCGTTCCACTGGGTGGAAACATGCCAATCGAGTGCATGTGCTTGACTGGCCTGTCTGCCGTCCAGATCTCTCTACTATTTAAAATGTATGGCATTTTATAAAGAGGAGAATCAGACTACGACATTCACAAACCGAGCAGGTCAATGAACAAACATGCCACATGTAAAGTTGCAACAATTAATACCTACAATTTCCAAACCATTAAAAAGTATCATTAAAAGGAAAGATGATGTGACCCAGTACTAAACCTGGTTATGTCGTTTTTAGAGTGTGCTGCAGGCATCAATTTCCAATTCTGTTTGTGTTTAACAATTTTAGAGGCTATTTACTGTAGGTTCTCCAACACACTTGAAATGGAAGGGTGAGGTGAGGGATATTCAGCTGCACCATGCAATTTCACTAGGATTTGTTGCTAAATTGTACACACTGTACCTTTTGGAAAACAAGATGATTTGGTGAAGCAACAGCAGGTGGCAGCTCTACACCAGCTGCATAACAGCAAGAATCAGGTAAAAAAACAAAAAAAAAAACAAAGTTAGATCAAAAGAGAGTCCCCAAGCCAGTCCACTGTTAAACTGGAGAAGTCATTATCCAGATCTGTTTCTTTGTAAATGATTTCACTGTGTTTGGCTTTATCAGAAATGGGACTGAACAGGGATGATGTATGATACAGTTATGTGACCAATTCAAATGTAGGAATCAATGTAGAAAGAAAGTCATCAAGGTAATTTCCCATCACACCGTCAACAGCGTTTTTTGCATTAATCAACTAGACCTGACGCACATTTACGCCTTCGGTGCTGAAACTAGCACAGAACCACGCAATTCATAGACAGATTCTGTTGGATCAGCAATCCAACAGTTCTCTTTAATGTAGAGTCTACATTATAGACTATGAGGTACAAGTTTACCATGGAGACGGAGAGGAAGAGTAAGGTGATAACAAAGAGCGCATCACCCAATGTCTTGTGGTGTCAGCACAGTGAGGAACACACACAAACTGCACTAAGGAAACAGCATTATTTCATAATTCATCATTTCATTGGTAGTCACTGACACAGTGTGTGAGGGTGCTGAGGGAAAAATTGTATTTTGACAAATACTTTAGCCATTATTGATTTAAATGTGATCCATATTGGTGGAATAATACAAATGATTTACTTCTATCATATTGATTCATCACATTGTCAAATAAACCACATCCCCCCAATTTTCCGTTTGATAATGAAAGTTTCAAATAGCAGAAGAACGGTATGATTCATTTTGAACAAAAATGACTTCAAAAATGTTAAGTTTTATGTTGACGGATTATTGTGGACAACGCTTCAGTCGATTAGGGCTTGATACATGATTTTAATTTACTGAGGGCGACAGATGATTTTCAGCCATACACCATTGGCAAGTGAGCTTCATCCAAGTAATAAACACCAGTACAGTCTAATCACACATTTCAGTAGAGCAGAATCCAAGACATGTTTTTTTCGTTTGATGTGAGCTTTGATTCCAATAACATGTACAAGTCTCCTCCAAAGCTTAAAACCTGGTGTTTAACCATAAGAACTCTCAATGTAATATGTGTGTAGGAGCACTGGGCACTTGAATTGAACTAATCAATTCAATTACTGCAGTTGTAATGTAAATCTGAAACAAATCACAGTACAATCACTCCCATTCATTGTTCTTACTACAATAACATCAACATTTCATCCTGCAGGGTTTCTTGCTCTTCAGTTATAAATGCGTCCCTAGAATAAAAACACTTCACTGACAGGTTCCAGGGCCATCTGTGTTCACATAGCATTTGCATGTGTGCACATGTCCCCTATTTGCTCATGAACTGTACATTCAAATACTTGTCAGTATGCATGCAAACACATATATATGCACAATTATCCTGTGTAGTCGGTGTACACACATCTGTGTGTACTTTAGTAAGTACATGCACCGCTTATTAAACAGGAAGAAAAACTGTTGTTTGCTTGATTTACATCACTACAAATTCCCCCTCTCATCTAACTAACTAAAGCTATGGCCACACAGAGTTTTCTTGTCTTCCTCTATTTGAATCTCAATCCTCACTTCTTTCCACTTGGCGGCATCTTTAATAAAGGCTGCTGCTTGTCGACGAGCATGTCCTGTCTCTAGTGAGATAGTTAATAAAGCAGAGATGTTCTGCCCACATCCTGGGGCTTTGAAGGAAGGGGGGGAGACTATTATTCAGTCAAGAAAAACAAGGAGCTTTACATACAGGCACCACTGTGTGGAAGCAGCGGTGAACTTCTTTCCATTCTTTTTTAATGTGTTTTTCTCTTCCAGACTCTAATAGCTTCCCTGGACCCAGACAGCTTCACATTAATTGGCCAAGAAGGCGATACCAAGGCTATTCTGCTCAGGTCCTCTGGCACTGCCACTGTCAACTCAATACAAACCTTGAAATTTGCTCTTATTTTGCCTGTTTCACTCTCTCATTCATAGTATCTGACGTGTCTTTCATTATATTCTTTGTCTCAGTGTACCTCAGTCTTTGCATGTGTTATTTTTTTTCCTTTCACAAACACACACAATACTTACAGACCCGCTTGATTATTTGTTGATCCCTCCATTAGCTTTCTTTCTTCTGTGTCTTCTCTAGATGTTTCCTCTCCATTTTCAGTTCCCCCTCTCTCCTGTTTTCTCTGTGTCTTCATTCTTTCTCTCTTAGTGTGTCAGGACCATATTCAGCTGTGTCCTCACAGAATGCCACAGCTAATTTAGACTGGTGCTCGGCATGATACTGACCAAGGCCAACTCAGCAGGGCATGAGCATGAGAGGCACCCTGAAGACTTCTGCACCCCCGTCCAATAACCACTGTCAAAAGGAGAGAACATTTTGGCCTTACTTGGCAGAGGTTTTCAGAAACCCCACGTTAGATAACTTTTCCTCTGTTGAACCCTACCCCTCAGTACTTTTTTAGATTAATGGTGAGGACTTTTAAAATGAGAATAGTACTGCTTTTTCTCTTTTCCTCAAGTGACTGAACCGATGAGTCATACCATAGTAAGTAATGATGGGAGATTTCTCTCTTCCATTGTGTCTCATATAATAATATATAATGATTCTGTCCGACTTATTTTTTCATATGCATGATTATTTTTTGTATTATTATTATTCTACCATAACTCTGCACATGTTTTATGTGCAGGCTGAAATAGTCTGAAATGGTTCTCCTCTCCTAAAAAACTAAAAAAAAAAGTAATGATAATATTTGTGGAACTGTGGCTCTTTTTGTATGTATTCATTCAGTTTTAGGTCAGTGTAACTGGACAACGGCTCTAAATACATTGGCAAGGAAGTCAATCCCAAAGCTGTAAGAGAAAAAGATATATGAAATATCAATTGTTTCAGTTGTTTCTCATTGTCTAGCATCCATGTGGAGCACACTGTCATTTAGCTCATCTTTTCTTAAACAGTTCAGTGCTTAGCTCAGTCACAGGCTCCAACAAAAACAGACATAGCACAGATAGATGGCTATCGATCAGAGGGAGGTGGTTAGATATTTGTGGGAGAGGTTCCCTGGAAAGCACGGCTAATGAGCACTGCTTTCCTCCACAGATTTTGATTCACTGGCAGTGGGAAGGAGGGGAATACGCAAGAAATGCACTATAGTAAATGTGTGGTTTGTGTCCGAATCAATGAAAACACCGGCAGCACTCCTCTCTTAACCCAACACACACATACATACGCGCTCTTTCTTCAAGCTTCATTTTCAGAATCGAAGCAATAGAGTATGGCTGTATTGAGACCTAATCAATATTGTAACACGCAGCCTGTGTGTTGACAAGGATTTCAAGGCAAAATTAATCATTGTTTTTTTGGCTCCTGCCTTGCTGGTTCAATGAGGAAAACAGATGTTTCAGATGAAGAAGGGGGGAGTAATAAGGGAAGTGGAATGGAGGAAAAATAATAGAAAGTAAAGCTGTTTTCGATCATCAACTTTGAAATGAAAGCAAAACATTCAACAGTTAAATAGATATTGAAAATATGCAGCTTTTCTTCCAGGTTAACATAAAACCAAAATACATTTTTTCAAATCCATTTGGAAGCTGGTGGTGGTTTCCATGTGTCTTATTTGCTTATTTACACTAGTAAGAGTATGCTATTAAAGTTCACATAGATTGTTTTCCCTCTTACTTTCCATTCATCATGGGGCATGACATAATATGAGAAAAAGACATGTATTAAGAAATGTATTTTTGTCATCACAACCTTGGCCACATCATTATGATTGTAACTGTATACATTTCTATAATTCTATCCTTTACCAAGTTAGGGATGTCATTAAGTGTGTGTTTATGCTACATTATGCCTGTTCTCTTTTTTGATCTTTTCAATACAGCTGGAGGAACTAATACACTAATACCTAACAAATTGATTAATATTTTTTCTGCAGAATGTTTGCCAGAGCCACACAGTTGGTGTAGTGGTTAGCACTCTTGCCTTTGCAGCAAAAAGACCTGGGTTTGAGCCCCGGTTGGAGTTTGCATATTCTCCCTGTGTGGGTTTTTTTCTGGGTTCTCTGGGTTCCTCCCACAGCCAAGAAATATGCAGTATGAGGATTAGGTAAATTGGACACTTGAAATTGACCATAGGTGTGAGAGTGAATGGTTGTTTGTCTCTATATGTGGCCCTGCGATGGACTTGCGTGTACCCCGCCTGTTGCCCTATGTCAGCTGAGTTTGGCACAGCACCCCAAGACCCTGCTGTGCAAGATAAAGTGGTAGAAAATAAATGGATGGATGTTTGCCAGATTTAATCATATTACCCAAACTCTTTGCCAAGATATAGTCATTTGATGAAAAATAATTCAAAACTCATTGAAAAACAAAAAGTCTCCAAACAGAGTGCACTACCTACGACATGCACTGATATTTTAGCTAAACTGCTTTCATGTCAAATTGATGATGCTGTTGTTTGGTTTTTTTGCACTGTTTGAAAAAAAGCTAGAAGAATACTGAACAGCATCAGCCTTTTTAAGTCATTTCCCCAACAAGTGTAGAATGTAGGTCTCTTTTATTCTCCACCAAATCCTGACAGAATGATGTTGCTGAAAACACTGAGCAGAGAAACAGTTTGGCAAAGGTTCTCAGTTGCTCCTCAAACATGACATAATCATTTTCATTTTTAACATCGCAACAATTAGTGCAGCATTAAGTGAATTAACTTCAGTATTTTACTCGTGCCAAGGTTATAATTACATTAAAGAGTATGATTAAAAATAGACTATGATTATTATGTAATACAACACAAAGCATTTGTTTGTTTTTGGGTTTTTTTTTTTGCCACCTCCTTCTATCCACTTAAAAATTCTGCCACGTTGCAAGAGTTAAGACTAGTGAGTGGATCGCAGTGTTGCTCCAGAGGGGATGTGGATGTGACAAGGAAGAGGACAGACCTCTAATTAGTTGCTGTCTCTCTCTTGGGAAGGGAGGGGTTGTAAGATGCTGTCCCTCCTTCCTAATGAGCGCACTGGAGACCACCAAGGAAAACGCTCGCCAGCTAGACCTGTGTTACATGTTTCTGCCTGCAGTACACTTCATGCACCTCAAACTGTTTGTCCCTAAAGGTCTCACTTCTTTTTTCCCCTCCTGTGTCATTCCTTCTCTCCTGCCCTTAAAGCTGTTGTGTTCTCCCCTCTCTTGTCCCTTCCCCTCCAACAACAACAAAGTCTCACTTCCTGAGTTGGAGGGCTCTTTTCACTCTTGAGAGTTTAACCACACACACACACACACACACACACAGACAGACAGAGAGAGAGTCCCATTATATAATGCTGTATAATAGCCATAAAGGAAAGCATAAATACACAGCCTCCAAAGTTCCTATATAGGAGGTTTGAGTCTGCAGCAATGTAACCACAGAAGAAAATCAATGACTTTAATTTCTGAATGTACTTGTTAGACATGGAGACTCGAGCCTGAGGCTCACAAACAGCAACTTCAGATTTTGCTTGCGACTCAACCTCAAAAGACGCTTGCCTTGGACGCGAGGACAGTATTTAATTACACCAGTAGGTGACAGTAGCAGTTTGGTTACTCAGGAGCTGTACTCTGCATCAAAGTCAGCTCAGATATAACATGAGACATTCTCACCAGCAGCAGAGAATAGCAGGACTCCACTAAGACTGTTGTTTTTGCATATTCCAGGCTTTCATCAAAGTCCACAAGCGCCACATAATTTAGTTCTCCTAAATGAATTCACCCTGTGAAAGTCCGATTTGTTGTGTTTCAGCTTGTTAAATGTCAGAACATAAGGAGGCTAACTGATGCAATCCTCCAAGGCTGGTCATATTATCTGTGTGGTGGCTGTCTGCAGGCTATTTTCTAATTCTTCATTATTGTTAAATAACAAAACGAAAAACAACATGTTTTATTTGTTTGCGTCATGTGTTCACTTTCAATACAGATGTTTTCCTCAAACTTTAAACAAGGTTGAGGTTGAGCTAAACATTCAGGTTGTAACACAGACAAAGCTTCATGTATCCAGTGGTACAGAACTCAGTTGGGAAATTGAAAATGCCAAATTGGGGTTTTCTTACAGAATGTTTCCTTCCAGTTACCAATCAAACACTGTTGCCCTGCTGTTTGTCAACTTGCCGCTCCCTCCTTTTGTTGTCAATAATCTTAGTTTTCTCTTTCAGTCTAAATCACCTGGTGTGTTCTCTTATTCTCTTCACCCTGCCTTCTTCTACCTCCCTCTGTTCATCTCTTCAGAATTGCCGCTGGCATTGGTCTGTTTGTTGCAAGAAAATTAACTGACGGAGGGGAATCCCAGTGGAGCCACGCTGAGCTCAACTTATGTAACAAAATTCACTCAGCTGCACTGCCATCTTCAGGGATAGAGGTCACCTGCATGGAGTAATGGTTTTCTTACATGTGGGCTTGGTCAGCTTGGTTTCCTCTGCTCTCGCGCTCTTGTTCACGACACAAAGCTCATCAGCATGGTTCAGAGTCACTTTGATGATTCACTGGATAATCAACTTGGCTGCATTCTTTAATTTAGAAGAAGTTGCAATTCTCTGATTTCATTTCAAAACAGTTAGTAATGTTGTTGCTACATTTTGTATATGATATATACAATTGTCTATATGACCTGAGATGGAATAATCACATTATATCAGTGCATGAAAACCTGAAAATTTTTATCACTGCTCACTCAAACCGCAACACTCGATGCTGCCCCTTTTATGCTTCAATCTGCTTGTCACTGGCTGACCTTTCGTGTGAATCCAACAAAGCATTTTTAAAGGTTTCTACCAAAAATCCATGCGCTCTCTTTGTCTGATTATGCCCTTTACAAATCACAGACCACAGGGCAAAGTAGCTCCCATCAGAGTCTCCCTCATCTCTCTTCTGTCTGTTACACGGTATATAGTGTTTTGTTCAGTCCCTGTCTCGGTGACACAGGCGATGTCGGGGTATTAAGAAAAATACTTCACTCCTGTTGACTGATCAGTGCGGTGCCTTTGTGTTGACACTGTTTTCATGCTCTGTGCAAAGAGCTACAAAGGTTTCTGCTTCACACACTGTTGGCTAATTGCATCAAAGCATTTGGAGACTGTTGTCTGTGCCCGTGTGTGTTTGTGCAACCATCAAAAGCGAGAGCTCCGGCACTTGGAACATGTGCCAGACATCGTCTATACAACATAGTAGGGGGGATGCAAGAATGCAGAGACCAGGGGACCGTGACTGTATTTGTTTGCCACTGTTCCCCAACATGCACAACCTGACAGAAAATGTATGAACTCAACGTCACTCATGCGTCTCCCAATAATGAGATAAATCTTGTGGAGTAGTTTGCTAAAGATAGAGCGAGATGGATGTTATATAGATCGAGGGTAGAAAGAGAAAACAATATGGGGAGAGTTAGAGAAAGGTGGAAAAAAAGGAGCGAGATGGAGAATGCATATTCAATGTTGGTGAGAAAGCTGCAACGAAATTTCAAAGAGAGCAACGCCACACTTGTGACTTGGGGTGTGTGTCAATACGTGCATTCTCATGTACCTGTGTTCAAATCCAACAGCGACCTTATGCATAGTGTCTGCATGACTGTGAGTATAGAGTATACTGCGTGTGTGCGTGTGTGTGTGTGTGACAAAAGCCTGGTCCTATTGAAGCAGAACCACATTTCTGAGTAACTGGTTAAGTTTCGGGATACAAATTTGTTTAGGCTGGTTATGTTAAGGAAGAAAAGCTGTGCAAACATTTGTGTGTGTGTGTTACAGAGAGAGGGAGAGAGAGAGGGAGCAGGGTGGCCTATACGGATGAGCAGGGATGAGTTTCTTGGAGCTAAAATGCTGGCAGTGTCTGTTCGTTCAGCCATGTGACATGATTTATGTGGAGACACAGAGTGTAAATGTCCTGCCTGTGACCAGCAGACCAAACAACACACCAACCCAAAAGACCAAGAAAACTGATTAGCCACCGTTTTCCGACCACACTCTTGTAGTTCCTTCCATTCCCACTCCCTCTCCTGTCTATTTATCCCTGTCTTTCTCTGTTTCTCTGATTTGTTTTTTCTCTCACACTCACTTATTACCTGTTTTTCCCCCTCCTTTTCCCCCCTGATTGTGTCCACCCCTACACGAGGATCTTTGTAGTCCGTGTTCACACAGCCCGAGCAACATCTCAGCACTTTACATGACCACCTTCATTGATCTCACAATTATGTTTGAGAAGAAAGAAATTAAGATGTCTTTGTTGTACATCGTATTTCCGCTTGGGCTGTAAAAAACATTATGAAATAAGTTGGGGATGTGCTGCTTGCAATTTGTTAAGAGAATAAAGAACAATTTTCAATTTTCAATTATAGGCACTGGACAGAGAAGGAAATATCACAGAGCCAGGAAATAAGGAATGTACATTTGAAGCTCAGTTTGATGACTGATCTTCTTTTGTTTTAACCCTGGCAGAAATATTTGCAAAAACCCAATTTTACCTCTGATGACAATCCACAACCCTGACCTCACGCCACACCATATCCCTACATGAAGTGCACACCACCTCCAGCCCTAGACAAACATTTTGGACAAAGTTTCGATTGTGATGTTTATTTTTATTAAAATATAAGTACATTCACATGCGTATGAGTGGCGTATGCACAACCAAGCTGCCATACAAGACTGGACTAATCATCCTAAGCAAATTATTTAATAAGAACTCGCCACGTGATGATCTTCTCAGACAAGCTGGGCCACATAGCAAATAAATACACTGTACAGCAATGGTTTAACAATATTTCACTGTGATAGAGACTAAATAGGTCCGTTTACTGAGGTGGGCCATGAAATGTATTTTGTCCAACTGTTGTTTCCAAGGTCAAGTCTGAACCTTCAAGTTGAACAATTTTGTTGTTTGAGTTCCAGACACTTTGCCCTTTAGCAAATAATGCTCGGGTTGTTTTAGGGACACTGTGAGATGAGATGCAGATTGTGTGAGGAGAAGTGACAGCAGATGCAAGAACAGAAGACGAGAGCAGTGGAAGAAGAGAGAACTCAAGGACACAAAGGCAGATTAGGACAGAGAGGAATGTCAACACCCATGAGTTCAGGTGTAGAAATGATGAGTGGCACAATGTGTGCGTGAATTACTGGGTGGCATGCTGAATATTTATAGAGCAGACTGAGGCAAAGGGAGAATTCAAAGTTTCGGTGATGCAAAAAGAAAGACTGGACACAGGGAGGAGATTGGAAGTAACAGTGTGTCTCTTCTGATTAATAGTGACAGCCCCAACTCACAGATACAAGGCTGGACAACTACTTCAATAATGTTAAAAACCACTGTGGGGCTTTGGTCAGATAAAGCAACAGGGACAGAGGGCAGGAAACTGACTGCAGAACAGGTAAAAACATGGAATAAATGGCAATACAGAGTATTATGCACTAATGTACATGCAACTGCTATATTCAGCTCCTAGATAGCAGATAATGTGTAGTAGTAGTAGTAGTAGTAGTAGTAGTAAGTCAAGGTGCAATTGTACTGTTGCTGAAACAAATGATCTGCTTCATACTGTAAAAGGGAGTTCAATTAACCATATTAAAAACACCACAGCATGCATTATTTATTAAATGATAAGATCCAAAATCACAAATCCATTAAAACTGGGGCATTTATTACAATAAATGAGTAGGTAATGAAACCTTTTGTTGAAGGGTGTTGATTATCTAGTTCTGCTAATTAGCACATAACAATGTGTAGTTCTGTTACTTACATTTTTACATTTTTTATTTAAAAACAAAAATGTACATTATTGTATCAGCACTTGTAAAAACTAAGGCAACACACAGCCTTAGTTACTAGATTACTAAATGCTCGTTTTTGTTTGCTGCTCTGTTGAGTGCTCACACTCATGGTGATATATAAGGCTATTTCAAAATTAGAGCAGTCAATTGCTTCATGCAGGGAAACCTCCTGGTTTTGGAGAGAAGCATCTGGACAATACTGTCCCCGAGGCCTGAATACTGGCAACTAACTGAGGAGTCATCAGCATGTCTGAAGACAGAGCGCAGCAGAGCTCCCCATCCACATTAACACATCAGTCAGACAACTGGGCCAAGTCACATGTCTGACTGAGTGACATAGATAGAACAGGGCAGGGACTGGAAAAACTTTTTTTTCTTTTTTTTCTTTTTTTTTAACAAATGAAAGCCTTTTTTGTGAAGAACTTTCAAAGGTCTACAGAAAATGTAATGTCCTCATTGTTTCTTCAGTCTGAATATGATGAATGTTTTCTATAAACTAAAAAAAAAAAAAAACAGGGTCACCTGTATCTACATGTGTGTGAGACTGGAATGACAGGGTCATCAATTATTTTTTCTTAAGTACCCTAAATAATCTGCATGTAAAAAAAAAAAAAGGACACTGATATCATAGTAAAGAATTAAGCTTTTAAAACTGCCCCCTGTGTATGCTTGCATGTCTGCAGGGATGTAAGGACGATACATGGACAGAGAAAGACATCTAGTACACAGAAGGAAAATCACATAAAGACAGATAGATAGATAGAATGGGGACAGCTTGGTCTTGACCAAAAAAGGAGAGCAGCGACAACAGCTGTCCCTGTTTCCTGTTCTCTCTGAGCCTAGATAACAACACAGCATGGCAGCACACCCTGGGGAAGCACCAGAAAAAGGCTCTTAAAAACAAACCCCAATCACCATGTTGTGTCATTAACAGGCTTTCCTCAGGTGCGCACTCAATCAGGTCTCCCATCTGTACTCACATCTACAGCACTGCACATGTTCACACACTGGAGTGTACTCAACAAACCATTTTCACTGCTCGTTTATGTTTGGTCACATCATGTGAAGTTTCATTTTCTTATGTAGTTCTTTGTGATATTGAAAATTCTGATTTTCCATCATGAAATCTATGTTTAAGTTTTTTTTATTTATTTAAAAAAGACAAGGTTTTATGTGGTATGGTTTTAAGGCAGGGGTTTCCAACCTGTTGTCCTCCACTTGATATCAAGTTTTAGTGAAGCCTGTGGGTCAGCTGTCTCGGAAGAAGCAATCATGAGACAAGAAAAGACAAGAATGACTGTAAATAGTTTATGTTGTGACAGGGCCACTCAATAATTCAAAAACACTGTGGATCATGATATAATTGTCTGTATATCAATATAACAAAGGTTGCATAATGTACATAATTGTGTTTGTTGCTTTCTGTTTACAAAACCACAACTTACTGATTTATTTTGTGTTCACTTGGAGCATACAGTAAATCAATCTTTCATTATCTGACATTTTAAACATGACAATTGTAGACAGAGTGATTGAAAACTTTTGGCCATATTGCTCAGCTCTATGGTGTTTTTCTCTAGTTTGAGACCCCTTTTCAAGAGATGTTTTCATGCTTAGGCAGCTTTTCCCTGTGGGAGTCAGAACATTGACAGAAAGTCGAGCCAAACATAATCCATGCCATAATATGAAAACTCTCATCTCGAGCACAATGAAACAACAAACCTGAAACCCTGGTGTGTTTCCTTAAGCACAAGATTAAACTGTTTTTTCTCCTGCTGACAAAAAAAACCCCAGCTATTACCTGTGTGATGGTAACAGCAAATGTTGCCTACATTAGTAACCTCTAGTCTCTCTGTAGAAATAAGAGCAGACTTTCTCATTTACAGACGATTCTGTTTGACTGTATTTATACCCGGCATGTGGGTCTAAAGAATCACAAGTGGACAAGTGTCAGAGATTAACCAAGACACATGGTGGCCTGAGCAATCAAACCACTTATTTCCCTTATTTCCACTCAAACAAATGCAGATGCTTCCCAAATAAAGTAGCTAAATATAGACAGGGTACATAGACAAAATCTGAGATTGGTCAGTTTGGAGCTGAGAATAAAAGCTGTGATTGACTAATCATCTGATAGAGCAACTAAATTGGCAAATAGTGGCCTTTTGACACATACCATGAGCAACGTCAACATCCTTGCTTGTCTTTTCCTTGTCTTTTTGTATTGTATAATTAACTTTTATGACACCTGGTTGCTCATCACATGGCAAAGTAGGAGGACGTTAGAGACGTCTTCCAGGTTTCAGTTACTACTGTCAAAGTTCTATTTTCACATACTGTCCTGTGCAATGTAGGTTTTTGTATGTTTCTTCATTAACGTATGACATAGTCTCGGTACATCATCTCATCGTTAGGTTCTGTCAGTAATTTACAGAGCGTGTGCATATGTTTTGCAGCATTACTTAGGACCGGGCCAAATGAAAATATTAAATATAGATGGCCGTTGCTGACAGAAGAATGGAAAAGAAATACACTTTCCAGTCATGAAACATCCTGTCGACAGCTCATGCCCCCACCCTTATTATTAAGAGGGCTCATGTCAGTGCTGTCAGAGAGCTTCAAGTGTTGTGCTATCTATGGAAAAGTGTTCAATAGAAATGTATATGATGTTCTCTCTGCCGCTCTTCCTGCAGACCTGATTAGCCAGTTTCATGGGCTATAAGGAGATACTGCTCATTATTAGGATAAACTTATTATAGTCACTTACCAAATGCTTTTTAATGTTGGCTGTGGTGGAGGTGGATGGCTGCCTCACAGGGGATTGTTTTTCAGATCGTGTTATTCTTGTTCTAACACTGCCTAAGCAGCTAAAAGTTTGTTTTCGACTAGGGACATTTGGTGTCCATCAGCCTCTGAGACAGACTGAATTTCATGCTTTGGGCTTTATTTAACTAACTGCAAAATGCTGCCTTGAGGCAAACAGCCTTAACATGGGTGAATTATGAGAAATCGCCTCTCACTCTGTCTATATGGGACCCCAGAGACTGTAAGAGACACTAGTTGTATTTTTGCAGTTATTTTACAGCTGTTTTGCATCTCGTTGTGCACAATGCAAGTCTCCTCTAAGTTGTTTTGGTTGTTATTTTTGGTCATTTTGCCTCTTTGACATATCTCTGCATCTCCTTGTGCACACTTTTGTCTCCTTTACCTTTGCTGTGTAACTTTGAAACAAGAAATACTTAACAGTCATGCTACACAAAGGCTGACACAAGAGGCCAACTGCATTCATTCAGTAATCTAACCAAACGTGGGCTGAACTTGTGTTACTTTTGCTCACGTGAAAGGACAATTTCACCTTCTGTGCAACCCTTGTTCCCAAGAATTATGTGATATTCTGCTAAACTGACTGTTTAGGTTCATTTGTCATGTGACACTCAGTATGTCACCTACAACAGCTTTTGGAAAGACCTTTCATTTTAGTGTCTGTGACTGTTAAGAGATCAGAATCACAACATGAATCACAAGAATAAGGCACTTACCCCATTCTTAAAAGATAAAGCCATTACCATTCCAGTGGTTACCCATGCAGGCGTACTACAGTTCTATCCTTTCATATCACACAGCATGCTGGAATGATTTTCCCAAGAAAACCCCATTTTTTATTACAACTGTATAAAATATAAATGATAAGAAGCTGTGAGAGGCAGTGAGGCAGGCAGAGATTCAACCTTAAAATGTGTCATTTTTCAGAGATCATTACGAAGAGAAAGTACCAGACCATCTAAAATCAAATTAAACATCTCACCAGTGTAAATGCCATTTCTGCCACAGGAGAACCAGTGTATAACAACTGAGGGGCTACAGTATAATTGTCTGACAAGTCATTCAAACCAAAGTACTTTGGTCAACAAAAGTTGTCAAATATTTAAAATAACTGAAATAACTTTTCACCATTTAGGAATAATACAAATGAAATCCTCAGTATCTATCAACATTTATATGGGTGATGTATGCGGTCTCCATTTATGTGGGGTGTTTTTTCAAGATCACTGAGGATAAGCAAATCATATGCATTAGGTTTGTTTTCTCTTTTTCATATATTATATACTGTATGTTAATAATTTTTGCCTGGCACATGTCAAGTAGAAGTTGAAATATTTATTTGGCCACATGAGAGTTGCATTTATAGTTCTATTCATATATGGGTCAGTGTATGTACTGAATTCTACAAGTCACCAGAGTTTGATTCCTGCATTGACCCCAAGTATAACAGCAGCTATCAGGTAATGCTGTCATCTTTTTGCCTTTTATCGAGAGCTGGCGTTTGCTGCTGAGCGTCGTGTTATTGTGGATGATTAATTAGCGCGTAGTTCTCCCCTAGGTAATGTTGATAGGAGTGTAATGCCAGTGTCTGTTGAATATATTGTCTGTGCATTTCCACACTCAGCTGTTGGCATTCTGTTAGTTTCCTTTATACCCAGCATGGAAGCTAAAACCCCACAAAAAATATTCTCTGAACATTACTGGAGCAGTGATTATAGGAGGAAGTTCCAGAGTGGAGGCCGAAGAAAGCAACATGCTTGTTCTTTCTAGTGGCAAAACACGGTGGCAACGGTGGCAACGATTTTAGCTGCGTGGCATCAGGATTGCGTTGTTCCTGTAACACACAAGCGTCCTGCAGTTTGTAAATCACCCGATGTCTGTGTCTCCCTTGAAATAAATAAGATCATGTCCCATCTCCTTTAACAAAACACAACTGACTTTGTTGCGGTCTGATACGCCTCCGAGCTGAGTACAATGCGGCTTCTTGTGATTCTTGTCAGCACTCATCATGAATTGCAAAAGATAAAGGTTGAAAAGTTGTATTGAAATATCTTCAGACTTGTTTCCTTCTATTCTTTGAGGACTTTCTGTTTTTCCTAGAACAGCACATCCCCCCCCCCCGGGCCCAGAGTTGGTGACTGATTATGGATTCTGTGTGTCGACAAGCTTAGCAACCGTTTGAACTGTGTGCATGGTTGCATAAATACCCATTTCATTATACTCTATCACAGTGACTCTGACACAATATTTGTCTGAATCAAGAGATAACCCGTTCAGCCTTCCTGCACGGCAGCTTTTTTTTTCATAAAGCAGTAATTGTAAAGTCCTTTGCAAGGTTTGTGTATCAACAAACTGCATAACCAGCGGATAATGGTTGTTTTGTTGACAGAAAAACAGCCTAAACTTATGTAATTGTGTTCCTTATTTCGATTTTTTTGGACAAAAACATACTAAGACAGCAAAGGGTTTTAAAACAATAATATAATAATAATATAACCTTGCAATTTGGTGCATAATTACAGAAAGCTGCTTCACTATTTGTCAGGGGGTGAACTGTTAATCACAAACTCAAACTCTCTGCTCAGCAGAAGCGTAAGAGTAAACAGTGGCCTGCTCTAAGTCATAACCCTTATTTGGACGTGACTGCACAGTAAGTCACACACAGTAAGTGCCCATATGTGCTGTGAGACAGATGGATCCGTCATCCTCATCCATTCCTCTTTTGCTGTTATTTATTTTATTCTGCTGCAATATTTTAAGTATACACAGACTGAAACATGTCATTCCGTGGTCTCACGGTAGCCACCTAACCCCACCACTCTTGAAAAACCTGAACTCTGACCTTGGGAAGGACTTTCTTAAGGACTCACACACAAGATGACCTGTCTCCATTGAGATGTATTGTGCAAACGTGAAACACAAATAAATCATTTGCAATCAGGTCTTCTTTGAAAGTAAGTGTCCCAGCCAGGGGAAAAGTCAAAATTCCTTACTTAAATGCAGTCCATTATTTTTAGAATGATTCCAAAATGTTTGATGTTGATTGAAAACAGCTTCCCATGCAAATGCTCATTAACACCATGACCATGAATTCCTTGAATGTGGCAATTTTTCGGGGAACTTTTGAGGGAAATCTCCCTTAAAGGGGACATCTATCGCCCCCCTGAGGAATTCTGAGTACTTACCATGACATTGCCACCTTTTCACAAGACATTGACTAGGGATGGGAATCTTTATTTGACCAGTATCGGGCAGATAAATATGTAGAATCCGTTCCAATTGAAAAATCCTATATATCGCATACTTCACTATGCACAGACTGTAAAAAAAATATTGTTGGAGAACAATATTTGTTACACAGTTGTATAATTGTGTCTTTGAAATGAGTTGTTAACAGCTTCATAGTTAATAAATGACTGTATCAGACTAAAATCGGTATCAGTATTGGACACAAATGGTCCTGCACTCAATTTACTTTGCATTCTATTGTTGGAGCATGAATTCCCAATATGGGATGATCATGTTTGTGTGAGGCCAAAACAGTGATAATGATTATAATGCAATTGTAAAGTCCTACTGAACAGCCAGGTTTATTTTTAGCAGTAGAATCTACTTCGTAGCTGTTGCTGTGCTTCTGTCATGATGCTCAGTGCATTACTGTGTGTGCACTGAGGAAATGTTGTCAGCAACAGGAAAGCAACATATTGCATTACTGAGAGACTTAAGCCGCAAGACTCTCATTCTATGAACTCATTTGACAATGATTTGAATGTAATGGACATTTCTTTGTATTTAAAAGATACACACTACCACTGAGACATTCAGTTTAAATAAGCAACAGTTTGTTGTCAGGGTAAATGTGGTGCTGGAGTCCCTGAGTTTAAATTCTGATTAAATCCAAGTTTTATGAAAGAGCATACAGGGTATTGATGTTAACACACATGGCATATACAATATTTGATGTCTACACAGTAACATTAGTACAGGGCCCTGGCTTTCACCATTCCCTTTGTACATCAATGCTCCCACAGTCTTCTCTCAATATTAATTTCTGCAACCAGCTGTGTGAATCTAACCTGTTTTAGCTGGAAATCAATAGCCTGGGTGAATACATTGCTTTCCTCTTGCATCACATCCTGTGCTATGAAAGGAAGTTGTGAGCCTGAGAAAATGTTGCCCATTTCCATGTCATACTCACTCTGTTCTCTGTGCAAAAATGTATTATGATTCAGTTTCATCAATCTAGATATGGATTGATTCATAATTTCCATTCATATTTTCATTTATTTTCATACATACTTGTTAGACTTATTATACTTTAAATCACATTTGAGAAATATAGGCATAATTGTTTTGCCAGATAGTTAAAGTTAGTAGCAATACCTTTACTTACTTACTTAGTGACTGCTGGTCACAAGCCAAAAGAATTGTGTAGTGTGACCTTGGCTTTAGGTGGGGAACTAGGATTTAGTAAGCCAGGCACTACGTTGATTTGTCAACACAGACTCATTACTTACTGACTGACAGTTTTCCTGTTCAGCCTACAGCCTACTCTCAAACAAAGTCTTCTGATTGTGATAAATAGCCACATACCAAGAACAAACAACACAGAATGCTGGATGTCCTCTATTGTTGCTCTTTGTTCACTGTGACCCCTTCTTCTTCTTTGTCAAATTTATTGGTGAGATATACCGTGTCGCACTGGTATGAAATGATTTACATGCTGCTTATTACGTATCCAGCCCCCATACTCTGCAGTATTAACGCACGTCAGATCAGAGTGTACCATTCCAAACCACACCATGTTGAGCTCAAATGCCCTGAACTGCTTGGTGGAAATGTGGCTCAGATGTTATGCAAGTGGCTGTGGCATATTCTTTCATTATCCTTATTATTCATTTTGGTTATTAGAAAAAAAAGTATGTGCATTGTGGGGGATTAGACCCTCAGGTTTGTGTGTGTACCAGATGTAGAGATGTATGCCTTGAATTAGTATGAAGCTCTTCTTATTTTATCCCCTGATATTGCGGTTTAGCCTTGTGGATTTTATTAGATCCCTGGAATCTTATGATGTCCCTTCCTGATTATTATGAAGTGGCCTAAATGATTTAAACCCTTCCCTTCTCTAATCAAATAATTGGTTGGTGCAGATAACCAAGTTATGTGATTGAGTCTAGCGTGTGAGAAGACCAGAGGGGCAAGGGATAGAAAAGTTTGTCCCTCTCAAAGTCCTCTATGTTCCAGATATTTTTCCCAATGATGTCTTTGGCCTGGAGTGAAATGAAACGACATCTATTGCTAATACTTTTTGTTCTTTGTTTTTTTGTTTTGCATTAGCTGTGAAAAACATGTATTGTTAGATTTACAAACGAGCCAAGCTGTTATGATGGAACCAATCCTTGCTGACACTGCACTTTGTTATCACAGGGCGATTACAATCACATTCACACAGGTAGAACTCTGGATGTCATATGACTGATGTGGTTAGTCCCACAGGCATTAAAGTAAACAGCACATAAATCAGGCAATATGTCCGAAATCTTGTCACTTCACTGGCTGGTTTTCATCATCAGATGAAGATTGTAGGTAGAGTCTGACTGGTAGTCAGAGACAGGCTAACAACAGGCTAACAGGAGAACATGTACATGCACTGACACTAAGCAGAAGAAGCAGGATCAAACACAAGCAATGGATTTCCTGGTTAAAGGCCTGTACATGCTCCACAATAAAAAGTGAGTGAAAAGAAGACTTCATTTGTTTATGAAGTGGGCATGGTTAATGCAGAAATGCTGTCATTCTCGTTAGGGGTGGGCGATACTGCACATTTTGGTATTGATCTGATACCAAGTAATTACAGTATTGCCGATACCGATACTTTTTACTTGAAAATGCCTGATCGTTGAATGATTTTGGTTGTTTTGCCTGTAATTAATTGATTATGATTATGATCATAATAAAACACAGGACAACGACTTAAGCCAAATAAGAAAATAATTAATATTATATATAATAATATAAGAAATTGCTACCTTTCTTGAAAGGCCTCTGTCAGTGACGTCTGTCTCTGTGCCAGGGGTCTGGTTTGGGGAGGTGGAGAGGAGCGCTGTGCATGAGGACTGAGAGAGATGCTGCACTCACACAAACTCTGTGAAGAAATCTGAGTGATTTGCTGAACTTATATCACGCTAGTATCGATCCGATACCAATACTCACCTTGGTATCAATACTATCGATATTTGGATCGATCCGCACACCCCTAATTCTTGTGAAGTATGAAATGTCCTGGCCTTCTCTGCTCTTGTGGAGTATGTTCAGGCCTTTGCGCTTGGTAAATAATGGACTGCAATTATTTACATTACACTGCCCATTGCTAATGTTGACACTTCATGTTGGCATCCTCAAATTGAATGGGCCAGAGATTGGATTTAACCTGTCAGAGTTCACTGCACACTTTAAATCTTTGGCAATCAACCATAAAATCGCCAAACTTGACAAACTGAATTTATCTCATCCTTACAAATGTCCTCTTGCTTGCTACACGTTGAGAGGACCTTATTTTACATCTGCAGTATCCTGACATCTTCAGCTTCCTGATTAACTTCCCTTAATTTTACTCCAGAGAATCACTGAACGTTAACACGAACCAGGAGGGAAACAAAAGGACGATATTGGGCTTTGTAATGAACATTCAACTGCAGAGTCGACCGACTAAAAATAGAGTTGTCACTGGACGGGTAAGTGTGGCACGAGCATACTGTTAGCATAAACGACGGGCAGTATAGTGTAAATAATTTCTGTGTTAATGTTGCTGTGCAGACTTGTATGTCGGTTAGATTGAGTCCATTATTTACAGAGAGTTATTTGGTTTGTTGTCTTTTTTCCACTCTTATTCTCCAAAATTGTCATGGCAAATGAGTAGCTGCTGTTACAGTAAGCGCCACAGTCACGGTACAGTCTTAACAAGCCTACAGACATTGTTACTTTTGTCGTAATTCTTTAATTTGAAAAGCAAATTAAAGAATTACAATTCAGCAACATCATTTCATGTCTGAATTGAAGGAAGTACAATTATATTATTTCCACTCAGTCCTTCCCTCTCCCTCCTTCATACCTACTAGTCATTTCGGCCGCGAACAAACCGGGTGTGCCAGTGTCAAAAACTGTCATGCTTATTGGCGATATAGCTAACGGTGAAACGGTGTGTAATGAGGGACTGTCGCTGAAGCACTGAGGGGAGACAGCACTGACACACCAGCGTGGGAAACTCATCTAAATCACATTACCAAACCTTGCCCTGAAGACTCGCGTGGCTGGCAGATTAGCCTGCATGGGCTGTCACTGTTTCTGCTGCTGCTTTCTCTGAATTCTTTGCCTTGTGTAGGTTGACAAGTAATAAATATTGTAATCAGGCGCGTGATGCTGAATGGTTTAACTATGAATATGACACAGAGGGGAAAAAGCTTCCTATGAAAGAATTCAGCAGAATGAATGTAGAATTTCCTCGGTTTAATGGAAAAACTGATTAACCACACTGTACTTTGTGTTACTGAAATTAACCCATTACCATATTGATTACAGTGAGTAACCACTGTAACCATTGTTCAAGCACCCAAGGAAAATAGGTTTTAGCTCCAGTTTAACGTGGCATTATTGCGTAATTTACTTGACAGTGGTATTTGACATGATATGCTGAGAGTCAGAGCGGCAATTACGGCACTGGAGGGAGTCTGGAGTGGCATTTATGTGACATTACTGGGGCACATTTAGCTTTTACTGTCAAACTGAAGAGACCCAGACCCAGTCTGGTACCAATGCCAACGAGCAATTATTCAAAAGATTTGCACAATATGAAATGCTATTGCTTTGCATCCAGGTTTTTTTTTTTGCACACAAAAACATGAATTTCAGAGTCCATAACTGAATTAAGTCTATGGTAGTTTAGTATGCAACATCAACAACATCAACATCTCTCTTACTATATATCTACTGCATAGAGATTTGACATCTGATTTGAATTTCACCTGATTGAAACCTGAGATACTGATTGAAACCTGGTTGAAACCACACAATGTTGACTTCACCCAACCAGGAATACGCCAGAACAGAAAATGGATGAATCAGGTGTTTTGAAACTCACAACACAAAAAAAAAAAAACTCTTGAGACCAACTACGGTAACAAGATCATGGACCGCAGTGTCATTCATGTGGTTTAGTTTATCTATTCAGGGAAGGCTGGGCCATATTCACCCTTTTTCTGCATCTACCTGCTTCTTATTCATTGGATCAGTTACTCACATTCACACCTGGGAGAACCACTGCAACCACATAATATCTGCTATTTTTCTTGCACTTGATTGTGCCACTTGAGCAGCTTGAGGTTAACCACATTGCTCAACAGCATCTTAACAGAAATGACTCTGGGAGGGTACATGGTCTTATAGTTTACCCACCCAGAGTCCCTGCAGAGATTCTGCTCTGGTCTATTGAATGTAAAGCACTTCCGAATGAAGTAATGAATTACAGGTCCTAAGAGTTGGGTTTAACTCAACCACCTTTCAACATTAATTCATATCTCTCACAAATTTTCAATATGAAAATGGGTCATGTAGGTTAGCTGTGATTTCCTAGTAGGTTAGGAAACCAAAGAAAAGTGTGAGATGCTGCTAATCACCAGAACACTTGAATGAAAGAAACTTACAACGTCTTAGGTTGGTCGTGATGTTGGCCTCTTTCTAAACCTCTATTGACTTAATTCCAGAGAAGGTCACTGAGGCCACACAGGCTGATTTAAATGTGAGTTCAATTTCATATTGAGAACCACACTTGGGAGCGTCCTACCCCCTGACATTTAGGCCTGGCTTATAAAAGCCTAGACTTATACACCCAGTGACTGGTGTTAACTGGCATGAAGCCCACAGGAGCTCGGCAGGTTTTGGCCCTTTGAAGCTGACAGGCCTGGTCCCTTCTGGCACACCATGACTCCACTCTCTGCTTTATAGGTAATTTATTCGTCTGAATAATTAAGGGCCAGTCGACAGCAGAAAGCATGAATATCAATAAGAAAGAGTTAGATTCCTTCAGCTTGTACAGGCAATCTGCACCTGAAATATTATTTGCATATTTGAAGAGGGTTATTCTACTGTTTTAGGATTGAATATTGTAACAGAGCAAGCATTTTGCTGCAAAATGTGAAAGGAGTAAAAATGTAAAAGCAGTTTGACGGATAGGACATGTAAGGAAAAATTACCTTGCTTCTGTGTTTCCATTCACCTCTCATGTCACTCTCGTCACTGCTCAAGATGCAGGATCTGTATTTTGAAGTGGACTTGCTGCTGTAAATGGTGAAGTTCAGTTGCGAAACCTGTTTCTGAGAACTGAGATCCACAGGTGAAAGTTTTCATTATTCTTACGTTGAAAGACCTTTTCATTTTAATTAGCAATTACACACGAAAAGGGCCACACAGTGGAATAGTGGTAAACACTGTTGTCTGGCGGCAAAAAGATCTGAGGTCACGATCCTCCCACTGTCCAAAAGAGCAACACTCAGGCGTGTTCAAAGTGCGGCCGTGGGCCACTGTGAGATTTTGTATGGCCCACAGCTTGAGTTGCGCTTTGAAACCAGAGTCCCAAGTTTGAAACCCACTTGCGACAGACAGCTATGTGCACTCTCATATTTTTATTATTTGGCTTTTTTTGTTTGTTCTTTCCATTCCTGCGTGGATTAGATTTGGTAACATTTCTATTTAAAAATGATAATTGTGACAATGAAAATTACTTTTTTATAAAACACTGCATTGTACGGTATGTAAATGTTCCCGTAAAAAAATAAAAAAAGGGTCTAAAGTGACCATTGGCCCCTGTAAATCTTCACATTATCAAATCTGGCCCTTGTAAAAACCGTAGGTGTGAGAGTGAATGGTTGTTTGTCCTGAGATGGACTGGCGATCTGCCCAGGGTGTACCCCGCCTTTCGCCTTGTGTCAGCTGGGATTGGCGCCAGCGGCTCTTCGACCCTCATGTGATGGATAAAGTGGTAGACAATGAATTACACACATATACGTATATATTACTCATATGCTTGTAGTCGAGGCCTCTGAGATAAGCCAGGGGTTCAGAGTCCATTAAAACTAAGAATAATTAGGAGGTAGACAAACACTGCGGATGACCTCTGACCCCAGTTCATTATTGTGCAAATGGACTGATTATAGTCTCTCACTCATCTCAAACACAAAGCCACTTCTTGTGTCTTCTGCACACAATACGGATCGTGCGCAACAGTTAACCCGCTGACATTAACCGCCAAACTAATATAATGATTTTAATTGTTCTTTTACATAAATAAATAGTAAAAACATCCACAGACACTGATAGAAACTGACATACAGTACCATGTAACTGCAGGTACAAAATGGTAAAAAAAAGGCAGAGTGATGTTGTGACACAGACATTCAGCAGAATTATTTCTCACCGTCTCTTTTTATGTATGTCACTTCCTGACTAAGCAATTGATTTGCATTCTTTTTCTAAGTTGCATAGTATTCCAGGCTTTTGTTGTTGTTGTTGCATACACAGCACATCATCATATATATATATATATAAAATTGTGATTTAATACTGACATTGGTTCAACTGGCAAGAGCCTTCTAATGTCCCCATGATCAGGTGCTTTTTCTTAAGATAGTCGGCCTGCATGTGCATTTGTTTTTGCCTGTATTTTAGTCCATGGGGTCAATGCTGTGGTCAATACAAATCATCAGGACAGGCAACAGTAGACATACAGATCAAGAAAACATCTGTGTATCCATGTGTTTGGAGATTCACTCACTTAAAGTGAAAGTAAATTTAAAACCAGTTTATACTGTGAGGCCACAAAGTTGTACTTTTCAACTTGTGCCACAGAGTGAAAAGGGAGGGAAAAAAGCAAATGTTTTAGGAAAAGCAGTGGTTTCCAAAGAGTGCATGAACTTCTCAATGACTCATGGACAGACATAAAAAACAGCCTAGTTCATTTTATTAGTTGTATTAGTTGCAGGCACTTACTCACCTGGGGGGCAGTGTTGTTAAATTCACATTATTGTTGAACTAAAATAACCTAAATGATGGCGTGCTGACTTGGCTCCACCCCTTTGTGTTTTGACATTAAGGGAATTCATCACCATATTGGAACAGAAAGACAGCTAAAATTAACTACAACCCAGTCATGTATACAGTACTGAGTGTACAGGAGCTGCAGGACAAAGAAGTGGGAGTTAATGCAAACATTAGTTTCTTAGTAACAGCACAAGGAGCCTCAAATGCTGAGTGTTGCAAAGGGGCAGACAGCTTTACAGATTAAAAGAAAACATGTCAAACCAATAGCCAATTTAGCATTACTGTATATAAAATAATGTAAAACTAAATTGACTCTATACTTTGATGGACAAAGATGAGGTCTACCCTTGTCTTATTGTCACCAGACAAAAAAAAAAAAACATACAGTAGCCTCAATGACATTCATCATAACATTCATGTTGGTCATGCAGATTGTCCCACAGTGACGTCCATCTCGACAAACCAGCGTGCAGATCGTCTCCACCCAGTGACAAGATTCAAAGTCAATCCTGACAGTAATATTATTTGGGTCTCAGGTCTCATACAGGTTGACATTTTGAGACTAATGAGTTTTGGTGTCATTTATTGAGTCTCAGAGTCATATTGAATTTAGACAGGATGGTAATATTCCTCTGACAGAATTTGGCATAACTTCTCCTTCTCCTGTGTTTTTCCTCAGTTTGTAATAACATTGTCTCAGTGGGAATGACATGTTATATCCTGTTTGTCTGGACGTATAACTACTTTGCAAACAGTCACTCAACTTTATTTTATTTCTGTACAGCTGTTCAGCTGTGCTCTGTTTGACACAATCGCTCCTCTTTTATTGTAGTTGTATACCTGGATTTGTATTTGAACTGTATGTACAGTAACTATGGCCCCGATAGTGAGTTTCTCCTTGAATATTTTACTGTTGCAACTGTACTCTTTAGGAGACCGTATCTTAAGTTATCATAATATGATGAGGTCTATTAATATCTTGACATGCTATAATAAGGTAGATCATCTGTGGAATTTAATTTCACAATCTAATGAATTAAACACTCTTTGTCACTGATATACTCCATATATTTAGTATACTTACAGTGGACACATATCAAAGCCCGTCTTTATTGCTGTGATTATTATAACGTATATTATAAATAATAAAATAAAATAATTATAAAATGTATTGTTATTCATGTCCACACATCTTTTTCTTACATGTCTTACTATGGACCATGACTCATATTTCAAAATGATTCATTCTGTAAGGACACGTGTATATAGGAACATCATTTGAGACATATACAGTACATCTCTGCTTGCTGTGTTTGACAGACAAGAAGAAAGCAATATAAATATTCAAGGGCTTCCTGTTGTGCTTTGATCCAAATCCATACAGTTTGTGGAGGTGATGCATTATTCTGGCCAAATACCACGGAGACTTGCCGTGTTCCTCCAATCTTTATCTTGCACAATTTGCTATATAATTTACTGGATTGATTTGATATGGGAAAGCAACAGATCCGATAAAAGGGTTAGAGCTTTATCAGTGTCAAAACAATAGTCCCATTGGTGCAAACAATTAGGCGGTGTAGCGATAACAAAGTCCTGTTTTATAGTAACTGTGAAGTGTTTTGCCAGGTCGGAAATCATTCATGTAATATGTCTGACTTCTGCAGCACCACTCTTATAGGCTTCACACCGCTGTGGATGATAAGCATTATAGGTTTACATAAATAAACAAGCAAGGAACAGTATAAACAGTATAACCCCCTCATGGGTGCAGTGAACCTGAACAGAATTGATGTCACTGATGGGCTGTGGTGGTGTGTTTGAACTGCTGCACTACAATATGCTACAAACACTGACAGTGACCACGGCATTTCGATGGACTGGTCATGACACAAAGGTTAAACAGAGCTAAAGGTCAGACAAGCTAATGGGATGATGGATATCGGAGCAAAGTAGAAAATAATTCAGGTAAGAAAAACAATTATTTAACAAATTCAGCAGGGCAAACATGCTCTGTCCTTGTGTAGATGAAGTACATCACTGGAAAATGAAACAGTACTTGCTTGGAAATCTGTCTCAGAGTAAATAAGATATCAGAAACATATATACGTTGTCTTTAAGTCCAAGAAATGCCTGTTTAATATACATTTTTTCACATTTTCCTCCCATCCAAAGTGTGCATCTGCAGTATTACTTTGACTCTTCCCTGTGCTTGTCTTTTACATTCTATCCCTCTGTAGCACCAACCAACCAAAGGCCCTTAACAATCACAGAAGCAATATGAGGAAAACCAAAAGCTAATATATATGATTTGTGACTCTTAAATCAATGGTAAAATGTGCACTTGCAGACAAATAAGTTTAGAATAAGGTAGGCTGAGCACCATTCTGGCTCAATACGAGTCTAAATAGGTGGGTTATATAATGTTTGCAAAGTGGCTCTTTCTGTAATCCAGCAAATATATCTGGTTTAGAAGAACAATGTGACTGTCTATCCTTGTTGTTTACAACTTACCAAGCCAAACTCAGCTCACTAGATAAAACATTAAGAACAACACTTGAGACCAATGTACTGTGTATAGTTAATCTTGCTTTTTCGCAGTGTGACACACCGAACTAGAACCCTGTGTAGGTTTTTACTGTGCCTTACTCTTACATTTATATATGTACATATATATATATATATACATACAGTGGCAAAAAAGTATTGGTACACCCACCGATTGTAGCGATAACAAAGTCCTGTTTTATAGTAACTGTGAAGTGTTTTGCCAGGTCGGAAATCAATCATGTAATATGTCTGACTTCTGCAGCACCACTCTGCAGTACAATATGCTACAAACACTGACAGTGACCACGGCACCGATTGTGCAAGTAGTCCCACTCAAAAAGATGAAAGAGGTCTGTAATTTTCATCATAGGTACACTTCAACTGTGAGAGACAGAATGTGGAAAAAAATCCAGGAAATCACATTGGATGATTTTTAACAATTTATTCGTATACTTGATAGGAAAATAAATAACTGGACATGAACAAAACTTCAGCTCAATACTTTGTAATGTAACCTCTGTTGGAAATGACACTGGTCAAACGTTTCCTGTAGTTCTTTACCAGGTTTGCACACACTGTAGCTGGAATTCTGTCCTATTCTCCCATGCAGATCATCTCCAGATCTGTGATACTTTGGTGCAGTCGCTGGACAACACGGACTTTCAACTCCCTCCACAGATTTTATTCTATTGGGTTGAGGTCTGGAGACTGACTTGGCAACTCCAGGACCTTGAAATGCTTCTTACAGAGCCACTCCTTTGTTGCCCGGGCGGTGTGTTTGGGATCATTGTCATGCTGTATGACCCAGCCATGTTTCATCTTCAATGCTCTTACTGTGGGAAGAAGGTTTTTGCTTAAAATCTCACGATACATGGCCCCATTCATCCTCTCTGTAATACGGATCAGTCGTCCTGTCCCCTTTGCAGAAAAGCAGCCCCAAAGCATGATGTTTCCACCCCCATGCTTCACAGTGGGTATGGTGTTCTTGGGATGCAACTCAGCATTCTTCTTCCTCCAAACACAGCTAGTGGAGTTGTTACCAAATAGTTGTATTTTGGTTTCATCTGACCACATGACATTCTCCCAGTCCTCCTCTGGATCATCCAGATGGCCTCTGGCATACTTTAGACGGGCCTGGACGGGTTTTGGTTTAAGCAGGGGAACCTGTCTGGCACTGCAGGATTTCAATCCATGACAACGTAGTGTGTTGTTCCCGTAACCTTTGTGACTGTGGTCCCAGCTCTCTTCAGGTCATTGACCAATAATTGACCAATAATTATTGACCAATAATTGTGAAAACAGTTGATTTTTTTCTCACCAAGCTGCTTGCCTATTGTTCTATAGCTCATCCCAGCCTTGTGCAGGTCTACAATTTTGTCTCTGGTGTCTTTAGGGAGCTCTCTGGTCTTGGCCATCGTGGATGTTGGAGTCTGACTGTTTGAAGGTGTGGACAGGTGTCTTTTATTCAGATAACCAGTTCAAGCAGGTGCCACTAATACAGGCAACGAGTTGAGGATAGAAGAACGGGATAGAAGTGTGGGAGAGCCTGAATTCCTACTTGTTTGTAGGTGTCCAAATATTTATTTTTCGCAAGAATATACAAATAAATTGTTTAAAAAAAATCCAATGTGATTTCCTGGATTTTTTTTCCACATTCTTTCTCTCACAGTTGAAGTGTACCTATGATGAAAATTACAGACCTCTTTCATCTTTTTGAGTGGGACTACTTGCACAATACCCTTTTTTCACCGTTTTCCTTATTCTATTTCTTTTCATTAGTTGTCATACACATATTGTTGCCTTACATATTGATTGCAATGTATGCAGGACCACTAAGCCCAAAATTAATTTTTATTATAGGACAATTAAAGTAACTATGACCGTCAGTACGTGTACATGCACAGTTTCATCGAGTTAAGGCTGTAGTCCGACAAAGACAGGCAATTGGGCAACTTGGGCAGAGTCCGAGTAAACATGCAGGGGAGAAAATGTATTTATTGGTCGTGTACATCAGACTATGCCTCTGCAGGTGGCGCTGTATCTCTCTATAAGCTGATGCATATTGAATCAGTTTCCTGTTGACCTTTACATCACAAAAAATCAAACAGAGCGACCGGGTGGAAATTTTAGAGAAAGTCAATTCCGACTGTAGTCCGACTGAGCATATATATGAATCACATTATCAAGGAATGTTAGTCCGACTAAGACTAGGTTGATTTTAGTGGGACTAATTAAAGAAAATTGAGTGATCTCTCAAAGAACTATCACACAGCTCTGCAGTTCCCCCACCTCTGATCAGTATCTTTAGTTTCACTGTTTTGATTTTACAGCCTGAGGTTTTACTGTCTAATTTTAGTATCATCATCATTCTCACCATTATCACACACTTACAGTCTCAGTAAGCAGCTGCTGGCCTTGAAAGTAGGCCCACACTGTACCCACACAGCAGAGAAAATTAACGGTGAGCTAACATAATGCAGCATTCTACAGGTGGAGCCCGAATTAAAACTCCATTACGCATGTGCTGTGTTGCGGTATATCATCAAGAAATTGGGGGGGGGGGGCAAATATTTGCTTTCATCACCATGCAGATGATATGTCAGTGGTGTCAGTGATGTTATTACAGTTATTCTCTTGATAATCGATGATTATCACATCTGCACAATCACAACATTGTTAAAATACACTTTTGTGTGATTTTAAAAAAAAAAAAGCTTGTATGATGTAAGTGGTAGCATACTGATCTCTCCTCCCTTTGATCATGTCAAATGTGTGACTGTGGGAGAAGCCTCAGGTAGTAGTGACCTGTGGAAAATTATGAACTACATATGTATGTGGGTTTTTTTATTGTTTATTTTTGTTTACGTCCAGCAGCTATTAAGTCACAGCTGCTGCTGCTAACACACACATCAGTGACTAACAAGGCTTTTTGTCCATGACTTAAAACTGATATTGAATCTGTGCATGCCGGTGTGTACTGAATGATATCTTTTTTTTTTAGACACATCCAAAACTGCATTGATTTTTAAATGCGTCCTTGCAGGCACTTTGATGTGGGGCTGGTTGTGCATACAATTCAACACAATATCAGGCTGCTAGGCCGGTGGGAAAATAAGTGAAACAGACACAGAGAATATAAAAACCCAGTTTCCTTGTGCCACACTGTTACACAGGCTGTAATTTTACCTTCACAGAAGAAACCATGACCTTCTTTAAATCCTTGACTCTTTTGCATAACACCAAAACTACAATGCATTCATATGATTCATTTATTTATACTGTGTTCATCGAGGTAGCGAGTTAGTTTTAGCTGGTTAGTTGCAATGTAACTTAAAATGTACAGAACCACTAACTGCACTATACTTTTTATTAAGTGATTAAAAATCACTTAATATGGGTTAGCACATGTTTTTATTCCGTTAACGAAACAAAAACACTGACGTTCAAATACACAAGAAGAAAAGAATAAAGAGAGAACACATTTCACAATTGTACTGATATTACTTAAGATGATATTGTCTTTCCTGTACTTCCAAGTATCGTTATGAAGATTTTGCTTTGCACATTCAAATACAATAAATGCATTTTATACTTTACCAAAATGTAAAAAGACATGTTCATTCAGTATTACACAAAACAAAACAAAGTGCATTGCATTGCACAAATAAACCAGCTGCACATTGTCTCATCAACATACCAACATGATTAATCTCTTTAATAATTGCTTTTCTTTTTTTTCATTTGTTTGTCCATAAAATCAGAAAATGTTTTTTCCAGAACTTCAGATCTAAAATATCCTCACTTTTTTTTGTTGTACCCGCAAACCACAGATATTCACTTAAGCATCACAGAGGAGAAATTAAAGCAGAAAAGATTTACTGTTAAGAAGCTGAAATCAGAGAACTTGTTTTTAATAGTTGTTTTTAATAGTTGTTTTTAATAGTTGTGATTAACTGAGTATATTGTAGCCCTAAAATACACAAGACAAGAAAAACATAATGTTGTGTCGGTCTCTCTCCCTGTGCCTCTTCAGGCACAGACTCCCTTAAATCCAGGGTGTGCTGCTGTTTCAAACAGTCCAATAGATTGATTGATTGATTAGTCATGCCTTTTCAGGTGTAGTAATGCCTTGGACACCGTAGGCATCAGCAAGCAGGCTATAGCGCTTTCTTGAGCATGTAGAGAACCTCCTGTCATGGTCAATAACTTTGTCACAGAGTGATAAAAACTCCTTGTCCCTGACACAGATGAGGCGCACATGCATCCGCACGCTCGCATTCAACACGCATGCACCATTTTTTCTGTTATGTGTTTTCCCTTGTCCTTTACAAGTCTACCCCCTCTTGGTAGTTGTTGTTATCTGCCTTCACCAGTGGAAATAATGACATAGCAATTTAAAAACAGTAACATTACTTAATAAATCACTTCTGTCAGTTTTTTGCAGGTCATCAGTGTGTGGAGCTCAGGGGGAGAAGTTGCTATGTTGGCCTGCTCAGCTGATTGGTCTTAATTAGGTCAAAAACTGCACTCTCTCTCTCTCTCTCTCTCTCTGGTCCCCTTTACATCTGGCTTTAAAATGCATTTCCTGTGATCGTATTGAGACGCATTGAGGACAGATTGGTATACAATACGCTAAACCACTTTGGGAGGTGGTCTGAGATGCATTGTGACCACATTGAACAGAAGTGTAAATGCAATGAGTCTCCAAAGCGTCTCCACTCCACCCACAACAACTATGTGAGCGTAAGATTACTATTGCAACAACACATCATCAGTAGGGTAAAACTAACCTGTCTCACGACGGTCTAATCCCAGCTCACGTTCCCTATTAGTGGGTGAACAATCCAACGCTTGTAAATACTGTACGTTGGTGGCTCCGAGCAAAGCTAACGTGAAACCGCGCAGTCTCTTGTTGATGTTGTTGATCTTCTGCTTGTCAAAGACTTTGTCTTCTTTCCCCGCTTTGAAAAGCAAAAACAAAACAAAAATAAAAGCAAAGAGGAGTCCATACAATAGCGCAACTTCAGCTAACGTTGTCATTGTTGATACGGTGACACATGGTGTGACACAAAAAAGGAAGGGATGACCGTGATTGGATATTGATGTGGACACTAGAGGCGCATGTTAATACTTGGTGTAAATGCATGTGGTGAATCATTTTTTTAAAGCTCCAAGCTCTAACCTCTGTCGCCAACACCCCGAATTTACCCCACGCCTCAGGTGAGCCTGCAGCACTTTCAGAAAGGACGACTCGAGTCATGTTTCAGAGACCTGGGGTTAATATCTTAACCAAAAGGTCTTAACATTCATTTCACCTCACTGGTGTCAGAGAATGGGAATAATTCCCAAACCTAAATTTTGCATCCATCTCACTTTAGTGGTGTAGCTGCTATGCTTTTTGCTGCTATGCCTGTGTCTTGTTGCTGCCCTTTGTCTGCGTAAGGCAGCACCAGTATGAGCTTATTATTCCTTCTGTATTAGCCCAAATGTAGCCATTGCCTGTGGCTACCTCTGTATTAGGAAGATAAAAAGTAGCGATCCAGGTATAGCCCACATATTGAAAATCTCAGTCAGTCATCCATCAACATGGGAATATTAGAAATACATTACCATTTACTCCTTTACATTTGACTCTTACCCATAAAATACTTTCAGGATCGGACTCACTCTGCCGTCTCCTCATGAAAAACATCCCTCCTCCTCTCATACTTCAGAATGCTGTGGCCAACCCCAACCCAGTCTATATCCTCAGGCCTACATCTACAGTTTTTTTATCTTCCTCCTATTCTTTCACCTCATTTTCTGTCCTGATATTCCTCTAGCCCCTGCCCATTTCCCCAGTCCTGTCCTCATTTCTCTGCCGAGCTCTAGCGAACCATTGTCCTTGCCCAGCTCATTGATGGTGCCACTAAATCATATCAGATTCTTCCTCGTACAGAGCATTAGCTTCCCTTGCTCTGTTATTGCTAGCTTTGGCCCACTGGCATCTGGGCTCTGCACCGTTCTGTTTACAACTGTCCTCCCGCCTTCACACACACACACACACACATGCCTGAGATTATTTTCAGCAGACTGCAGTGGAGATAAATGGCTCCTGTGTTGTCCAGCCACAGGTTGGAAGAGCCTGGAGGGAAAAAGATCCATCTGAGAGTCCTGTTATGCAGGGAAGGGTTTGGGGGGGATAACAGCAAAAAGGTAGGGGCGACCTAAAAATTGAATCATAAAGATTACAGCACACATGCTTCAGGGTGATTAGGAGCCAATGACGGCACCGAAGCAAAAATGGGGGGGGGGAAGTGTCAAGTCTTTTCTTGACAGTTCTGTCCATAGAGAGTGTGTTTAAGATAGCATATTGTTTTCATGTATTAATAGTATGAATGTAAATGAGTAGGTTTATTAATGTTCATAAATAGCTGATCAGTGAGCTGACAAGAGGGGGGAGACAGCAAGAGGTATGAGCCATCTGCTTCACAACAGGAGGAGGATATATCTGTCTGGGAATTACCTACTGATGGGCAACACCTGGGAGAAAAAACATGACTCACTTTGTAAAAGTTTCACAGGATCTGTCATAAATTACAAAAGATGACTTTTAACCAGATAATATAAATTCATTTAACACAATTGTCATGTTACTCTTTGTATTATAGTCTGAAAAGACCCATTTCTTTCGATGTTAAACTATAGTTTAACATGATTGGGTATCATAAAAAGTCCGTACTTAATTGTTTTTAAATCCCATTATTGTGCCTTTGTGTACTAGTAATTGAGTGTGCAGTGTTGCTGAGAGAGGGTAATATCCTCCCTTTTATTTATCAGCGGAACATCTGTTAGCCTCAGGATTACTGACAGCTGATGCCACAACAGTAACAAATATGAGTCAGAGGCTTGTGCGTTCCCATCAGCCTGTTGTAATACATTCTTCTTTTCTTTTATTTGCATTAAAACACCTGAATGAAAACACACACACAAAAAAAGAAGTGCAACTAAACCACAGTTGAAAAGCAGTGCATAAGGGATATCAAAATAAGCAAACCTTCACAGTTTAGTGTAAAGCAGTGATTCACTTTTGTCTGCCAGAGTCAAGCTGGAGACGTGTGTGTGTGTGTGTGTGTGTGTGTGTCAGTGCTGGGGTGGCAACTGAGATGCCATTGGTATGTTTTATTTGAACAACATTTGTAATACAAAATATTCTGGGATCTAGTTTTTGCTTGAGTTGGAGTGGTTGTTATAACTATTAATAATTAATAATTATTCTAGATTAATTTTGTTTGTAAATGTGGAAATAAAAGCGAGGGAGGTAAATTAATTGAATGCACCAGATATACTAAAGATTAAAAGGGTGATTAAATGTAATTTCATTCTTTAAAAAAGAAATCAGTTTAAAAATAGATCCTCGAGAGACTTGTTTACATCATTGAATATATAGACAATGTGCTGTATTATTATATGGTGTAGATTTATGTTCACTCTTTAGATCTGTGACTTAAGTAACAATGGTGTGATTATGCATTTATTTGATTGAAATTACATATGTTTGAATTATCTGCTGCCTCTCTCTGGTCAAACACCAGCTACTACATTCAGTATTTGCCATTGGCTTTCTTCGTCCACACGTGTGTCACTGGTACACTCATTCATCAACCTCTATGAGAGGTACGAGGTTCTTTGTCCAAGACTCCTCACACTTTAATAAAGGCCAGCGCTGTCGCTTGAACGCCTTTACTGAGCAACTCACACAGCTGCGACTCGGTGCCTCAGTTAGCCTCAGAAGAGGGGGTTTAGTTTTCATGCTTGGGGGAGGTGGATTTGGGTTGGAGTATTGATAAAATGTTAATGTAAATAATTGCAATGGAAACAGATTCAGTAAATAAAGAAGACGTGTGGAAATCAAGTGAATGAAATGTCCCCCCTGCGTCCACATTATGCTGTTCTGTAAAAGTAGGAGAAATGGTGGAAACAGTGGAAACGGCAAACCATAGCAGACATGACCATTTATCAACTGCTACTGGCAATCTTTAATTACATCATCAATTTGTGCCACTTTATCCTTCTGTGGTGACCCAGACTTTTGTGCCAACTACTGCTGAACTCTCCCAATATTTGCTTTACAGCCCTGGATGGAATCACACATAAATGTGCATTTTCAAATCTTTATTGTACAATTCACACAAGGAAATTTGCAGTACACCTTAATGGAAGTGCAGCTTGTAGACACCACGACTGTGCTTCTAAATGAGATGAAAATGTATTCTTTTGTTACACCATTCAGAGGTGTAACAAAAACCACACCACCATCTGTTAATTTAACTATACAGAGATTTTCAAAGGGGAGAATAAAAGAAAGAATGTGTGTTATGAAGAGCCAGAGGTCTCATATGAAAAGGCCACCCTCTTCATGAATGACCACCAAAAAAGTCAAAGTCTTTGAACGCAAGTCTGTCCAAAAGTGATGTCCATTTGCATACACTTTGGTAGTATTTGAGGTCATTAAGTCAGGTGGTAGCCGCTGTGTTTCTTAAACCTGCAGCAGGCTTTTAATACAGTTAATCACTGTATAAATCTCTGCCAATATACTAACTCGTTTCCCGTCTCAACATCTACTTTACATCCGTCCTCGTCTTTGCAGTCATTTTAAAGTCCAGATGTTCCTTTATTTTCCATGTAATCATACACAAACAGCATGCTTCTGCCTTATTATAATTGTAATGACTTGGGAGCCTTCAAACAAATCTTTAGTGCAATTGAATTGCACAGTCTGTGCACAAAATGTCATATGCTATAGTGTCCTTAAAAGATCCAACAACAAACTGTGTGAGTGAGAGAGAGAGAGAGAGAGAGAGAGAGAGAACAGTAGCTATCATTGGCTGAAAGTCCCCATGTTTTTTCCGAGAGAATGCCATGGTTAAGTAGGGTTCTCCTCCCTGTCGTCTCGGTGTTAAAAAGTTCTTCTCGTTGCGTTGGTGGGCATGGCTGACCTACATTCTGAGGTCCCTAACATCTCACCTGCAGTTCATCATCTCATCACGACTCCTGCTCAGATACCTGGCTTTCAGCTCCAGTGTTCACCAGATCGTTCAGCTACCCAGTGTGGTCTTGTCTTTTTGGTGCAGCTCCCCTTTCTTCCTGTTTGGACACCACGGCTGATTTAATCTCCCTGCCTGCCTTTCAACCTGGACGCCCAGCTCTCTGCTTCAACTCATCCTGCCCACTTTCCTTAATCTCTGGTGACACATCATGGTCACTTTTATTTGTTAATATAATACATTTATAATATAACCTTTAAATTATACAGTGTATTTCCAGCACAACTCGCATGTGCTGTTCATAAAATCTCAGTGATCAGAGGAGTTATCTAAACTATCTAAATGACTCTGCATATTTGTTATATTTAGGCATCTTTTTTTTCTTGTTTTCTTGCAGTCCTTTGTTTTTGCCTTAAGGCTGAGGCCTTGAAAAGCACCACTATACCAGAATGTATACCAGTCTAATATTGCTGGCTGACTGGGTTCATATGAAATGATAATTAATCTACAATAAATGATTATGTTTTAAAGAGTTTAGCCTTTATCTTTTAATAAAGACTGAATACATTTACAACAACCTTAATAGATTTTGTTTCCCATCAGCCAATAGTCAACCTGAAAGATAACTGAAAAAAATGAATATAAATTTTAAAAAATATCATTTTTATGGTTTCCTTATCTCCAGATTTTTATGAAATCCAAATTACTTCTTTGTTTGCATCGCACTTTTTAAAGTTGCTAAGATAGTCTTTATTGGGAAATGGGGTCGAAACAAACTCCCCAGTCATGACTATTTGTAATTCTAACACTGAAGGCTTCACAAATTATACATAAAGCACATAAATATAGCACATAAACTTTCCACACAGTGTGGAAACTTTATTTTCTGTATCAGTTTTTGTTCCAAGAGTACAATATTCACAACTATGAGAGTATATTTTCAATTCATGTGCACTGAGTCAAGATTTTGTTTTATTTATTTATTACTTCTACATGACATCTCCAGTACAGACTTGTGACAAACAAAACTGCAATTGGAAATTAGCAGGTGGCCAAAATGTTCATCGGCGTTGATATTCTGCTGGAGAGTTTCTGCTTCTGCAAACGTAGCTGGTCTCTCCCTCTCAAGCTCATCAAACGTCTGCCGTCTTAATGGGAGCTGGGAGTCCATTCAGTCACTTCTCTGCACACACACACACACCATTGGGAGGAAAGTAGGTGTGCATGTGTGTGTGTATGTGTTAAGGCTTTAAACACAACAAGGTGGATCCAAATTCTCAACTCCACAGCAGGGAGGAGAAAAAAAAGAGGATGGCAAAAGTACAACAAAAAAAAACACTCATAAGGATGATCAAAATCTATACTCAAAAACTTAACTTTTACTTGAGTCGTACTTTTAGTGAAATGGTTCTTCGACTGTGAGGCAAGACATACAAAAACGAACTGCCACAAGATGTGGGAAACAAGGAATATTTATACATGAGGTGGAACCAATGAGGGGCGGGGTTGGCAACTTCAATCTGGAGGGAAAAATCACACAAAGGGAGGAAGTCAAGATCTGAAGTACAAAATAAAGCAGGAAGTGCGTGACAAGACTGGACATGAGTGACTTTAACTAAACATAAACAGACACAAAAGACCAACATGGACTAATCAAGACATGATAAAACATGAAACACTAAACACATGACAAGACATAACATGTCTGTATAGTAGATGGGCGTGAGGACACATTTTAATTCATTTCTGTGTATGAATTCAATTGATGGCACATTATGTTTTCTGCACTGTAACTGGATAAGTAATCTCTGCACATGAGTCGGAGTACATCAGGGTCACATAGAGCAGCAGAAGAAAAGAGTCAGAACTGAAGCAATGGTGCAAAGCAGTACTTTGTTGATGTCTAATGATGTCTATAGTATTTTATTTAGCTTTTTATTTTTGTGGCTTTGTTTATTTGTTTTTATTTTTTGTATCTCAATTTCATTTCCACATGTGTAGTGTAACTTGTGAGCTCTCTAAAATAAGGTTATGCATTTACTGATGTATTAAAGTACAGGGAAAAAAACATGTAATTGCTACACTTTTCAAGTTCAGACTGGATATGCACAAACACAAACTGGATTCAATCATCAAAAGCACACAAATGCAGAAATCCATTGTCTACCGCTTTATCCTCCACATGAGGGTTAACGGGTCACTGGAGCAAATCCCAGCTGACAGAGGGTGAAAGGCAGGGCTACACCCTGGAGGGGTCGCCAGCATCGCAGGACAAACACAGAGACAAAGAACCATCCATGCTCACATTGACAGGTGTGGGCAAGTAACAATGTTCATATAACCACTGCCTGTTTGTGGACTGTGGGACACATGCCAACTCCATGGAGAAAGGCCCTGATTCTGACCGGGTCATGAACCCGGATCTTTTTGTAGCAAGGCAACAACGTTGACCAGTACACCACCATGTGACCCCTCTTCACACATCATGTTAGATTATTATCATACATTATTTGTGTGCATGTGTGTGCATTCAGGTGTCTATGTGTGCAACTGAACAAGCAAATAGGAGGATGTCAGGTTCCAGAACTAAGTACAGCACACAGTTGCACCGTATAACACTAAAAGCTAGGTATTGGAGTCATGGTGTGCATTATCACACTTGTTTTGACAGTGTGTCTGTTGGGCATTGGATCTTACTTTTGTTAAGTTTTTTCAGCATGAGTTTTCTCTGGCTTTACTCACTGTCTTGTGATTGTTTGCCCGGACCTATTTTGTTTGCTGTTCTTTGTTCCTTGGCTTCCTGTGTCCCTGCTCTTCTCTTTTTGTTTTTTGATAAAATATATTGGATTTTTTGTTTTTTACAATTTGTTTTGCTCCTCTTTGCTTCCTCTGTTTTGCTGCCCAGCACTGTATTGTAGTTCATGCTACATCACTGATGAGTTTTGCAAGTCAAGTCAATGATCAGCAGTCGCTAAAGCTGATTTTGACCTCTAAAATAAGCACCCAAATGACCATCCCACATTCAAATGTACTTTTACTTTGGATATGTTAGAAATATTGGTCAACTGATACCGAGTTGTTGCACAACTGTGGTAGAGCCATGAGTTGATTCCCCAGTATCAGTGACTTTTGTGTACATGTTTTTATGTGAAAGAGGGAGAGACATAGCGATACAAACAATTCTGCCTTGTTAACTTTGTTGCATCTTGCCTGGGAACATCACAATCTGTAATTTAAAAGAAATACACACATCACATAAATTATGTTAATAAAACACTCTACACATCAAATCACAGCCCAGCATCATGGCAGCGTAGGTTTACATTATATCCCACAAACACTTGACACCTGAAAAAGCCCTGTAAAGTTTTCCACAAGTTTTCAAACTCTTCCTCAGGTATAAACCAGCATTTCCAATATAATACAAGAAGTAATCTCCTTCATCCACATATGCACTGAAGGTACTCCGGGTTTCCTCCAGGACTGTGCTATCACCCTCCTGGCCTGCAGGAGTCTTTCAAGGCCACCTGCTTTGTTAACAACAAAGTCCTTTGGAACTATACCCAGTACGCATAGTTTTACTTGGTGGGGCACATTCACTCCAACAATATGAACACTTCCAATAGTGGTTTATTTGGGGACAATCCCACACACAGTGAAACACAGTATCCTTTCCTTCTAAATATTTAAGTGTCTGGAATCTCAGGAGACCAATGATTAAATTTACTAGGGGTGATGTATGTTCTCATTAGCCATTTTGTAATAGCTTCATTGAATGGTTTTGAGCATTTAAATGTTGTTTGGTCTGCACGGCATACAATATAGATTTAGTGAAAGTTCTGTATTGATGATTGCTCAATACACACCCAAGCTAGGGAGGCCTCTGTTGAAAAATCAAAACATGGCTGAGGGTAATTGAGCAGACTGATAAGTTTAGGAAGTGTTAGGCCTTCTGTTTCTTAAGGCAGACATAGTAGTGTTTATCTTTTTTTTTACAATTCTAAATTAATTTACTGATAATGGTTTTAAAAATAATAAATCTGGTAGTGGAAATGGACAAACTTAAAGTTTTTATAGTATACTTGTATCACTGAAATATGCATTGTCATCCATTGGGCCAGAGTTTCTTATACCTCACTCAGTAGTGGGTCACAATTGTGTAATACCAAGGTAGACAAATACATCCTGTCCATTAATAAATTGGGTTGTTATTAAGGGCTTGCTTAATTTCATCTCTGTTTAAAAATAAGATTTAGAATTGTTAATCTAAAATTTACCAAATCCACAATCATTCACTCACACACTCACACACTCACACCTATGGTCAATTTAGAGTGTCCAATTTGCCTAATCCCCAGATCTGCATGTTTTTGGGAGGAAACCGGAGAACCCGCAAACTCCCTGCAGAAAGGCCCTTGTTCCAACCACCTCGCAAACCCCAGGTCTTCTTGCTGTAAAGGCAAGAGTGCTAACCACTGCACCAACCATGTGTTTCACATTTACCAAATATTTCTATTAAATATAACAGGTTTGGGATGCTAATAGATTAGTCAAAAAAAAGGATCATCGCATCATCATAAAGATGTTCTTCCTATCTGAATACCCAGCAGGTCCTCACGCATCCTAATACCCGAAGGCTCTATTGGCTCTATCCGGGTAGAACGTTCCAAAGTCACTGGTATTTGTCATAACACTAGCTGGTTGGGTTTGTGAAAAAAAATAATCACCAAATCCTATCTAGGAAAAACATTAAATAAATATTGCCATTCTATAGGGTACAAGCAATATAGTAGCCTTGTATTGTGGATCTACACATCACCCATCCAACACAAAGCAAAGAATTGGGACTCTGTGTCCAGCAGTACCTGTCGACAACGCACTATATTATACTTCCCAATGGTATGTACACTGCTCACCCAACATAAATATGGAACTGATGGCTGAATTCACATTGCCCATTATCCATGTCCATTTAAGTCTGTGATGTCCTGAGTTAAAGTATAAATAAAATACAAATGTTGTCAAAATTGCAGTATTAGTGAGTCCAATAAGTATAGAAAGAAATGTAAGTCAAAGGATGCTGGAGCTGTCTTCAGCAAAGACATTCTGGTCAGCACCTTGGACAGCTCCTATGACAACGCATCGCACTGTTTCTTCAGTGTTCAGTCTGTTGTTAGGTTGAAAGTATTGATATATTATCTGGTTCTTCTCAGCCTCTAAGCCCATTTTTTTTTTTTGCTTTGCATTCACACACACACACACACACACACACACACACACACACACACACACACACACACACACACACACACACACACACACACACACACACATTGTTGTTAATACAACAGAAGGTTGCTGGCCTCTTCACATCCATCTTTCCTGCTCACCTGAAAAGACATGGGACAGGGTGGCTAGAAGCGTCCCAATGGCACAAAAGACAAATAAGTCAGGGAAGGGCAGTTGAAGGAAATGTTCACTCAACAAAGTTGTGGAAGTTTCATTTTATATCACTGAGGTCATTTATTTTTTGACAATAACTGAGATAAAGGTGTTCTGCACTGTTCCCCAGAGCCCGTCTCACCTGTAGACAGACAACATGAGTTAATGCTCTATGCTTGGACTAGATATCACTTCTTAAATATAGTATGGTTTGTAGTGTTGCTTTCGTTGTTTCTACAGTGTTTTCATTGATTTTGATATATTCCTTTTTTTTTTTGTTTGACTGTTTTCTACATAGTCACACTGGAATATGATACTGACCTCAGAGCTCTGGCCAAATTGCTATTGCAGATTTAACAAGCCGTATTCAAGCAGACACACATTTTCTCTCTCCTTGTCTCATCTGAAATGTGTCCTATCTTAGTCCGGCAGGATGCAGCTCAGTCTCTGCTATAATCAACTCACACCTGACAATGTTCAGTTCAGATGTATATGAAAGACAACTCCAGTCAGTCAGTATCAAGCCGCCCCTGCATTAATCTCTCGCTCACTTCCCCCCCCAGTCACCACTGACTCTCTTGCTCCTTGTCTCTTTCACTTTCCATTTTGTCTCAGTGTGTCTCTGTCAGTTGTCTGCCTTTCACTAAGAATTAATTTCATGGAGATAAGACAAATGCTGTTGCCTCTACACTCTGCCATGTAAAAGTAAAAATAAAATCTAGTTGAGCATGTTTCATTGGATTGGGGTTAAGGGAAATGGGGGTGAGTTGACTGCTACAGCATGTCAACCAAAAGAAATGTCACACCCAAGATCATGTCACAGTGTAGTCGGGGAATGAAAAAAAAACATTATATTACAATAAGTTATTCATATACCAGCAGGACTTAGCCCTTTAACACCTAAGCCTCAATATGTCTGTCTTGACATTTTTGCTTATTTTAACCATAAAAGGGAAACAAGTGCTTTTGCCCATTTTTTGAGTAACGTTCAATATCTTTTATTTGTTATTTATTTTATTTTAATTTTTTTTCAACTCTCTCCTCTCTGGTGACAAAGAGGCTGATTCACTGGCTTCCTGCAACAGTGCGAGTGAAATTACCGTAATGACCACATGTTGCCTTTGATGTGGATTACTCTTAATGAAGACACAGTGAGCAGTCCTTTCCTTGTTGCTAATATTGGTTTATTTATTTATAAGTTGTATAATGCTACATCTTTGTATGTGTTACACTCTTAAATAGACTTAAATAGACAGGACTCCGTAAGTAACTAATAAAATGCATGAGCACACTGTATAATAAGAGAAAAGGTGTGTTTACAAAAGAGAATGAGGCAGAAGTAGGAGGATGTTACAAGATTCATTAGTTTTTCATTAATTCTATTAGTATAAGGTGGCAGATTGGTTTGTACTTTTTGTCTTCTGCCTGCATAAACCAAAGATTCAGGACTGTTCTCTCACTTTAGTGAACCAAATGTGAGTGCAACTGTTGAGCAAGGAATCAGTTTAATAACAAAAGTGTATTAATGATGAAAGATAATGTCAATTTTTTTATGCTGAGTAATGTTTGTAGGCTTTTTCATCTTGGTTAGTATCCTGCAATATGTAGAAGTTGTTCTGCAAAAATGTTTAAAAAAATAAACAACTTGATCCTCAAAGAACATGATCATGTGTTCAAGCAGTCCAAAAACATGCAGAGGTTAATTGGACACTCTAAACTCACCATTGGTTTGACTGTGACAGTGAATGGTAGTTTGTCTCTTTATGTTGGCGGAGAGGATAAAGCGGTAGACAAAGAATGAATGAACTTGATCCTGATCCTTTACAGCAGTACGGGTCATACACATTTCCAAGACACGTCAGAATTGTCCTCATCTCACACACCTGTTTTGCCAGCAGCTTAGTGTGAAAGACCATAATAAAGACCTCAGACTGCTCACTTAAACAGAGACACCTGCACTGCTGTTCCACCTGTTCACATTCCTCCTCTCCTTTCAGTCCCATGGTGTGTTTCCTTCTGCCCTTTAATCTCATATTCACGCTGTCCTCTCTCAGGCCCTTACTATCACACTGCAATGTATCTGGTCTGTGTGGTTCTGAGTTTCTGTGGTGGACTGCAGCTCCTAGAAGAGCAAAATAATGGTATAGCCTCTATGGTTCACTCATTTTGTTTATGCTGGCCAGTCTTCTTTCCTCTGTCATCACATCATGCTGTGACATTTTACCCTGGAGGTATGTGACCTTTATCATAGAGCAGAACCCAGTGTTGCCTCGGCTAACTACTGACCCTCTCACAGGGAGCTCATTAGCCAGCCACACTCTCAACGGTCACTTTCTAGACACTTGGGCAATTAGGATCTTTACAAATACCACCAATAGAAAAGGGCCAGCTGTGTGTGTGTGTGTGTGCGTGAGAGTGTGGAAGTGCATGTGTTACAAGTGCATGCTTTACCTGTAGTGCAGATACCCAGATATGCAAAGGAAACATGGACAGCTTAGAAACAACCCAGCTCAAATTTGACTGGAGACTGAAACAATGAACAGATGCTCAAGAAACTAATAATATTAACAATAACAATAATAATAATAATAACAATAGGTTCTTGCACCACTGTGTGGTGCTCGGGGCTAATAATATAGATAATAATAACAGAAGAAGAAAAAGATAAATACTGAATCAAAGTATGTACAAAATTATTAGATCAATTAAGCCACAAAAATGTCCAGTGGACAAACATTATCTACAACCATGTAGTATATATACATATATATATATAGAGAGAGAGGGAGAGAGATAGTTTTTGTAGTTGGCCCGTTGCACAATAGACATTTTGACATGCAACTGAATTATTTACATCTGTGATTTTCCCTCTGTGAGGTGTCACAATGGCTCCTGTGTTTGTGCCCATATGTTTGTGTCAGTATGTCCCTTTGGTTTATGGTCTGCGTGTCATGTAAAGTGCAAACAAGCCGTTGACCCTCTCGTTACCCTGCTATTGACCTTGTTATTGCTACAGGTTATCCAAGGTATCCACAGCAACAGCCACAACGTGTGTTTGAGCAATATTAGTACCTGTGATTTCAAGACTTGATGAGAAACCACATCCAATATGGATCCAGTTGTCAATGACACAGAGACTTTCAGGTAGCAGCTGGAAGATCAACATGAGGCCATTAAACATTAGAGAGGACATGGTCTGAGGTTCTGAGCAGTGGTTATGTAATAGCACACTCCAAATGGCTGCGCTTTGAAGATCACATTATATGTATTTGCAATATCTTTGAAGTGACTGATGGTCTATGTGGGATATCACTCACATGTCACACAAACTGGACCCTGTAGACTGACAAATGAAATAAAATTAGACAGTTAAAAGAAATCATCACTGTTATTTTGCACAAATTCAAAAACTGAACTACCAAGACTTTTAACCCTTAAAACAGAAAGCATTTTGGCTGCTTTTTTTCCTTTACTATGTTTAAATGTACAGTATATACAGAGGCCATGAGAATGTGCAATATAGAGTGTCTGATATCCTTTTTTTCAGCACAACCTCGACAATGTGATCGAATATATATATATATATGTATATATATACCAGGCATCAAATATATATATATATGTATATATATACCAGGCATCAAACCCAGTACCTTCTTACTGTGAGTGCCGTGCCGCACCAAGAGTATCCAGAGAGCCACCAAATTACAAGAAACAGTGAATCGTTACACAACAGAAGTCCATTAACCCACATTGTATCTCCTGTCCTGCCTGTTATGGACATAAAGGTGGTGCGCTGATAAAGTTATGTGGAGGCAAAGATGGATAAAGAGGAGGATGAATAATGAGAGAGAATTAGAGGGGAGCTCCTCAAAGCAAACTCGCGCTCCGAGGTGAAGCGAACACCCGATCCATGACTGTGGTATCCTTCATTAGACGATCCATCTCATTAAGCAAGTCTAGCCGTAGGCCACACTGATGCGCCCAGAGAAATAAGCCTTTATTTAGGAAGTAAGGCCAATTAGCATTTTCTTTGTGAAATCTTTCTAATGAGGTAGCAGACTTTGACATACAGCCACTAGAAGTTCAGCTAAATGATTTGCTGTGTCTTTTGTCAGCACTCCCCTGGGCAATATGCAATAGGCTGTAAATATTTACAGTTCAGAGACTCGTGGTGGTTGCATTAACAGCTGTTTGTTGGAAAAGGTTAAAGTGCTGTTTGTATCAGCATTACATGTGTTTGTATACTGGAGTGGTTGTATGAAGATGTGCAAGTGTGTATGTTTTCTGCTGTCACTCTCTCTCTCTCTCTCTTAATCACCATAGGTCTTGGTATGGTGACACACATTTTCTTCTGGAAACATCACTTAATCCCTTCACTTCATCTGCAGCCTGCTAATCCTGGACAGAGGGAGAGGTTAGACAAGAAGAGGGAACATGTTGAAAAATATACCCACCTGTGAAAACACCAAGTGCACCTTTATTCAGAGTGCTTGGATTGTCTATGCTATGTGAGTTTTTGTTTGGGGAAATGAAATGTTAGAATAGAATCAGTTATTTTTGCACACAAACCAATTAGTGATAGTGAATTTGACCTCTGCATTGAACCCATCCATACAACACACCAGTAGTGAACACATACAGGAGCAGTGGGCATATGGTATTAGATTTGTGTCAATACACAACAACACTTTTTAAGAAGCACACAACACTTAATGAATTGAGCAAACAAAAATTAACCACAAAATCAAAATAAACAAATTGCAAATAGCGATTAAATCATTCCAAAATATTGTTAATATTTTATTTATTTGTTTCATGATCAGAATTTTGTTTGTCACTTGGAAGCTGCCTGCTGATTGGCTACTGAGTTTTGGAGGGACAGCTCACTGGACCAGAAGTAGTCATGTGCTTGACTAGATGATGACTGGAACGTTTATAATCTGACAAACGTTAGATACTTACAATTATAAGTTCCAGACGGACAGCATGTCTGCTCCCTCAGTCTCTCCAAAACTGAGGGAGCGCAAACAAAATTCCGATCATTGCAAACAAATGTGTATTTTAAAACAAATAAAATATAATATTTCTGAATGATTCAATCGATATTTTATTTTAAATGTTTGTATTTTGATTTTGTCGTTAATTTTTGTTTGCTCAATTCACAATGTGTTGTTTGAAAATATTGACATAAATCTAATTCCATATGGGCAGTACTTATGCACTGCCATATTAGCCAAAATCTTGGATCGAAGTGCCACAGAGATGGAGGAGCTGACAATAATCCAAAGACAAATCGAGTTGGACATTGCAGCTATGTTCATGGTCAAGATGTCAGACATTATCTGTCTGAACAGCAAAAGAATTCACTCATTTCAGAATTTCCGACTAATCAAAATAGCCGTCTTTTAATCATGAGGGCTCAGTTTCTGTCTTGTTACAGAGCCACAAAAAATGAGAAGTGGAAAAGATGGAGAAAGATGGAAATGAGGAGGTGCTGCTAAATCCCAAACTCCTCTGACCAGACCATTGGTTGCTGCTAGCTAATCATGGCTATCTAATCTCTCCTGCCCCCTGCTGATTCTTCTGGGTAACAGGTGGTTTTAACCTCAGTAACAAGAGTGAGGATGAGTCCTGCAGACAAAAGAAATAGCAGAAGAAAATGTTATAATCCTTGTGGGATGAATGAGTGAACAAGAAGTGGAGAAAGAGGGAGAAAGTGTGTATCACAGGACAGTGAGCTTGATCTGAAAACCGACTATGAGTAAGAAAGAGTGGATTTGCTCTTAAACACTTAAAACCATTCATCCCAAATCAGCATTGTTTATTAATAAAGCAATTTAAGCTGAAGAGTCTCTCAATATTTCTCTCTCTCTCTCTTTCTCTCTCTCTCTCTCCCTCTCCGTCTGTTGTCTCTCTTAAACTCTCTCTCCTCTCCTGCCTCTTGCTTTGTCTTTGTAGCCATGGGCGATGACTGAATAATTCTGTTTGAGATTTGTGAAACTAAGGGAGAGGGCGACATCTTGACGCGCTGAATGTGAAAACAGTGATCGCTGAAAGGTGAGCGATGCGCCTCAGATTCACAGCTGAGAGAGGACACATTGTTTTGGTTGTATTTGAATGACACAGAAGACAGCGATGTGAAATAGAATAGAATAGAATAGAATAATCGGATGAATTTGAAGTGTATTCATGTTTTAAAATAAAATTTGCTTGGTTTTCATAGCCTTGGAATAATCCTTGTATATGTCTTCTAGGCAGCGGCCTCGCTTCGTGAGTGCTAACAGTGTGTTCCACATTTTGAAGCAGAAGCTTACTATGCAAACAAAGAAGAGCAGAATCCTTTCTGTATGTGAAGGCCACCGTGAATTCCTGATGCCCTTGGAAAAGGAATGGTCAAGCAGAGGACTACTCAGTTTGTGGCAATCTGCAGTCTCACCATTAGATGTCACTAATACTTATACACTGGACCTTTAATCAATAATAAAGACACAATAAAAGACTCAAATGACACACTAGGAAAGTGATAATAGTGACAATGGTTCATTATCAACAGTCTCTCACAGTCGATGATGAAGGAGAGGAGATCACAACTCGAGTCTATTAGTTGTGCATTTGTTGGCTCTGTATCTCTCCCCCTGAGGGGAGGGAGAGAGAGAAAGATCCTTTATTGTGCAGTTGCTTTGCATTCAGCCAGAGTAAATGTGTACTAGAGCAGAAGTGGTTCCAGTCGCACGCTGAGCCGATTTCACCACCCACTTGAGAGCTTCCTGTCCTGTTCAGTGCAGCAAAATGTCAGCAGCCTCTCAATGGTCACACATTAAGGATACCAACAGTTTTTGGTGTAGGTGGGAATATTAAAACTTACTGAAGAAGTCTCTGCTCGGTCTTATTCACCTGGTGGTTACTGTAATATAAGTGTAGTCCACATGAGATAAGGTGAGGGACGTGGACTGACAGAAAGTTTAAGTGCAACAAAGGCCTTATGTTACTAGATAGATAGACAGAGAGAGAGAGATCTAAGCCATTCCTATTACACACAACTTAATTATAGACTATGTATCCCATCACGAAATATTTACATGTTTATAGTATTTTATACAATGTTCTTACTTGACTTTAAACACGACCATTTCCATTACCTTCCTGGATTAAACTGCAGTGCTTCATCCTTATATTTATTTAAAATGTTTCAACTGATTTATGTTTTTGCTCTGCTTTAATTCATCTGTTCCATAATTTAACCGCCGGGATTGAAGCACACTTACTTGTCCTGGCACGCTGCATTTTCAGATTTAGTCTCCCTCTTATATTATTATTAAATTCTATCCCCCTTGCTTCTCTGAAAACAATGTCTTTATTTTATTTGGAAGTAAATTATTTCTTGCTTTGAATATTATGTGCGCTCTTCTAAACTGAATCAGATCTGGAAATTTTAGAGTTTGTATTTTTAAGAGTAACTCTTGAATTGATGATGATTTAATGTTGTTATGAGCATTTATGCACGTGGAAGCCATGTGTTGTTCACGTATTCACTCATGACTAAATCCAAATGAGTCATATGAGACTGTGGTGGTCTTACATTGTTATTTTGTACATATAAAGTAGCATTTATTTGCTCGGCTGAATCACTTAATCAAGGAATCAAATCATTTTCATATGCAGTCGATACAATTAAACCTTTAAGACACATACATACATATAACACACACACATTCAGTTCATACTTTATATAAAGGCCAAAAATCATCAGTAAAAATAGAAAACACACAAAATGATGTTTGCAAAATGAGGCAGGCTTTAAATACTGGGTGCTGCAATAACATGGAAGCAATCCAAGAGATAGAATAGATTCATTAAATAAATAATCACGATATAAAGTTAGATGGGAATAAAATAAAAAAACAAATTAGAGACAAAGTAGAAAATACTTGGGGGTAAAAATGGCTAAAATGTAAATTAAGAGACATAAAGACTCTAAGTAAGCTGCTGATGCTCGTTCAAAATGACTTTTGAAGGGGATGCTCTATCTCCATTTAGCAACTATTAGAGTAAAAATAAATGAAATTAAAAAACTTTTCTCTTGGAAACTACTGTTTCCAACTGTAGTTTTTTTTTTTCTTTTGTTTGCCATGACTTATCATATTAGGATTCAGTAAATGTGCGTTCTTGTTTTTGTGCCTTTTTACTGTTACATACAACGGATAAAATGCAGAAAATACAATGCGTCGTAAAATGTTACATGACTGAGATATGAGGTCTTCTTCTGTCAACAGATGCATCATAAATACCAGAGTTGCATCTCAAAACATGAGTACTAAATGCTGCAATAATGAGCAGCATCTGTTGGCTAAACCATTTGTGGTGCGGTGGTGGTGGTTTGAACTGCTGCCAAAGTGATACAATTATTGTCAAACACCTGCTGAATGATACTCTATATGAGTAATTACAACATGTGTCTTTATCAGTCGCTCCAAACAGAGTAATGCAAATATATCTATGCATAACATGCAAGACACAATAATTACATTTAGCCCTAATTTTCCGGAACCGTAAACACAAGAGCAAAGGAGCATGCATGTGCGTGTGTGTCCTTGTGTGTCTGCAGACTCACAATTTGGGGACGTTATGTGATTACACAGTCATGTTACATTATATATGCAAAGTAAAGACATGAGTGGAAGTCAGGGGAATGTTCTGGAGACTGTGTATGTGTGGGATGATATGTCTGTATTATATCATCTAGAATGATATAATACAGACGAATGCAAGATGCTAAAAGAAACATCGCCACTATTTCAGTGTGACAACACCGGCATTACAATCGCAGATAATTGATATAAGAAAACCTTTGACATGACTTTTTCGTCATTATATCCTAATGTCAGAACATCCAGGCAAGTGCAATTGTGAGATATATTAACCTTTGTGTTTTTCGGGCCACATCTTTTCATACGTCTTAAACCTTGAGCAGAAAGCCCTTACATGCAGAGGTTCCACTACAACCGACAAGGAGGCGTAGCTGGAGCAGAAAAAGGTCATCAGAGCTGAAAATGATGCTTAAAAGTTGGCCCTAAAAGATTAAAAACAAAGTTAAGTTTGAATGCAAGGCTCACGATATTTAGTAGTTTGAGTAGACAGCAAACTTAGACCGTTAGATTTTGTGCCAGGATTTCCAACTTTGTCGCCAAACTGCAGTGGTTCATTTACATCCTTACGCCTTTCTTCAACACCAGAGAATAAAAGAAAGACACTTTCTCGTGTGTGCGTGTCAAAGGCAGAGATAGAGAGAAAAGTTAGTGTGGCAGTGTAATGTCTCCCTAAAAGGCAAATGTGTTGTGCCTGCAAGATTATGTTACTGTATAAATCATTAATGTTTCCTACTGAGATATAATCTTTATCTGAAAAGTCAAAGCTATTTAACTTCCCTTCTTTAGCATTCAATACACACAGAGAACCCTCGCTGATAACATAAACTGTGATGCCCAATTTTCGTCGCTGTCACATAATCTGACAGATTTAATCTCCACCTTTTTTCTGTCACGGCGGCTGCTTCTCACAGTTTGTGCTTACTTTACAGAATTGTATGGGTGTCGAAGCAGCAGACGCGAGGTCTTGTTTGGAATGAGATGCTTCTTCTTCTTCTTCTTCTTCTTCTTTTTTTTTTCCTTTGAGGGTTTTTTTATTTTGCTGGATGCCGATTTGTGTCACAGTCACAGTCAATACACACTGTTCTCCGTCTCCATCATCACAGCTCCTCAGGGAGATGTACAACTGTTTGTGCATGCATGTTCTTGGTATATGTGCACGTGTGTGCGTGCCTGCACGCATACATAATTACATCGCATGCTTGTGTTTGTGTAAGAACACGTACTCTTCTCTACGTGTGTGTGTACTTGTATTTATATCCCTCTGAGGATGTTTTGACCTTGTGGGGGCATTATGTCTGGGCCCTACAACTTTAAAGGGTTAAGACCTGGTTTTAGGTTTAGGCACTTAGTTGTGAAGGTTAAGGTTAAGTTGAGGGGCTCTGTGATGTTTCCTCACTAAGATATAAAAACAAGTTTGTGCGTATGTGTGTGTTACAGAGAGAGAGTGTTTGCCAACCCTCTGCGGTATTCTCCTCCTCCTCCTCCTCTCAAACCACCATCCCTATGTCTGCTGTCTGTCCAAGCTTAAAGCACCAGTTGTTTTCCAAAGGGCCTCTGGGGTAAAAGGAGAAACAACTGTGCAATTACACTTTTTTCTTTTATCCTCACAAAGATGTTGTGCTCCTCTCTGTCGTGCTTTTCTTCCAGGAGGTCTCAGCACTGGGGCTTTTCCCCTCTCTGCCTTTAGGAGATGTTATTTATCCATGTGCTGTCTCTGTTTCTCTTTCTCTAATATTCTCATTCAAAAGTTCTTTATTGGCATGAGCATTGCCAAAGCATCAAACTGCAATTCAGCCTCTCTGAAGACTGTGTTCCATTTTGTCTTATACTGTGCTTCTCTTCTGTTTTCTCTTTTTTTCTCCAACAAATGTGTCTCTCATGTCACTTTTTACACTGTGAAACCAGCTGGAGACTGAGGCATTCTTTAAGAGATCTTCAGAGCATCCTTTTGCAGAAACCTCCATTGTAACCAGTAGAAGGATATTGTATTCTTTGTGTGACTGGAGAACAGAAGAGATATACTGAAAGTGGCTATTTGTTTATTTGAATCAGCATCTTTGTGTCATGGGTGTTTTTGTATGTGTGTGTGTGTGTGTGTTGCCTCGTGTCACTTCAAAACATCACTTCATAATTTTACAAGAACTTCCAGTTGCACATGCATATGTATTTGCAATCATGTATATTAATTCCACTAAGAGTGTGAGCCAGCATAGAATATGCATGTGTTGATCTCTTTCGTGCTCCTTCCTGCTCACCCTCGCTCATCAGTCAAGTTTATATTTCAACCCTCTCACTCCTGAACACACACACACACACACTATTGTTATTCTCCTCCTGATTTACCACAGTCATTGCTATTCTTCTCAAATGTCCCTGCTGATGGCCTGCTGTGTTGTACATTTCTCATGTTCTCATTATGAATCAACAGTATGACCAATCATAGCACGTCCCCGCACGGAGTATCTGACATAAATGATACACACACACACACACACACTCCACATCATGCTTAGGCCACACATTAATCAAATATATGTGGCAAACATCCCAGCTGTCTGATTATGCTTTAAAAGTGAGGGATACTCCAGTGTACCACAGGAGCACAAATGAATTCATCCACAGCCACTTTATAAAGTACACCTGTTCAACTGCATATTAACTCAAATATCTAATCAGTCAGTTCCACAGTGTCGGAATGGGAAGGAAATGTGATTTAAGTGACTTTGAATAGGCTAGTGTGAGTATTTCTGCTGATCTACTGGGATTTTCATGCACAACCATGCAGTCACCATCCAGTTCTATGTGTGAAAATCCCTTGTTGATGCCAAGGTTATAATCATTTTTTATTTAATTTTGACTTTTTTTAAAAATGAGTTTGTTTTAATTTGTTTTTAGAGCGGGTTTGCTGGTTTTCATTAGTTTTTATTTTTTTGGAAATCCTTTGTTTTTATTAGTTTTAGTGTTTTTTTGTGCAAGATTCAAAAAGGTCATATTGATGCCATTTTAAAAATATATTAGGACAGATGAACAGCCGTCCCTGAAACAAATATAATAGTCTACAAGAAAGTAACCTGAAGTGCAAAATATGCATCATAGAGCTGAGGCTGGATGCAGTTATTGTGCCGAGTAAATAATAATAATAAATAACCCTCATGAGACACATCACATTGTTTGTGAGCCAGGAGTCTCAGGGAGCTCAATCTGAGCGAAAAACATGAGCAAAACAATAAACCCCTAGACTAAAGTTTTGATTCATTTACATGAACCAACTCAACCCAATTAACTACATAACAAATGTTATGCAGAGAAAAAAATGTATTCACTTCAGATGAACCCAAAAGTATTATGTAAGAAATGAATTTACAAAGACTCAAACTAAGCACATTCTCAATACAATTTTAATTACAATTCAGTTTCAGTCAGTTAATTCAATTTTATTTTCCCTTTTTTTTTCTGGCAGTTTTCGTTAACTATGATAGCCTTGGTTGATGCTAGAGTTCAGAGGAGAATGACTAGACTGGTTCAATATGACATAAAAGCAACAGACAACTTAAACTTAAAACCTAGACGTAGCTGGACTACAGCAGCAGAAGACCACACTGGGTGCGACTTCTGCCCCATGATTCAGGATACAGTGATTGGTAAATGTATATTATATTGTATGAAATAGTTATCGCAGCCTCTTAATCACCGACAGGAGGATTATTATCATTATTATTATTATTTTAGTGTCAGTGCATGGAGTTTCTCCCCGTGTGTGCGTGGGTTCTCTCCGGGTTCTCCAGTTTCCTCCCACAGTCCAAAAACATGCAATATGGGAATTAGGTACATTGGTCACTCTAAATTGACCGTAGGTGTGAATGTGAGTGTGAGCGGTAGTTTGTCTCTATATGTGGTCCCACCATGGACTTGCGAACTGTCCAGGGTGCACCCCGCCTGTCGCCCTATGTCAGCTGAGATTGGCACAGTACCCCCGTGGCCCTCCTGTGGAGGATAAAGCAGTAGAAAATGGATGGATGGATTTTAGTGTCAGTAGGAAGTCTCTCTGTTACATCCTTTGCTCTTTTCTGCCTTTTGAAGCCACCAACGACGTCATAAGGAAGCAGAGGTGTGGTTTTGTAGCAGACACTAAACCACTTTTTCAAATGAATAGGGTGTTTTTGAGTGAAACTTTGCCTGTCTAGCCGGTGGTAATGCTCAGACACAGTGCCTGAAGCAGCTCAGGGAAACAGCTCTGACCTTTAATGCCGACAGTATCACCAGGAACAGTAACAGCCAACCAACCAGTAAATGGTGTGTGACTTGATTTATTTGCTCATGAACTGCACAGAATATGACCAGTGCTTTGATAAAGTGCCTGATTGTACGCAGGTAAAGGAGGCCAAACCACCATGATCTCATCACACTAATTCAACCAAAAAGCTTGACAAGAAGCAAATGGTTCGTGGATCTTTCCCCAAAACAGTTGATTCTGAAGGACTTGTGTGTAGCTCTGATCTCACGCCACAAAATGCAAACAAAAAAATAAAAATAAAATTAGGATTAGTGACATGTGTTTTCACTCGCTTGCCCGAGCCAGTGAAAACACACCACAAAAAATAAACCCAGTGTGTGTCTGGGGAAATTAGTCAGGATGGAGGAGATCTTTTAAATTAAAACAATGTACAGATGCATACAAATACAGTTTCTATGAGTGAAAGGTTAGTAAGAATTAATATTCAAGTTAACTTAATCCATGAAAATAGAAATTGCAGTGCTTCCCTCCTCATTGCACGCTATAATACATTTATTGTCATGGCAATCCCTAACTGTAAAAATAAAATGTAGAACATTTAAAAAAAAACACTTTGGATAGCCATATTACACTTAATACACAATATTAGAGATATGAATATACGTATGAAGAAGTCAGAGGCTTTTTCTTTCAAAGATGTTTTTCTTCTTTTTTCCCTCCCTCTTAATGTGTCTCTATTACACCTTTTTTTCTTCCCCCCTTTTTTTAGATATACACCCAGGTGTAAATTGCCCAGCTTGTCATGGCTGGAAAAAGCAATTTGCATACCATTTCTTGGTAGAGCTCACTGTTGTCAAGCCCTGTGGGGACCTCAGACAAAGAGGGAGACCACCACTTCACCGCCAGCCAGTCAGCAAGGAGGAGATTAGAGGATAAGGGAGAGACACATGCTTTAGCAGCAGATGGAGGCATCCAGATGACCATTATTGCCACAGATTTTAAAAGCTGCTCCTGCACTGTGGTCAACAATAATGTGCATATACCCCACTGTTTAAGGGTGGTTACAAATCCCCAAAGCAAATATCATGATTCTGTGCAGTACAGACTTATCCAGCTAACACAAACAGTTTATTTGACCCTGAGTACTCACGTGGCACATATCTGTGCTGCAGGTGCACCCATGGTAAGTTGCCGTGGGAATAATACACAACTCCTTATATGGACATACTGGGGTGTGTGTGTGTTTACAGGTCACATATTCAGGCTTTAAAACATGTGCTTTTTTCATCTTCGTATGTGTTGTTGAGTCAAAGTTGTGATTCATTTTATATCACATTTTTAGTAGCGATATAAAGTAGCAATAATCGTGCAGAAGTCACAAAATAGGCAGTTTTTTTTTTTGCTTTTTGTTCATAAAAACAAGCCAAGTTAACTTGGAATTGTGACATATTTCCAAATTTCACGAATTGAATCCGATTTCCGACACTAAACGTTTCTGGTGTGCACCAGAAAGTATCTCGTGCACACTAGAAACGTTTAGGTTTTTTTTCCGATGTCCCTTTAGGGGCTCCGTAGTTTATAAAGTAGATGAAAATTAAAAAAAAATTTCTTCTTGGTTGTGCTGAAAAAAAGGATATAAGACACTCTATATTGCACATTCTTATAACCTCTGTATATATTCTGTACGTTTTACATTGTAATGGAAAAAAGCAGACGAAATGTTCTGTTGCTGCTTTAAATATTACCCATAACGAAACATTTCACAAGAATCTTTACTATAGTATTTTCAATATATGTTGTGTTGCTCTGTAAACCAGTTGCAGTTTCCTTATTTCTCTTACAGCTGGCAATGGATGGACGACTGACCCTTCATTGTAACATAAATTGAAAATGTGCGACTTTGCCATGTGACGTCTTTCAAGAGTGACAAGCGCAAATCAGGTTTTAAAGTGCAAAGTTCATACTAAGCATTAGTGATGATTGTAGGAACGTCCCTTTCAGCTTTTCTTTTTTTTCTTCAGCTTCTACCATTGAGTATCTGCCGATACCAAGACCCATTCCAATACTTCTATTTGCCTAGATAACGGAGCTGTGAGTAAGAGGGGCAGACTCCCAATGTGAGGCTGCAGGCACCACTGAGAGAGAAAGGGTTTGTGTTTGTGCACAACATGCTGTTACACTGTGACCAAAATGCTGGATATATCACTCTCTTTCTTCGTTGAACAGGTGATTTGATGCCAGAGCACTTAGGAGGAATCCAAGTGGATCAAATTAAAACCAATGACCACTCATATTAAACACAGGTAAAATTAAATCAATGCCACCACAAAGCTCTGGCCCAAATAAAGCCCTGCTCCAGTCTACAACTGAGGTGCATGAAGAACCTGGTCATAGAAAATGCCCAAACTTCAGTAGGATGGTGTTTTCATAAAAACTCAGACCTTCACTTCTTCCTTCTCCGTTTTCTGCGTGACCTATTCGCACTAAGCATGGTGTAGATGCAGCGGTGTTCCAAGAATCCAATTCAGTAACCTTGTCACAAGGTGGTAAAGGGTACGATTGTTTGCTTAATGTGCAAGCTATTTTCCTCATGTCCTATCTGTGTAGCAGGTTGTGACCTGAGTAGTCACCTATTATGCCACATAAAATGTGTAAGAGCTAGTAATCAACACAGCAATTACATTTCCTGAAAACATATCTGGCCATTTTCTATTCTATTAAGTCTTAAAACCTTTAACTTCAAAGCAATTTCATCAGCTTTCTCTGTGCTGAGGCTTTACAGTTGCCCCACAGATCTCTCAATAACCACAGCTGTCAGCACCATGGGGCTTTGTTGGTGGATAACAGGACATGGACAAAGGCCATTTACACGAGATAGCAATCCTCACAGGGCAATTTAAGGGTCCTGCTGTAACCTTCCTGGAGCCCACCTTTTCTTCTGATATAATCTTGGAGAAATACTGTTTTGACAGCAAAGAAACATTTACAGTATATCACACTGAAGGCTTTTAAATAAGGACAACGGGAGTGAAAGATAGACAATATTGTTTATTTATGGGAGGAATCTTCTGGCAGAGTTGAGGGGTGGTTCAGCTAACTAATAACTCCCCATGGAGAGTCAGTCCTGTTAGTCTCCTGCACCTATTTAAAACATCCAGGACGACAGCGTTTGGCCGTAATTCAGTAGTCAATCAGATCTATTAGAATGAATTACACCCACCGGAGACCTACGGAAGGATGGCAAGGTCAAGGAAAAGAGAAGGCCTCACCTCAAACTGCTGCCTGACATCCAAATCAGCATTTCAAAATCACTCAGCAAGATTAAAAAGGCAGGGAATGGAAAGAATTGGTGCGGTAGAGAGGAAGGTAGCGCATGCTCCTCACTGGAGAGGCAATCTATGCGCTGCTTTTGGACTGTGGACTGTGATTAGATACATCTTGTTCCATTATGCACTTTCTATTTTCTATGGCATTTTTTTTCCAAGGAGATTTGAAACATTTCTAATGGCTTTTTAAACGACATACTGTCTGGATCACTTACTGTAGGGCCACTCATAGTCAGTGAGACTGCAGTGCATGAAGAGGAAAACATTGTCTGTCACTTTCTCTTTGCCTGTATACAAGTTTGGTTTTTTTCACTCTCCATTTCTTTGTACCTCACTCTTTTAACCTTGTCACTCTCATTAATTACAATTCTCCCTATGCAGCTGCTTATTATTCATGTTATGCACTTATGCGTTTTCATGGCTAGCTCTGTTGCCTCACAGCAAGAGGTTTGATGGTTCGAATCCCAGTTCAACCAAGTTCTCCCCGTGTGTGTGTGTGTGTGTACCACATTACCACCACAGTTCCAAGTGTTACAGATAGTAACACTGACAATTATCATTATCAATACACTAGAGAGTTGAGGGTTATGATATTACCACATAAAGTAGGACAGCAGGTGGAAAATGTCTCTTTTCAGCAGAGAACCAAGGTTATGTGCATTTCTCGACCCCGAGGAGTGATTTCCAAACCAGAGGTAAAACATGAATATTTGTTTGACTGTGAGTGCTCATTGGTGAAATACTCTTCCATTATCTACCACCTTACAACCCTAAGATCCTTAACTTGTGGTTGTTGTGGAGGAAAATACTCTCGACAAAGACAGATGTGAAGTATATCAGCCTTAAGTGAGGAAAGCTTCATTCTGAGTCACAAAAGGTTACAAAAAACATGAATGGCACGTTTTTCCACTACATGGTCACAGCTCGACTCTATACAGTTTGGTTGGTTATAGTACCTCCACAGCGTGGGCGGGGTCATCATGCCGTGACACACACAAACTAGTGACTAATGACTTGTAAAGCATTTGTTTTTGCTGTATTAAATCATTAGAATCAATGAATTACAAAGATTTGTTCACAGAATCGTTGAGTTCAGTACTTCCTGGATGACCGGAGCGCAGACTCTGTCTGACACAGTCACTGAACTGAAATAGAGCAGCTGGGGTTTTGATACGGCTCGTGGTATGATGGTATCGGCTCGGTTTGCTTGATACCTCACCTGAGCAGGTAGTAAAAAAGTACCAGGGTCTATCGCTAATGGAAAAGCAAGATAACCGTTCCGAGGCGAGGCAACCAGTGCTTATACAGAAACATGCACGGAAACTTGTTTCTGTTTGTGTGTGTGCAGACAAACCCTTTATGTGTGTGTTGCGTCTTTGTGTGTGTAAGTGTGGAATGTCCTCAAATGACCTGTTAAGATACTTTCAACTTCCATTTCCTTACTGAAAAACACATCAATCTGGAAAAGGTCATCTTACCCTTGGCTCATGCTACTTGTCAAGTCTATCTCAATATTATTATTGTTGCTCAACACTTCCATTTATTGCTCTAACTACTAGTATTCCTGTTAAACATTCATATCCTTTGTTGCCTTTGACCTCCCCTACATAATTGCCCCTCTGGGGGCATAAGCCCACATGCAAAAAAGCTACAAATGCATATGTGAAATGTGATGTGTCATATATGAGATATGTGATATAATGACGAAACCCATTGTGAAATGATCTGTAGCAACTGTAAATGAACTAATGATAGCAACAATATAAAAGCTTTGTATAAATAAAAACTATTGAAATTCATAATAATAACATTCATGTCCTTCACAAGATCAACATGTAAGAGCAAAAAAATCTTTTGGCTAATGTGCTGTCATTTTATTACAGGGAATTCTCCTACAACCCCCTCGCTTGGCGAGCACCCCTCAGGGCACGTTGATAGTCTGTTTGGCACAACACACGTCATAAAACACATTTCATCACCAACATGTAGTAAATATTAAAATGTAAATAATAAAACTGTGAAAGAGCATACAATAAATCACACATGTGAACAATGTTAGATGGTCATAAGCTCATAAGTAAAACTGGTCGACCCTTAATGGAAACAAACAAAAGTCAAAACTTAAAGGCCGTCACTGTCAACACAACATCATTGATTAAAGATGACAAGTTTTCGTATGTTCAATATACAAGACATTTCTGTTACATTGTGCTGTATGAAAACACTGTATGAAGTGTAAGTGAATAGTTATTTGTCTGTATGTCTATGTATATGAGAATGATAATATTGGTGTATCTTAGCTCCTTCCTCCAGCACTTACAGTCACTCCTGGGAAAATATCCAACGCATGCTGACTCGTTTGTTTAAGAAAACTTTCCTATATTACCTCAGACTCAAAGTCCAGTCCAGAATCTCAAACCAGCTTGTCCTTGTCCTCAGGATGGGAATGATGCAACATGCTGTTAAGAAAACTACAGTTGACTTTTGCCTTCCCAAGCAGTCGACCCAATTTCCCCCAAAATTTGGTCCATTCAATCCCATGACAGGGTGTTTTACCAGCATTCTCCACAAGCTCCAGCCTTAACACACGTATAGTCTATTCATAGCAGCTGAAAATGTTCCATCAGGTGTGGTATTATGAGAAATATACTGTAAGTGCAACAACATCTGACAGACTCTGTAATGCCACGCCATTCTGCTTGTTTCATGGAGTTGTTCACCTCGTTTTCACTCATCCATCCATCGTCTACTGGTTTATCCTCTTCATGGGGGGGGCACAGGTCAATGAAGTCAATCTCAGCGAACACTGGGTGAAAGGCAGGGTAGCACCGTCAGGGGACAACAGCAGATCACTGCTACATCCCTCTGTGCACAGACGCCGCTAAATGATATAATTAGTTGCTAAACACTCACAAACACTGACTATAGACCATCTTTGCAGCTTTAGCTGACATGTTATCGGAAGTAAATGTGCTGGCTTAGTGAAAATCAGGAAGTGACCATGTGTAACCAGTGAGCATCATCTGGGGATAGTACTTTCTGATGTTTTTTTTTCTGTTTACATGTTGCCATGGTAGCTATCGGACATTCAAGCACCAGCTGCAGTGCATACAGCTGTATTCAATCGATTAGGCTGAGAAACATGAGGATAAAGACCAGGAAATAGCAGCTCGTTGGTATATGTTAATTTGCTCTGTGTTAATTCTAATACCCATGAATAGACATGAATCCCCTTTCCTTTCCTGTGTCTGACCTCAGTATGGACATGCAGCATAAACAGTAACCACAGTATTTGTAAGCCTTTATTGTTTCATTGATTTCTTTGTTGAATGCTTTAATTTTAACATTAACTTTGTTGTAGATTTCTGTCGTGTCGCAGGGCTACGGGGTTGTGTGCATGCCTGTGTATGTGCCATACTGCAGAGGTGGAAAGTAAAGAATTGAATAGGTTTTGTGTACTTAGGTATGGTGGTTTTTTTTGAAGTACTTTACTTTGCTACATTTTAAATCACATCCGTAACAAAGTAAAAAAAAAAAATGTTGGCCTGAATTTAAACAAATAAATAAATTCACACACGGGCATCTTTGGCAGTGAATGATGAGGACCGGTGTATGATGAGGACAGGTGAATGATGAAGACAGGTGAATTGGCGTTAATTAAGGTCCGTGAGTGAGTGAAGAGTGAGAAAGTTAAAGCATGTGTGACCTTTGACCCATTTTGACTGATACATTATGTGTTTACATATTTTATTTTGTCAGCTCTAGAATTTGTAATTCATGTGAGATTGTGTGTCCCCCAAACTTGTTTAAACAAGCTAGATTTTTGCTTTAACTTGAGTACAGTTTTTGACCAATACTTTTACTTGTACTTAAGTTAATTGTATCACAATAGTGGTACTTTTACTTGAGTAGAATATTTCAGTTCTCTTTCCACCTCTGCCAAACTGCAGATTGCAGTATGAGGTGTTTGCCACAGGCATGCATATAGCATGGCACAGTAAAATGCATGTTTATGTGTGGTGCTAACATTTCCAGGAGTCTGCCATTGCTGTTTTGCCATTTATTTTAATATTATTATTTTCTTTATTTAGCTGGGTGTGTGTTACTTTGCCTGATTTTGTAGTATTGTGTCCTTAAGTTGTTAACAGCAACATGCTTGATTGGGCAATGATTGGCTGTGTGTGGTTGATTTTTGCTAAGCTTGGCTCCTGGGTGCAGGCTGTTCAGTTAGATTGTGTACTAGGCCAGACTGTTGACGCTTCATGTCTCCCTCTTTTTCCTCCAACAGAAGCAGTGACCATGGTGCCGGTGTATTGGAGGCTTTGGGTTGTTCCTTTCCACATACATGAGAGGGACAAGGCATAAGGTTAACGAGCACATTCACAGTGGTTTTACTTTGCTGTGGATGTCTGTGTTTTCTTCCTGTTTTAGATATTGGAGCACTTGGAGTGGTTCCTGTGGTGAACTCATCTTCCCCCATTGTACCAGGTGACCACGCTCATTGACCTGTGCTACCTTGTTCATCTCTGCTTGATTTGCTAGGACAGTCAGTCTCCTGCTTTTACTCCTTTTCCAGCCTTTCCCATGCCAGTGGCTGATGTGTTTTAACCTTTTTATATTGTTTGTAATAAAGATGTGTTTTTGTTCATTTCTTTTTGACAAATTAGTCTATTTAATAAACATTGCCCAGGGTTAGGGTTACCTCACCTGCACATAGTCAATTGGGTGGCATTAGTTTGTCATCTTTAAATAGTTTCCCATATAAGGTTTGCTTAACAGTGGCATAGGCTACACAATTTAAGTTGAGCGTGAAATGACTAAAAGTGTTGGAAAATAAAGTTCATATATTTGTATGAATACATCAGAGCAGCAATACGATGGTGAGGAAGTGACATAACACATCCGTGTCTCACCCCACATTGATGGATGAGTCCAGGCATCCCAAAGCGAGTCAAAGCGTTCCACAACATTGACAGAGAGAGACAGAGGCGGGCGTTTTTTTGTGGGAGAGAGGAAGAGTGACTGCAAGAGAAAGAGAAGAATGAGTTTGGCGCGTGTGTGTGAATAAGAGACAGAAGGTGTGCGTGATCATGCATGTGTGTCCGTGCAGCCATGTTTGTGTGTGTGCGTGTATGGCTAATGTCCAGCGAAGTAGAGCGGAGGGTGACAGTGATGGAGAGGTTCAAGGGAGGAGGTGAGGGGGAGATGAGTGGGGAGAGAAGAGTGGTGAGGAGGACAACTTAGTGCACTCAGTGGTTGATGACTTGGGGAAAAAACGGGAGAAGAGACAGACATCATCAGACAGCAGAGAGCGAGAGAGGGGTCGCAACTGGAGGGAAAGGAAGGAAGATTCCATTACGAGAGTGAAGGAGCTGGTTGCCTTCTGCGTCCTTGAGGAACGCTTCAGAGCAGAAGTAGAGTCACAAGCTCACAGCCTGGAAAATGTGAGTCCTGCTAGAAATAAATTAGATTTCAAAGAGCTTGATCCAGTGCATCAATTGGTGTGGACAGCAGGTGGACACGTTGCAGAAAAGCTCTTCTGGTCAACAAAGGGCACTCGTGTTATTACACTTGGAAATGTTGAAATCAATTTTTTTTGCCAAAATCTGACTCAAATGTTGTTGTTTTGTATGCTGCACTCACACATATGTGTTATTTTAATGCTTGCCAGAAAACAGGCCTGGCGTTTGGTGGCTATCAGAAGTTAGCAGGGTAATGTCTGTCATGGTCGACGATGTAGCAGGAGTTGTAGCTAACATTGCTAAACAGATGAGCAATGTTCGACCTCAGAATTGAGCCGTGCAGTGTTTGAGCAAAATGCCTAAATGTGATTTTATTGACTTATTTATTCACTCAAGCTGCTGCTTAAAAAGTTGAACTTTTCTCAGCTTCTGCAAAGCAATGGACCCACAATGCAGTTCAGTTCAATTCAATTCAATTACATTTTATTTGTATAGCACCGAATCACAAAATACATTATGTTAAGGCACTAAGTTCAGCAATGTTTCACACTGCTCAATTCAAAACAAATGAGAAGTGTTTCAGTTGAACAGAGAAGAAGAGATTAAATGATGAAATAAAACTTAATCAAGAGGAAGAAGTGTTCTTTTTTTATTTAAAGGCAACAATGGGCAGATTTTTTTAATACTTTTTTTTTTAAATATAGAGATATAATAGAGATTGTAACAGTATTTCCAGCTGCCAACATTAACATGAGAGACTTCTGAAAAGCTTGGCATCTTATTTTTAAATGTTAATGACACTGTCTTTTAAATTATTAATCCCCTTAGAACTGAACTGGGCGTTTATCTTGTCACTGGAGGCTGAGAGGTTACTGCTCTCACTTGGACTTGGACCCTGTTCATTTTCTCCAAGTTCCTGCTGTTAACTTACTGTTTGTATTCCGAGAAGTCCCCAACAAACTTGTGCACAGCACAGATGGGAGCTTTGTGTTGCTTTGTTGCTTTAGGATTCTAATCCAGACATGTGTCTGTGCCCCAGTTGTGACATCACCCAGAGACACAGAACCAGTAGACATTTGTTGTATCAACAAAGTCAACACCTGGCTGTTTAGTTAAATTAATAATTAACTCCTAAGAAGAAAGGCCTTGGGATTCAAATAAATAACTTTCTTATTATAAACCACAAGTGACAAGGTCCTGTCCCTAATGTAGTCCACTTAAAGGTCCAGTTTGTACATTTTGGGTGAAAATATTTTCATTGGCAGAAATTGAAGGTAAAATAATTATTTTTCTTTACAAGTGTATTATCACCTGATCGTGTGAATTATTGTTGTATATAAGGAGACCAATCAACCCTATAGAGGCCACCATTTTGCACCACAATGTTTTCACAATAATTGTTTGGAGTTTTAATGCTAACAGTGAGGGAGCTGCGACATGCAACTGCACCAATAAATGTTAAATAAAAGTTTTACACACTGTACCTTTAAGCTTTTGTGTTATCAGCATAATGTCAGAGCATCACTGTAATACAGAATGATGAACACACAGCATTCCTCAGCCTCCCTCAGTCCCTCATAAGAAGAACAATTAACAATGTATTACATATGTTAGGCTTTTATTTATGACTAACAAGCAGTTAACAAATCATGATTTCCTCCATGACTGAGTGTAATGTCGGCTCTCAGTGGAAATTCCGATGAGTTACAGCAACTTGACAGCTGTATTTCATAACCGCCCAGCCACGCAAGGCATAATAATGCTGATTTAAGTCCCTGTCTGAACCAGCCAGCAGGCACACTGCAGCACTGTATCACTTTATCACGCCCAGTATCCATCTCCCACAACAAAACAAGCTGCAGAATAAGCACAATAAAAGTTAAGTGGTGCTAAAGTTAAAGAGATGTTGATTTGTTGCCTGGTTGGCAGTTGGTGTCAAGGGAAGTAATAATGAATGAAAACAATAGGAATGAGAGGGTTTGGGGAGATGCAGGGAGAGAAACGAGGAATAAATAAAGTTTTTTTTTTTAAAGTACAGTGGAACACAAAGACAAAATAGAAAAAGGAAAGTAAAAATGGGAAGACAGACGGCGGTGAATGAAAGAAGCAAGCAGAGAATGCAAATGAGGGGGGAGAGTATCAAGGAAATGATTGCTGCTATTACAATTATCATTAGCATGTGTTGTTGGCAATAAGTTGTCTCATTATGGTGGATCCTATCATCATGCTAATTGTGGAGGATGCCGTGTTTTAGCATGCAGGGGGCTCTCTGCTACGAGAGGGAGGGTTCACTACATGAACACTTGTGGTGAGCTTGATTAAATGAATCAGATAACACCATCATTCCTCATGTAAAAGTGAATTATTTGTTTGTTTTTTTTATTTATGCACTTCAGCATAATAATTGTGTCCACCTATATTTATTGGAACATGTAAAACTGAGCATAGATCAACTCATGTATGGCTTATGGGTTTTTCCAATTTGCCAATATGAGGTTGTTTTTGTTTATTTGCTCGCCTTAAAGAAAACTATAAATTATAAATTATGTTTGGTCCTTTTTCAAGGACTCTCTCCCCTTTGCTTTGAAGGCTGCGCTTTACTTGACTGCAATTTATTGTATTTTCTATCTTGTTTTTCAAAACAGGGAAACACCATGGCGGTTACAAATCGTGCATTCACAAGGCATCTCAAGACATCATCTGTAGGTCGCCTGCAAATGCACTGCACCTGCTGCCTAGAAATAAAAATCATGCCGCTTCTTTGGAACCCACGGCAGCTGTGCGTGCCTATGCAGGGAAAGAGTGGTTCATCAGCTTGAGGATGGATTGCCATGAAGCATTTCTGGTCCCCAGAGGAGACACTCTGCTGCCTTTAGAGACTCTCTTCACCCACAGTCACCTGAGGTTGATTTGAGTTAGTGCATCCATTGGGGTCACATATTAAAATGACTCTAATGTTTGGGTGCATCTTATCTTCAGCATTGCCTTCTCCCAGCATCTCTCAAAGGAAGAGGTGAGAATTGTATTAAGCTTTTTACAATGAAGATTATAATTCATTATTATTACATCATTTCCCCCCATACTGTTATATCCAAAGTGTGTATAATCATGATCAACCTGATTCTGAGTGTATTCTTCAGCCATTAATTACACCAGGACTCTAGACTCAAACATTGCAAACATACACTGACTGAAAAAGGCTGAATGTCTGTAAATAAATGTGAGTTAACACTGTTGACCTGTCAAGTATCAGCTGCACTGTACATGTTCTGCTGAGAAAAGGAAAAAGCACAGTGCTTTTCAGAAACACTCTGTCCCTGCACCTGATGCATTCTCTTCTATGCACACTGCAAACCCGTTGAAGGCAGCAGCTTCAGTGAGAGGAGAGTTTCTGGCCTAAAGCTGACACCTCATACATGGAGTGCACTTGCAAATTGTAGGATTTACTCACTGCCCTGTTTAGCAGTGTGCAGGAGTTGTTTGTAAACTTACTAATTTACACATTCCGGGTTCAGGGCCTGAAAGTTCATCAAGTAATTCGCCAAGAGCGGAAGCAAAATGGTTGAATTTTGCAGAAGAAGATACAGCAAGTGCTGATGCAACTCTCACAAGACGAGCCCTACATCTTACATCTTGATACGACTTGCTTCTTTAGCCCCTGGCTTTGGCTGAAAGTTGTTCATAGTCATAAATATTAATCAGACAAATGTAGACCAAAGTAATTAAACATACCATTTCTTATGCGGTGGTGTTGAACTTAAATTACTGGAGTCGTAGTATGTTTTCATACTGTACCTTTTACCCTTTGCCCAAGTTGCAAGAGCCAAACAAATGCATGCACAACCATCTCACACAGAGACATCTCACTATGAGGAAAGAATTGTCTCCGTAGAAAACCAAAACACGTGAGAGACTCATTTAACTGACTTTATTGAGATCAGAGACAGTGTGTACTTTTCCCTTGTAAGTGCAACTCTTCAGTCTGTGTGCTGAGGTTAAGGAAAGCTGCCAGTCATAGTGTTTCATATCTTGTGTTGAGACGCATGATCTTCTCCTTTAACCCTCAGCAAGACAGGAAATGTAAAACTATTCTACAAACTACCCCTTTAATATTTTAACTCTATTTGATTTGTATGTTTTTTTTCTTTCTACCATATTCACAATAATGTGACATAAAATGCAGTATAAATATAGTCCATAATATATATACATTGTAATTGTATTAATTTCCATAATGTATCTTTTATTTTTTTTTAATGTTTTATGAGGAACAATTTGTTTAATTTGTCTTTTGTGTCGTATTCTGACACACACAGGTTTGCGCAGCTATTCTTATTCTTATTATTGTACAGCCTAAAGAAAGCATTAAACCTAACCTTAACCATAACGATAACAATTCAAACCTTAGTGCTAAACTTAAGCAGTTAAGTTAAGCATCAGAAATAAGGTTCTGCCTCACAAGGACCAGGGTTTGGTGCAAATGAGGACTACTGGTCCAGACGTGGTCGGTGTGTATGACCAGAAAACGTTCTGAAGAGGTAACAAATACAAGTACACACACACAAACACCACCACCCTCTACTCACGGAACCTATCAATCTTTTCTACCCAGAGTTTTGACTCCCAGACTGCCTATCCTGATGCAAGCTATCAATCAAGATAATGACACTCTGAATTATAGTTCAAGGAGGGATGTCAGTTTCAAAGCCAGACAGGAGGAGTCCAATCTTTTTATTAAATATCCACTGAAATTTAGCAACATTCTTTGGGGTTTTGCATCATGCTTCACACACTGGATGTCGCTTTTTGTTGTCAGTCACCCACATAACAGATTTTATTTGTTATACACAACAATCACAGGTCATTCTGTAATCTCAGCAATTATCTTTGTGAGTGAAAAAAAAGCATTTTACTCTCACTTAAGTATTAACCTTTTGCTTTTTTTCTCTGTTACCTGAAGTGAGCATTTTATTTAAAACTCATAACTGTTGTCCAGGTCCAGGTGAGTATGGGCAGCTGTTATAGGTACACCTGCTCAACTGCCTGTTAAGGTAATCACCAGCATTAAAATGGTTGTCGGTAGAGCACAAATACCCAAACTGAGCCCCATCAACAGTGGAAGCTATCTTTTTCCTCCAAAACAATTCAAAATAACTCATGCCGTGTGTGGGGGTGGGGTTTTACAGCTGCTTAATCCTGGATGTAACGATAAAGTGTTTTTGTTTGCTACAGCCAAAAATAAAGGCTGCAACCACTGTGACAGTCAGACTACACTTCCACTTACTCCTTGTCAGGCTTGGACAGGAAAACGCAGCTCTCTCGTTGTCGATTCCATAATGTATGGCTACAGGTAAATGTACAAATAGTGTGTGGATGCAAGGGTTACATCCACCTTTTCCTGAAGAAAAGTGAAAAACAAAATTAAAAGAAACTGGGCAACAAGGTTCCACATAGTGTCCTGTAGTGCAATTAAAACATCTGATTACAACCAGCATGGCTATGCTGATGAGAGAACCGCAAAAGCAGTCACTCGCGAATCTCTATCACACTGTGACACATTCAATATACATAGACACAAAAAACAATGAAATGAACAATTTTGTATGAACACATCCATAGTTAGACCAAAGACCAAAAAAAACACATTAGAGGCACACACACACACACAATCTGGTTTCTGTGGCTTCATTAAACTGTAACCAGTGGCGTGCACAGACATTTTGAAGGGCAGGGGCGAAAATTAAAAGGACACCGTGCACTGGCGGAGCAAGCACCATTAACACAAGCCCAGAATATGGAACTGCACGCAAAGAATGCATTGGGTGCGCGTAGACAGCGCATACGTAAACTGAATTTCTGCCGCACCGGTATGTGGAGTATTAAGCCCCGCTCACCAAGCAGAAAAAAACATTTGGACAACAGAAGAAGTAGTCGACAAGGATAGTCATCCAAGCCTCGACCTGGCGACCCTCGAACCAACTGACACCCGAATCTGCCCGACTGACCTTTCATCTGTGAGCCGCTCGAACCAGACATGTACAAGGGACCTGTAGCACAGGTCTCTTCTTCTTTGGTAGGGATGCGTCCTATTCCCTGCGTCCAGACATGTACTACCACCCGATGGTGAGGTGGGATACTACAGGACCCTGATGTGCGACTATACTGACACGATGTGATCGCTATCCGTCATCATATTCATCCCCCTTTACCTCACCTCCCCTCTCTGCATGCTGCCATATCAACAATAACAATACTAGCTTTGCTCGGAGCCACCAAGTGCCTCCACTCCGCTCATGTAGTTGCTCATGCGGAGATAAATCGCATTTACACTTGTATTCAATTCAAGCATGGCGGATAACAATCCGTCCTCGGTTGTATTTACACCTGCACTTCCAAGTGGTCAGGTCTTATTCGATTGTAATCTGATAACAGAAAACACATTTTAATGCCAGGTGTGGCCGTATATCATTTCCCACATTCTCACACACACACCTATCTACCTGTCTACCTGTACAGGGACATCCTTTACAGGACAGCCTCACTTTCTATCACCTAGACGGGCATTTTCTATACAGCACTGAATATCATTTCCTCTAAGGACACCCTATGGGACACCGTCATGTAGGGGGAGTAGAGAACTTCATAACTGCACCCTTTTTGATTGGAAGGAAACAAAGTTCCAAGAGAATCTTATAGAGCACTAGAAAGGTACACCTTTAGAAACAGTCAATATTTAGCTTGAGAGGCCACGAATAAATGGCAACACGTAAGGCATTTCTGTTTTTACCACTTGAGAGGGTACAACCCTAACCATAACCATATCCTAACCTTAAAATGTAATAATTTATGCAATGGGACTTGCTTTGTGTCCCCATAAGGAAGACAAGTCCCTATAATGTGACTATGTAAACAGGTTTGGGTCCCCACAACATGAACAATAACTGGAACATGCACAGAGACAGACAGAGAGAGAGAGAGATCACTGGCCTGGAAGGAAGAATTATATTATCTATAACTAGCATTGTTCAGCAAGTGAGCTTCTTAGCAGTAATATTTGCTGAACACACACACTCACACACATATGCAAGCACACTCTCCTTTTAATGTCTTCATAAAAGCTATGAAGACATCTATGAATGAGTGCAGCAAATCTGCCATAAACACAATACTTGCATCAGAAAATAAGGTCTATGCACAGAGTATCGGTTCTTCACTTACTTTGACAATGATCTGCCTTTGTGTGTTCTGTCATTTCATCACATAAAGTCAGAGTTACATCTCCTCCGGGTCAGAAGTCTGTGTCCTTCCTCTCTATTGAATACGTGAGTGTGGATAATGAAAAACTTGTTGTGTGTGTGACTATAGGTTTCGAGGGCCCTGTGGTGATGCCCTCATATCACCACGCTGCCCTAATGAAAGCTAGGGAGTAATTGTGGGACTCACCCTACCTTCCATTTCCAATTTTCTTCTCCAGTCCAGCAGCAATCAAGCAAATCTCAGGTGGGCAGTGGTTGGGTGGGCGTCTGTAAATATGGCACCTCTTCTAATTAAGTTTTCAGGTCCCCCTGACTTAACTGGCTCAGGCTGCACTGTGCCACCAGTAATAATTATAGCTAAGTCCTCCTCTTCTATTGATGTGTTTTATTCCAGATTTAATTACCTATATTAATGACAGACAACATGCAGATTATAATCTTAAGGAGGAGCAGATCTGTAGGTTATCTTGCCTATTTGTTTTTAGCTCCGCTGAAATTGCATTGTGCGTTTGGAAGCATCTAACCGAACGTGATAATAATGAATTGTGAGATATTTCCACAAGACCAAGCATCTTAGCTGTGAACCTATATATCACAATAAGAGCAGGAAATAAGAAAATTGCTAAAGCTGCGGATGTTGTGCAAGTGGGATTGTGATGCTGGTGAGAGCTGGCTCAGTAACCTTTTACAATCATTTACTTTTATTACCTTAATAAACACAAACGCAACAACATCTACAAACAAGTCAACAATACAGTACCTGCAGAACAACAGATAAGCCATAGCACTGGACTATGGGGAATATGGTTTGGGTTTGAAGAGACCGTGAAGCTTATAATGTTCCGATACCTCTCTTCCTGACCACACAGCTCTCACGCAGGCAAATATCAGATTCTTTTCTTTTGTGTTGTCTTTGTGGTGCTACTAACGACCAACTAACGGCAATTGCAAGAAACAAGATGAGCAAAGAGAAAAGCAACAGGGAAACTAAGTGTGACCCTCACGCGGCACTTGTCAGGCAGATGTGAGGAGTTATTTGGAGGTAGCAGTCTGCCAAACCCTGTTAATTATTCCCTACATCTTAACTTCGCCTTTTTCTCCTGTCACGCTGGCTGAGAAAAAGGCTGCGTGATAGAAAAATACATCGTTTTCCACAACATTATTGATATGTGAGGTATTTTATAGACCATTTAGCTATGCTTATATTATATGATCTATATCTATATCAAGATAGAAAATACTGTGTCTTGGTCTCTTGCAAGATAAGAAACATGTGCATGCTTTGCCGACAAGTGCAAATTTAATAAATTGTGTTTAAAGAATTAGTGCATACTGTAAACATCATCCATGTTGCTTTATCAGGACAGATATTTATTTAAGAAAAAGCAACAGTGGTATCATGCAACTGTGTGGATGACCTGAACAATAACTGTACCTCTTTCATACATGCTTGACCTACAAATGTATAAAATCAAAACCCTTTAGGGATGGAAAAGAGAAGAGGGAGGAAGAAGACAGCCAACTGTAGTTTGCAGTCTCTTGTCATTATGTCGCCCAGAGTGACCGGAGGGATGTGTGACAGAGAATGAAAAAGAATAGTCCTTCCCCCCAGAGAGGTGAGAGACAGAATCAGCATGAAATACATCATGGAATACATTTGTGCAAACATGTAAGACACACCGCCTGTATAGGTCAGCCAGTGTTCATGTTTTTACATTTATTCGCATACAGTGCAAATTGAAATGCATATTTCAATTGTTTTATAAAAGTCCAAGACTGCGAAGATTGTCAGGCCGTAGACTATACTCTCCTACATGTGTGTACACAGTATTCAGTAGTATGTGGATTCATTCATTCATTCATTCATTGTGTACCACTTTATCCTCCACATGAGGGTCGCAGGGCTGCTGGTGCCAATCCCAGCTGACATAGAACAAGTCGCCAGTCCATCACAGGGCAAACATATAGAGATGAACAATCAATCATTCACTCACACACTCACATCTGCAGGCAATTTAGAATGTTCAACATGCAAACTGCACACAGAAAGTCCCGGACCAGGACACAAACCAGCTTTACAAGCTGAAATCACCATACTCCCATGTTAATTCTGCGGCGAGACCAGAATCAGGCCAAACCCAGGATGAGCTGATGGCTTATTAATGCACAGGGACCTGGTATATACCCGACACATTTAGATTAGAGCATTTAGCTTTTTGCCCCATTATGGGCAATATTAAGTCGAAGGGTGCGGGACCCATTTCCAAAGAACTGGCCTGTAATGAGAGATCAGAGGCAAGGTTTTATCATAGGCAATAAAACATGAGAACTGTGTGTCTGTTAATAAGACCCCAAGAGGATTGTGGAGGGGGAGCGAAAGGCGTGGGATCCTTGGATCAAAGAAATGTCTGCCTGGAGTGGAGAGGAGTGGAGAGGAGAGGAGAGGAGAGGAGAGGAGGTACAAAAAGGGAGACAATCATGCAAATCAAATTATGGATAATAAAAAAAAACCTAATTGTTTCATTACAGTTAAAACAATTTGAAAATTGTAGGTTTTACTTGCTTTATACAGGGTAGCGTTTACCCATTTCCAAGGTCAGAAATTGCTAACATGACTTTGGAGCAGCTGCACTTCATATGAAAGGAGCTCTTTCCAAATTCATTTTGATTGGCCTCACTTTATGCAAGACCTGAAAAGATTTCCCCATGGGCAACTGTATGTTTTATTAATACTGGAAACATTTTAAATGTGCAATTCTTATAAGCAGACATGTCAATCATGGTTCAGTATGTTTTCAAAATGAAAATATATATATATCAGTGATGTTTTTATCTTTAAGCTATACTGTTTTTTTAATATTAACACATACTTCAGGTTCAGTTGTGCTACACATAATACTGACGTGCACATCTCTCAGATGATTGATTTTCCCTGCTTCAATTAGCCTGGCGAATTTTAAATTGCAGATCTCTAAATTTCTTCAGCAGTAACTAATTCGTACTGTCATAGAGGTTGATAATTCAAACGTGGTAAAATCAACTCAGACTCTCTCATACATTATGAGGTCGTGCAGTTCGGTTTGATTTTCATCTGCAGCCTCAACTCTCTGCTCTCATTGTAAGGCGTAGGTTAGCACAGTATATATTAAATGCACAGCATGACCAGTGAAATGTACATATAATTTTAATTAACTAAGTGTAAATTACTAGCCGAATGCACTGCAATGGTTTATGATTTCTCTCGCTAGCATATCCGAGATAAGATTGTCCTTTACAGTGAAATTTACAGTGTTAGAGCAGCAAAAACAGTCAAAAAGTAAAAATAAATAATAAAAAAGGATTAATGATGAATGATTAAAAAGCATAGCCCATTTAGCACTGTGTGCTGCCACTTTGATGTCTTGATTTCCTTTTCCTTGATGTCCTTCCTTGCTCTGACTCTGATGCATGCTTTTGTACAATAAACAAACTAAAATAAAACAGTCTGCCACCCACCGCCGAATCATACAACAAACGATAATGTGAGCTTAAGAATTAGAAGTCTGCATGTCCACACACGTAATTAAAATTATGAGACTCAACTTTAACCACAGCTGTCAGCTTAGAAAAGTCTGTGTGATGAATCAGTAACTGTATCGCCCATCAGTCAGAATCATTAACGTGACGCTGGTGTAAAGATCGCACATATAAACTGTGTTTTCTGTATGAAACGTTCGACTATTTAAAGCTGTACAGTAGTGTGTAACTTTAATAGAAATGAATGTACATTATCAGCTCCACACTGTGACTCTCTCTCCGAGTAGAGCAGTGCTGTGTTTTCATGCTCTGCACACAGGGGCTGATGCATTCTGCATGTTTCACAACTGATGGACGGCAGAAGCACAACAGTGCAACAAAAGTAAGACCGATGCAAATGAAATCGAATATGTACTGTTGTATTTACATGTCATTACTAAATATTCGCTAGAACTCAATCGACTATATGAATAGTCCATTCAGAATCATCTGTTTATCACGTGTGACGTGATTTTCTTCTCACAGTCCCGTCGCAGCACGGCGCATTAAAGCCAGTCGAACCTCAGCTTCAGAACAGAATAGGCTTGTTTCACTACCGTGAGGTGGTAATGGTGCTGTCACTTCAAGGGAAGCTCAGCATCTGTGGGAGTCAACATAAGATACAAGAGACCGGAGCCTTTTCTGTCTCAGTCCCATGCAGAGTTTGCGAGTGAAGTGTTGGTCGTGTGTTGTTTGCTATGTGGCGATGTCGCCCATTTCTGTTACATACTGTAATATACAATATAAATAAAAACATTATTATAGCATTTCCTTAGTTCCGTTTTACATAATTATCGCATTTCATTCTTTCAGTTCTATTGTTCATTCATTTTTATCAATGTATAAATAACTGGGCCTGAAATGAGCTTCCCCTGTTTCAAAGACCAGCAGCTGCCACTGTTTTACAGTATTCTACATTCTTATGAAATGTTTACTGAAAGCTGCAGTAGGCAGGAAGGCTGGTCCACGTGTTATTAAATTCACATTCTGGGATTACAGCTCTCGGTCCTGAGCTCCTTTCATTAGATGAGCGTGGACAGACACACTCATAATATGCAAAAGATAATCCAAGGCAATCTCTCAAACTCTCTAATGATGGCAGGTTCTTTTATTGCATTCATTGTCTGACTTTCCTATTTTTAGGAGTAGGAAGCTTTTGCTCGAGAGGGACCTGTGACCCATGTTTCTGGCAGATGCTAATTTTCAAAACTTGTCCCTATAAGGGGCTTTGATGACAGGAATTGACGGAGGTAGATGGTGATAATAAAAATAAGGTATAAAACATCAAATAAGAAACTAATTCAAAACATTACATCCAAGGATGTACACAGTTTTGTTGCTGAATCAACCAGGATTTGGTAGCGCTCTAAAAAAAAGATTGTGCTCCTTTTACAGAAAAGGCTGCTGAGCATTTAGTTGTGAGGCTGTAAACGGAGCCCATAGGAAGTGCAGAAGTGTTTTCTCTCTCAGGTCACTTGATTTAAATAATGTTAATGGGTTATTTAAAAAAAGTATTAGTTAAGCCCCCCTCTAAAACTCCTGCCTACCATACCATAGGGTATTCCAGTCCGATCCAAAGTAATCAATAAGTCATACATTTTTTTTGTTATGTGTTTCCGTTTTCCAGCTAAACTGTATAGATAAACAGAGACTGCATACTTAGGAAGGCTGTTTTGCAAAAGTTGGCCGTATCTTCATGAATCATTTATTTTGTCCACACAAAAAAGCTGCAGTCATGTATTTTAATATCGCCACATATACTGCATGTTCTCATGAAGTATCTATGTGCTTTCAGAAACAAGCAAACAAAATAATAGCAATACAAATCAGCCAAGAAGTTGCACTCTGATTTTTTTTCTCATAATTGCTTTTCTGCATGCATTTCCTGTCAGAGGAAATTTAAAATTCATTAACAGGGCTGACTCCTCTGCCCACGTCAGGCTGGGAGGCAAACTCTGCGCTCTTCTCTATCCTGTGTGTCCTTAATGAAGCAGGATTGATAGCATGCCAGCGGAAACACAGCTCACCTCATCAGCCACCAGCCGAGGGAGGGATGCTCACCAATAAATAGTTCAGTAAACACACAATTAAGGGCCCACATATCACAGCTCCGTTATTACATCCTACCAATTAAGCATCAGGGGCAACCTCCACATTTGTATCGCTTTACGGCTGAAATCAGTAATGATGTGCTGAATCTCAGCTGCAGACTCAATAACCAGTGAGAGGGTGAAAGTGGGTGGTGGTCCTGGCGGAGTGTCTGTCCACTTTATGTGCAGGGAAATCATGAGGTGAGGACTCCAAGCTGTTGTTTGTCATGAGATTTTCAGTAAAAAAACAAAAAGTTACCATAGGGGAAAAACGTATGATTGATTTCTGTTCTGATTATCTCAAGAGTCATTTTTAATTCCATACAGCCATGAGCTAACAAACCTTTATAATTCATGCTTTGCTCTCTAGGCAAACAAACACAAACACAGCAGCACACTCATCTGCTCTGACATTCACTGTAATATTGATAATGTTTCCAGCTCCGGGCCTTTTTTTTATCATACCAAACTCTACAGCCTGTGAGTTGAAGGCAGTGTCAAAAAAGAACGGTGTGCTTGAGTAAGTGTTTTACTTTTTTGGCAACATGTCTTGTATGAAGAAGATGTGCATATTCACTAAAAAGAAGTGCCCAGTAACATCGTCTGTAAACGTGGACACACATTACACCAACTGCTGTCAGTGCCTCGTGGGTCCTGAATATTTATCTTTGACTGCCATCTAGTGGCAGAGGCTAGACTGATGTGTGTACATGACAAGAGTCTTAAGTCCAAAGACTGAACTTTTTCATTAGTATAAAAGTGTTCTGCAACCCAAATTGCCATTGTGATTTTTTGTATTTTCCTTTTTACAACATTCTAATTTCACTATAGAAACAAAGAGGCAGGTGTGTGCTAACCACCAGAGGGCTGGCCTCATAAAGGCAGCATGAACTGAAATATATAAATCAGTATATTCCTCTGACATTCATGGCCAATATTAAAGCTATTGCTCTTTGTCATAAAGCTAGAACAATTCAGATAAAACACATTATGACTTGGCCGTTACAAAGTCTCGAAGCATCTGCAGAAAAGTCAAAGGCAGCTTTAAGCACAAGAACAAAACACCTTCGACCAACATTAACACTATTTAGTTTGGAGCCGAAGACGATCTGTCAGGGGTGTATTTTTTTTACATGTGACATAATGTACCACAAATATGATTCAAGATAAATGATGTCACACTCATGGTTTTAATTATGCCTCACCTGCCTGTGCTGCCTCTGTTCTTCATGTGCAGTAGCTGCAGTGTCACTGTAAAAGTGAGGTCTCTTTAACTACCATAATTACTGCTTTCACGGTTAAAAAAAAAAACTTTATCAGTTTCCAAGCAGAAAACAACCCCAAACAATTAATGTTTGATTGACTTCTTGATATGGTTTTCTTCTTCTTTTGGTCTGTTTGTTTCAGTTATTGCTCCTTCTTTTATTTATCCCCTAACATATTGAAAACACAAGTTTCTCCACAGCTCTATGTTCTACATTTTAATCATTAGTGGGATATACTGTAGTGCCCATCTACTACTGGATTATGTGAGCGAAGATCTTTTTGACCTTGCTTGCTGCAGACGGCTGCTCATCGAGTGTTTTAACAAAACAAAACAGAAATTAGAGTTTGTAATTGTGTAGCTGTGTGGCAGAGAGGGCTCAGGGGAATATAATCCAACACACTGACTGTCATCAGGGTCATGGATGAGCGAGCTGACAAGAATGAGAAATCCTATATGTACATCAGAAAATGTGCTCCAGTTAACAATTAATTAGGCACAAGGAAAGTATATGAATTTATGAATAATACATCAATGCCATTGCTGCTGAATAGCATACTTAAAAGTTTGATGATTAAGAGTTTGTAACGGAAGTCTATGGATAGACAGATAGAGAGAGAGAGAGAGAGAGGGAGAGAGATGGATAGATAGATAGATAGATAGATAGATAGATAGATAGATAGATAGATAGATAGATAGATAGATAGATAGACACTAATTCAATAGAGATATATTGTTAATTGTTTGTGAATCTCATTAATTGGCACCATTATGCACTAATGTGGGCAGATGTCTGTTAATGATCTCCATGGAAATCTCTTTTGTTTAACATTCAAATAGATGAGGGGGTTTATTCCCATGGGTGAGTTATAAAAGTCTAAAGTCTCTGCATCTAAAATTATTGTAACAATGACTGATCAGTCGTTGAAATTCACAGCCAACCCCATCAACCTCAAAGATATACAGTGGTCATTCTGCTCTGTGGGGGCAGAATTGAGTGTTCTATAAAATGAGAGTTCACCTTATACTATCTGTGTTCAGAGTGGATGTAAATTAAACACTCAATCATTTTTGTTGTGGTTTGGTTGTGTTTGACTGCATTATTTTTGCCTTTAAAATTGCTTTTGTTCTTTTAATGATGTATGTTTGAGAACCAGTTGGCAAACTCTTTGTAAATGAACTTAATAAACCAATCACTCACTGAAGGCTATGTGTGATTATTAATAAAAAAGCATTAAGAGATAAGGTTGGTAATCCGTGTATCATTCATTCATTCGTTTTTCAAAATAAAACCAGAAATAATATTAATATTTGATATTTGAATATAAATATTCATTAACAAAATCAAAACGACTCGTTTTTCCAATTTCCGATTTTGTGCTGAAATGAAAAATGGAAAACAGAAGTGACCTGTGACTGGACAAGACAAGAAGAAGAAGAAGACTACCTGTGATCGGGAAGGGAAGCATAAGCTAGTGTTGGGACAATGAAAAAAAACATAAAAAAATGGATATTTATACCCTCTTCTTTTTAATGGAAGAGGGTAAGATGGTTACTCTGAAGCCAGAAACTGCGGTCAAGTGTGCCATCATTCGTCTTCGTGTGGTCGAGCCATCCACACCGACGTTTTTAAGTGTCATTCTCGACTGAGAATGTCAGCGCTAGTTTGATACAGAGCGAGATCACTTCCGGTTTTCAAAATAAGACGTTACTAATACAAGCGCAATCAATCAAGCTGATTTTAAGACATTGATTTTTACTGTACTGATGAGATGTACTGTACTGAGATGAATGAGAACTTTATCTCAAATGACTTACCTTTGGCATGACTTGTAAGTGCTGATTCCCCCATTGTATACAGCTTGATGTCCTTTTTGCAGACCATACAGTATGCCTGTCGGTCATTTGGGCCTCGTAGTAACCAAATTTTATATTTATAATATTCAAGCCAGTTGTCATTGAAACGGCGAGGAGCTTTCTGATTTGACAGCTTCTTAAATGGCAACATTTTCTGTTTTCCTTGCTCCATAAAAACAAAGAAATCAAACTCATGTGTTCACATCATTTTTAGCAGGTGAAAACTTATTAAATGTGTCATTCATTCAAATACCAAATTCATTTAATGTAAAATAAAACAAACATATAAAATGACTTAAATACTATTTAATGAATTATTTCATGATTTACTGCAACACAGGACCATGAAATAATTCATTAAATAGTGAAGAAATTATGTATGTTTTTTACATCAAATTAATTTGGTATTTTAATGAATGAATGTCACATTAAATAATGAGACATTTATGTATTTAATTCCAATGTGAATGAATGGGACACATTTGAGTCATTATTTAATGGTGTATTTATTGATTGAATGTTGCCACTTTGACTCGTCCATAGTTTTGTGCTTAAGAAGTTGCTTCATCTGAAATTTGAACCACTGACCTCAGGAACTCCAGTCTTTAACTAAACCACGCAAGCTATTTGTCCGTGCGTACAATCTGTTAAACGTTGGACGTCTTTCAATAACAGATGACACAAAAACGCCAAAAAACGTCACACTGATGAAATATTTAAGAATGTCTGTGCGGCATGCTGGGCTACACGGCGGGTGTAGTGGTTATCGCTCTTGCCTTTGCAGCGAGACCCAGTTGGAACCAGGATCTTTCTGCATGGAGTTCTTCATGTTCTCATGTGGCAAGCTCAGCTGTCATAGGGTGATAGGCGGGGTACACCCTGGACTGTTCACCAGTCCATTCAAAAACATGCCATTGTAAATTTCCACAACGTTCTACTTACTTAAACATCAATTTCATGGAAGATTCGAACCCCTGACCATAAGAAAACCCCAGTCTTTCATTTAACCACATGAGCTATATGTCCTTGTATGCTTTTTCACACTACTTCAAAAAAACATCAGACTGATGAAATATTTAATAATGTCTGTCCCATGACATGGCCAACATGGTTGGTGTAGTGGTTAGTGCTCTTGCCTTTGCAGAGGACCAGGGTTTGAGACCCAGTTGGAATCAGGATCTTTCTGCATGGAGTTTCTCATGTCGTCCCCGTGTGTGGCGCTTCTCCGGGTTCTCTGGCTTTCTCCCACAGTCCATGAACATGCAATATGGGGTTTAAGTTAATTGGTCACTCTAAATTGACCAACTGACCTTGTCAATTAGGCTGAGGTCTGTGAAGTCATGGATAATCTACTATTAAAAGACTTCCAAAGGTGTGAAAGTGAATGGTTGTTTGTCTCAATTTCCACATAATATTTTGACAAAATACTATTTATATCATACTTTTTTAGGTGATTTTGGACGAAATACTATACTATGTCTTTTTTGACTGATTTTGGACAACATACTCTACTATGACTTTTTTTGGTGATTTTGGACAACATACTTTACTATGACTTTTTTGACGACATACTATACTATGACTTTTTGATTGATTTTGGACTACATGACTTTATGACTGATTTTGGACGTCATACTATACTATGACTTTTTTGATGATTTTGGAAGACGTACTTTACTATGACTTTTTCTGGTGATTTTGGATGACATACTATACTATGACTTTTTTTAAGTGATTTTGGACAACATACCAACTATGACTTTTTAGGTGATTTTGGAGCTGACATACTATACTATGACTTTTGGTGATTTTGGACTGACATACTTTACTATGACTTTTTGCCGACATACTATACTATGACTTTTTGATTTTGGCTGACATACTTTACTTGCTTTTTGACTGACATACTTTACTATGACTTTTTTTTACAACATACTATACTATGACTTTTTTTTGGTGATTTTGGACAACATACTATAATATGACTTTTCTGACTAATTTTGGACAAGATGACTTTTTTGACTGATTTTGGACGTCATACTATACTATGACTTTTTTTGGTGATTTTGGAAGACATACTATACTATGACTTTTTGAAGTATTGGACATACTATACTATGACTTTTGATTGATTTTGGCTGACATACTATGCTATGACTTTTTTGACTGATTTTGGACGACATACTATACTATGATTTTTATGGTGATTTTGGACGACATACTATACTATGACTCCTTAAGGTGACTTTGGACGACATACTATACTATGACTATTTTTGGTGATTTTGGACGACATTCTTTACTATAACTTTTTTTGACGACATACTTTACTATGACTTTTTTTGGCGATTTTGGACAACATACTATACTATGACTTCTTTTGGTGATTTTGGAAGACATACTATACAATGACTTTTTTTTGGTGATTTTGGACGACATACTATACTATGACGTTTTTGGTGATTTTGGAAGACATACTATACAATGAGGGGCCACACGGTGGTGTAGTGGTTAGCACTCTCGCCTTGCAGTGAGAAGACCCGGGTTCGAGCCCCGGTTGGAACAAGGGCCTTTCTGCATGGAGTTTGCATGTTCTCCCCATGTGTGCGTGGGTTCTCTCCGGGTTCTCCGGCTTCCTCCCACAGTCCAAAAACATACAATGTGGGGATTAGGTGAATTGGACACTCTAAATTGACCGTAGGAGTGAGTGTGAGAGTGAATGGTTGTTTGTCTCTAGCTGTGTGTGGCCCTGCGATGGACTGGCGAACTGTCCAGGGTGTACCCCGCCTATCGCCCGATGTAGCTGAGATTGGCACAGCACCCCCCGCGACCCTCTGGTGGAGAATAAAGCGGTTAGATGATGACTGACTGACTGACTATACAATGACTTTTTTGGTGATTTTAGATGACATACTATACTATGACTTTTTTGACTGATTTTGGACAAGATACTATACAATTACTTTTTTGGTGATTTTGGAAGACATACTATACACACACACACACACACACAGTGGGCTGCTCTCAGCTGTGTTTTCACTCCAAATACAGTCTCAACTTAAATTCACTGCGTTTTGCTGCTTTTTTGTGTCATCACTCACACGCAAAAAAATAATAATTGAATTTTATTTTTTTTAATGTAATTCTATTTCTTTTCTTTATGATACTATGAATTATGCATTTGCATAATTTGCTGACTAGTGAGAAAATGGTAAAATACTCAGAAGATATTTAGTTTACTCTTGTATGAAGAAACAAATTCTTCCCATTTGGCTGATGATGTTCTCTTTACCTTCATCAGGCATCCGACAAAGTGAGAGGAGACGCGAGCTTTCCCTGAGACCAGACTCTTTCTGAATTTGGAGAAGCAGCCGTCCGCCACCACAGTCAGCGCTGCGCAGATTTCCTACCAGGACACAAGTTTACACCATCATCGTCATCATCATCATCATCATCCTTACATTTTGTGCTTTAAACACGAGGTATTAAGGTTCTGCACATGCGACACAGTTTCCTGTCCTCACCTTGATCTCTTCGGTTTCTTTGTCCTTGTACTGGACTCCCGTGATGCTGCCGTCCTCCTCCTGCAAACTGGTCACGGTGCCTTCTACGAATGTGACACTGGGGGGTGCAATAAGACAGACTGAGGATACAGCAAGACAGGAAGAACATGAAGAGTAAACAGACCGAGAACAAACAAAGAGAATGCTTTAAACTATCAAGACTGTGACTGTCAACCACTGATATTTGATTTAGAGTACAGTAGAGATGATTTGGCCAATAATGTTTCAAAATCAGTTCATATCAATAATTGTTATTGCTATAAACTGTTAGATAATTAAAGATTAGGTTGTGATCCTGGGTTTAAGTTGAAGAAGCCAGTTCACTTATATTAAATTAAATGTCTAGTCCTTGTTGTAATGTAACAAAGCACAAATACTTTGTTAGTACAAAATTCACATATCTGTACTTTACCTTGTTATTTATCGTTCTAGCAACTTTTACTTTTACTCGACTACATTTCCTCTATCTATCTTTGTTACTGCCAAATAAAATCAGAATAAGAAGAGTTGGTAATGGTCTGTATTTATATAGAGCATTTCTAGTCTTGATGAGCTGCTTTACACTACAGTTTTGCCATTCATCCATTCACACACGCCACAACATGGGGTTAAGTGTCTTGCTCAAGGACACATATAGACTAGCAGAGCCGGGAATTGAACCCACAACCTTACCTGTACAGTAAATGTCATATACTTACTTAAATGACTTTTACTTAAGCAATATTATAAAAAGCTCAACTTCAACTTCTACCAATGTCATTTTCTGGTAACATACTTGTACTTTTACTCAAGTGTCCCTTTACTTTACTGTACTTTATACAAGACTGGTAGTAGCTGTAGACAACTGGTCAGTTCTTCTGAATTGAAACACCAAAGAAAAACTTGAAGACACGTCTTGGATGAAAGATGGAATGTCTATAACTATAACATAAGCCAGTCCAGTTGCCTGCAGCTAACTAATTAGCTAACAAACTACTGAGGATGACCTGGATGATTCTGCTTAAAGTCAAACAAGTCAAACATGAACGAGGTATGTATGTATGTATGTATGGTGTGGTGATAGGTCTGGTGTCTCACAGCCAAAACACAACGCCATCCCATTAACGAGTGGACTCACTTTGGCTCGGCGAGGGCAGCTCTCCTCAGGCCCATGATGAATCGACCATGATGGAACGCCCAGCCACTCTTGATGTTCTCCTCCTGCTGTGGGTAAGAAAGCTCCACCTCGGTGCTGCTCCCTAGGTCATGGATCACGTAGCCCTTGACCTCATGAGCGTCCAAACCCTCCAATGACCCTGATCAAGGCCAAGCACACGCGACAGGTTACTGTTTCAGAGCCTTCATTCATTATTCAGTCAGCATGTGTGAAAAGGAACAAATGTCAAGAGTCTACAACACAAGCTGGAGAGAGCGTAATAAGCTACTGTAGCCTCAAAATAATCCTTTACACTTTTGTCACATTCGCTTTAAGCTTGTTACAATATTCACCAGCACATTTGGGAAAATTCTATGTTCAATATACGCCTAATATAACGCCCTTTAATATCTTTGGGACATATAGCATCTCTACTTTAATTTTAAATAAAGTTTTAAAGTGATCAATGATTGGCAAGTTCATTAAAACCTCAGGCATTTTGAAAAATAAACATAATGGGAAAGAAATATTGCTGTATCATTAATATTTAAGTATAAAATAAGGTGTTTTTGTACAATGTGATCATTCTAATCTCAAATTAAAACTCTCATACATGTTTTTGGACACATTGAGGAAGGAAAGTGTATTTTTATTTGCTCGCACTGAAATCATTTGTCATTTGGACAATTTAGAGAGCCAGTTTTTCAAAGTTCCAAGTCCGATTCAGACAAGGTTTTGAGGTTTGTATCAAAAATAATTCTATTATTATATACTCTCTATTGACTGTTTTTAGAAAGGTACAATAGTGTGGTGACAAGCGGTGATAATGAAAAAAGTTAATTTCAACTTCTGAATATTAGTGTTGAAGTTCACAAATTGATCACGTTTGTGTTTGTTTTTAAACGTACAAACTTCTTCTCAGCTGCTTTTCCTTTGTGCGTCAGATTTGACTGTCGATGGACCAAGACAGAAACAAGAGTCACCAGATTCGAATCTCAAATAATGGCTCCTCTTGATTGGTGCAAAGAGATGATGTGATGTCACCTTTCCCATCTTAGCACCGCCCCCACTTCACACCAAAACAACAACACTTTCCAGGGTCTGGAGCACCAGGACACAGTGTCACTCCCTGAACTGACCTTGCAGGCCGAGCTCTTTCAGTGCCGTGTATCCTCCGGGCTGCAGCAGCTCCCCAACGATTCTGTCAGGCTCCTTCAGATCTCTCTCTACCACGGTCACCTTCCTGCCGTCTCGCGCCAGCACAGCTGCGATTGCCGATCCCAGGACTCCGGCCCCTACTACCACCACGTCGGGATCCTGATCCACTGTGGAGCCACTGGCTGAGGCACTTCCTGTGGCAGCAGAGATCTCTGCATCTGCTCTTTTCCTTATTCTCCGGCTCTGGAAACAAGAGAAGAAGAACACCATTGTCTGTTTTTTTGTTTTGTTTTTACACTGCAGCAAAGAACAGAGGTGTTTCAAGGGAGTACGGCATCACCAGGCAAAAGGGACCCGAGAGGCCCTACGCTGAACCAGACCAAACCTTCCACTTCATTCCCAAATGAGAAACAGTAGCATATTCCTCTCCATTATGATCTCTATCTACAAGAGTAATACAACAGTTATCACAGCTAATAGATCATTCTTATCCTTCTTACATTGTATCATTTGGTCACAGTCCCTCATATTTCAAATCAAATACAGTCAGTATTGAGCTCTTGTTGACAAAGCAGACCATTTATTGCCTTGTTACTGTTTGTTTTTACCTTTTTATGCCTTTACTTTGCTACTTAAACACCCACATTTCCCCCTGATGATGATCACTTTTACTGATGAGAGATTATTGATTATGCCTATTACAATTAAAGCTGTTTCATTACATTTTTTAATCAGATATTTAACATTATAAACAATATTGATTATTTTCATCATCATTTGGTCCAGAGGTGTCTAAGCTTATTTATACAGTATATCAGCTTGGTGTTTTAATTACAGTTATACCACATTATAATTTACATAATTTTACATTTTAGCTCTGTTTTTCATATTAATAGATTTATTTTGCATTATAAATATGAAGTTTACATCATTCCATATCAAAACAAACACCTTTACTCTGAATTTCACTGAAATATCAAGTTTATCTTTATTGTGATGTCATCATGGAATATTGTGTTATCATTTTAAGATCATATTGTCCACCTGCTACTGAACAGACTAGACACCCATTGGCCGCAAGGTCATTTGAGAATATTTTCTGAATGAATCATATAATCAATGTGTTTTCAGACCTCGATTAATCGTTGCAGCCCTGAAACAATAAACACCTATCCAATCCAATCCAACTTTATTTATAAATACAGACATACATAACATAAAAACAAACCATTAATCATACAATAAATTACTGTTATACAATGAAATCAATTCATTATGATTCTTATTCAATTATTCACTGTGCAGAAGTCTCCTGTGGATTAAAAGTGTCTTACCTTCCTGCATGTCTCCTCTGGATGACTGCCGCTCCTCTGTGCTGAGGTTTGGGGGATGAAGTGGTTGATGACGGGGACAAAGGAGAGGAGACTCAGAGGGAAAGTGAGGAGCTGACGGAGCCGCAGTTTGTGCTCCTGACGGTATCTGATGTAGGAGAGCAAGAGCCCGGCTGTGAGGAACAACACTGCGGCCACAAGCAGCTCCCTGTGGGCAAAGCTCCACACTGTGTCCGACTTCTTATACAGGTAAGTGAAACTCGCTATTCCCAGGAAGGTCCACATCTTTATGAAGTAAAAAAAAATATATATAATAATAAAAATAAGTGAAGTTTAATGTAATGGCGAAAGGACACTATTATAGAGTTATAATAATAATAATAAAAATAATAATAATCTGTTCAGTCAAATCAAAGTGTTACCTTTCATAAGTCATGATAACTTGTGGCTGAGTTACTACTTTTTCTAAGAGGAGACACAGACAGTGGAGGATTCGCAGTTACACCAGCCAATCAGGAGCGACGTGACAGTGAGCAGAGCTCACGCTATCCGCTCATTAAACAGCCGCGCCGGTGCTGGTCCTGCCCCCGGCCTCTGATTGGACACACGGGCAGCGAGGATGGTAGTATGATGTGATGTCAGTGGAAAGGTAAGAAGACTCGAGGACTCCTAACAATAAAATAACACGGATTTAAATTCATTTAAATTTAACAATTTAACCTTTACTTTTGTTGTTATTGTTATTATTGTGACATATCTGTTGTCATCTCTTGTCTCACCTTTTAAATGCTGCTTGACCTTAAAAATATTATTTTCTGCTGCAACTACTCTCTCAATTTGATAACCATTATGAAAAGTGTTTCCTATAAAATCCCTGACTGACCTTTTTTTCTTTTTTAAGAGATTGTAAGATTAGAATTTATAACCTCAGAGATACAAGTCATCTTCTGATGGACTGAGCTATTATGACTATTGTGAGTTTTAAGCTTTTTAACCTCACTTTATGAATATATTTTAGCTCTAAACATTGTGAAACAAACAGAATAAAGACATTTTTCACACCGTACTATACCTTTATTATACCAAGTCATTGAAAATGTCACATACACCATATAGTACAGGATATACTATGTCACAAAAAGGAAACGGTCAGTATTTGTGACACATGTATTTATCTTTAAAATACAAAATGTTATTTTTTTTATTTGTATTTTGAGATGATGAAAATATCTTCCTATTCTGTATCAAAATACGTCAGTGTTGTGTAATTTTGTATTTTGAAAACAACTCTGGACGTTTTCGGTGCTCGGTGTCGACTTTAATTTGCCCGCACTTGTTCAGATCAGACAGGAAGTATATTTAATACAAGATGAGTGACTTAATGTAGCAATATTTGTAGCTATTATTTTAATAACACACACATAAATATATGCATGTATATATTCATATATATATATGTATATATATATATATATATATATATATATATATATATAAATATATATATACATATGTATATATATATATACATACATATATATATATATATATATATATATACATACATATATACATACATACATATATATATACATACATATATATGCAAGACTGAGCCAGGGCTTTTCCGCTCCAAACCATACCCAACTGTAACTTTGCTGTACATTGAACAATCTGCTCAAAACTTCACACATGAGACCTGGCCAGAAAACATCCGCACATGAAAAGTATGTCAATGGCATGCGCCATGCGCCATCTGCTGGCAGAATGGCGCTAATAACAATAATAATTGTAATTAAAAATATACTGTACTACCACTGTGAGTGACATCAATAGTTTATTAAGAAACTTTTTAGTTATATGTAGTGATTAAAGATGGATTCATATTTTTCTTGCTTCCCCGATGTGACGTTTGGTTCACCGTTCTGCTGGATGTAATCCTGAAATTAAAAGGAAAGACCTTTAAAATTTTGGGACCAAAGGGTTCTATTCAAATTGTTTTACATCACATTCTCTATATTTAATCATCTACATCTATAACAAAAGGGGAGGTTAAAAAAGGCAGTAAGCTGCAAGACAGTGGCAATTATTGTACAAAGACATTTATAGTTCATCAAACAAGTAGTGTAATGGTTTACAAGATTGCACTAAGTGAGACAAAGTTATGATCCAGACAAAACCGTGCCTCATTAGTGACTCATTAAAAGGAAAAGACAAAACAAATACAATTAAACTAGAACTAGCACTTAGAGTGTTTTAATAGCACTTAAACATGCATTGTTTTATTTCTCAATTCACTGATGACTCACAAACAAATGTAATATTTTCAGTCCATAACTATACATTTGAGTTGAAAAGTAACCTATTTGATATACTTTACATGTTTTATATATACAGTATTTTCTATATAATTAGATATTTAGAATATACTATATATATACTTTACTATACTAATATACTATTGTTGATATTATTATACATACTATTATTATTATTATACTATATCATTTAACTATTCAGCATCTTAAGAGTCGGAACCAAATGTCATTGCATTGTACACGTGTGTGTTTTGCAATGTTCTATTCTGTATAATTGGAGCTGTGGTAATCGATCTTCACTCTGAAGTGTATGAATGAAGTGGGCAGCTGTTATCTTTATATGACAAATACATTCTACAACTACAAATGTTAAGATATAAATCTTCCATCCAATCACACTGTCAAATAAGTTGTGCTCTTGATTTAAAATCTTTATCTGCAGTCCTCCATGTCTGACACTTACCTCCATGTCCTCTAAGGTGGCAGAGCCGTCCTCCACTTTCTGTCCAAGACCATGACTGAAGCTGGAGTATCGCTCCTGTTTAAAGTGACAGAGAACCAGTTATACACGGCAGAGTTACTGTACCTGCTGCGTTTCACTGTGGCTGCCGCATACATACACATACCTTCAGCTTATCAGTGATTATCCCGTCCTCTATGATGCGTACAGCATTCCTGAGGCCTCTTGCAAACGTGTCCATGGCTCCGATGTGAGCTATGAACAGGTCCTCCAGGTCTGTGGACTCTCTGCGCACCTTAGCATCAAAGTTCAAGCCTCCTGGCTGCAGACCGCCTTGTTCAATGACAGTCTGGAATAGATGAGACACTGGAGGATAAGTGACAAATGCCTAATTACCCATAACCCTGAGCCACTGCTACAACAAAGAGTTGCCCCCTTATGGCCAATCAAGTAATTACAGGTTAAAGCCACTTTTGCAGGTGTTTGTTTTTGTTTTATCTCTAAAAAAAAAGACACAATTCACACGAACAAAACAGTAACCCAGTCTATCGCAGGGCCACATAGAGACACACAACCATCCACACATTGGCAGAACATTGATCTTTATCCAACAATACTGCAACAACAACACCCAAAAAAGGCAAAGTACTCTTAATGAGTTATAAAGTTCACCTTCATGACCATGGTAGTGTTCCTGATGTCCATGGGGAACTGATCTGTGTCCCAGCCCAGGTCAGGAGAGCCAGTGTTTGCATCAACTGAACCCAGCATGCCAAACCTGTGCACGCGATTGAAAATAAGTGTAAAGTTGAAAGACACTGTGGGTGTGGGGAAAGAAAATGTTAGCAAGAAACATTTCTGTTTGCAGTTGTCTCACACAGACGCCATGACGACGTCATGTTCATAGGAGTGTCCTGCCAGCGTGGTGTGGTTGGGCTCAATATTCAACTTAAAGTGATTCTCCAGACCAAAATGCTTCAGGAATCCTATGACGCTCATAGCATCTATTTAAGGAAATGGTGATGCGTACAAATCAATCATTGTGACTCTGAGAAACACTTCATTAACATTCCTCGATGGTGCCGGTCTTACCATAATCATACTGATGTCGGCATGGCTCCTTGGGCTTTGGCTCAATTAGAAACTGGCACTTTAATCCGATTTTCTCTTTATACTCTGTCGACAAATACACCAACACACAGTAAATGTGACGTATACTGTCTAACTGACTGGAAAAAAAAACCAAAACACTTACTGACAGCCATTTTGAAGAAGTTGGCCATGTGCTTGAGTTCAGCAGAGACATCAGTGTTGTGCATGGACAGGAAACCTTCCCTTCCTCCCCAAAACACTGAGAAGAGCAGAAGTTATTCATCAGACGGAAAATCACACAATATGACGGGTTTGTTATTGCTGTTGACTAACTTAAATAAGTCATTCTTGTGAGGAGGCCCCTCTCATGTCAGGGCCCCAAACAATTGCAACACCGCTGCGTGGAGATAAAACACCTTCATACCAAAGTTTTCGGCACCCAGCTTCTTGGCGATATCAAGTCCCTTTTTGAGCTGGGCGCCGGCGTAGGCCAGAACGTGACAGTCGGGATTTGTGGCAGCACCGTTCATGTACCTGCCACATGAAGATAGCATTATGATGGTCCTTTTTTTTTTTGTTGTCTTCTGAAGATTAGTGAAAAATATTTACCTTGGGTGGGCAAAGAGGTTACAGGTGACCCAGAGCACTTTGACTCCAGTCTGCTTCTGCAGCTGAAGAGCCAGGTCAGTTATTTCATCCAGATTCATGTTGGATTCCTTCAGTGTGGAGCCCTCCGGAGCCATGTCCCTGTTGGAAACACAGAATTATTCAGAATCACAAAATACAGTATCTTTAATAGGTTTTGTTCATTTAAAACACAACCCCACCTGCAACACAGAAAATCAAAATCAAGTTTTTTTTACACAATAAAGATTATTTTTGCTTATTTTGTAACTAATTTGACTTAAATTTGTAAATAAACTGCATTTAATGTTGTCTACATTGTCACACAGTATTCACACATGATTAAAAAAAAGGATTTATTTTGATTACCTGTCATGAAATGTGTAATATTTAACCTGCAAAGACAAGCACATTATAGGAAATATACCATAAGTGATCTTAATAATGAAGATCTATATGTACAGAGGTTACTTTGATTATTAAATAAGGTACATTTCCTCACACCAAGCTTGGTGAAAAACTCAAAAGCGGCACAGAGTCGCCTCTTGGCTGATTCCATCGGATTTCCTTTATTCCAGGGCCTGTGGAGAGTCTGGAACCCAAAAGGGTCAGCACCTGAGAGAGAAGATCATAGTCAAGGAAAGAATCAACAACAACATGTGCGCAGATTAAGCATATGAGTAGGCTTATATTTTAAGTAGAATTATATAGAGATATCAGAAATACAGCCTTCACTTTGAGAAACTCTGAGAACATGTGAGAGAAAGTCATCAACGTCACATTAATTGCTGCATGACGACATTGTGATCAAGAAAGACGCCACTCTGTCCCTACTACGTGAAGCCATTCTCAGACAAACTTGGCTAAAATAAACAAAAGATATTGGTCATTTAACAGAAGAATTACATAGCAAACTCTACACCTGCTTATGTCTATGACATTTTAAGAATATGTTTGCTGCTTTATCTCACCATAAAACTGTGGTTCATGTGGTTTTAGCTCACAGGGACACAGCTCGTTTTACTGCTGCCTTTTCAGGCGTTTGTCTAACTGAGGTAAATAGATAATCCCCGATGTCACAAGACAACACATCTGAAGTTAGTGATGGAGGCAACAGTTGATCACATCTCTGACATGTGTATGTAAAAAATCACACGTTTGAGATGTTTCCAAACTTCAGTTTCCAGAACAGATAAGACTGAGAACGGTGAGGAAAAGCATCAGAAAACAGTGGCGACTGGTGACATTATTTTGTGATATGTGCTATAACCACATGTCACCACTGGGAGACGCCAAAGGAAATATGTCACAGATTTCATTAGGTGTTGATTGGCTAAATGTGTCTTTGCTGGCAGCCATGTTATCAGTGTTGATAATGTGTCAATACATGAATACAACCAAAACCTGAACTATTCCTTTAATGGCAGATAATTGACAGTTGTTCCAGTACCAGTTCCACAGAAGGAGTGCCAGTAGCAGACTGAGAACCTCAGCCAGTCCTCCATCGTCCTGCCCATCAGCACCTGCACACATTATGATGCTGTTGTGTTTGTTTCGAATAAAATTTGACCAGTTTTTATTTATTTTATTTTTTCTCAGATCTTTAAATCTTTGTAAAACTTGACTGAAACACAGTGAAGAGCAAGTGACTTTGATGTTGACTTTTTGTTAATTGTATTCATTTTTTTCAATCCCAACTTCCTCTGTTGTTGTGGGAATGAGACATGTATCTAACATCCACTGTCTGATGATCGATTAACACATTTCTCTCTGGAAATTAGTAAAAAACTGTATTTTTTGGGATTAGGTGGCCCTTTAAGTCCACAATGCAAGACGAGCATGTGTGTGTGTGTGTGTGTGTGCCACACCCACCTCCTCTGCATTGTAGTGCTTGAAGCACATGACATCTCCTGGTCCAGCAGTGGGTTGATATGGGATCTTGGAGATGCCTGTGCAACACGTGACACAACATCTCAATATGTTTATTGATATATACAAACAATATGATACTGTATGATTAAAAGTATACGACTATGTAGATGAAGGGATTTAAATCATGTGCACAAACTGAACTTTCAAAATACTACACTATACTATACTACATGTGCATGTGTCTGTAAATAATCTTCTTGTTTTCTCAGTGGAGTCATTCAGGAAGTACTATTAGGAGTATACTGAAAACAGGTTTGACACTTTGCAGTAGGGTTAGGGTTAGCATGAAGCATTGAGTGAAACATTTAAACCATAACTAAAAAAACTTGTTTTGTCTTTTCATGTAAACACAACAAACATCATTCAAATTTAAAAGAAATTATATTTGATTACACCTTTATACTTAATATCCTCCTACGAAACATGCTTTTTGTACATTCTTGGCCTACATGTAATACTTCCACCGACCACTAGTAGGTACACACTTGGAGAAGCTCTGCTCTGTTGTAACTCGCTTTACTGACAACACGTACAAACGCACATATATATGTATATACACGCACAAACACCAACGAGTGCATGCAACACTTTTAAATCATTAAAATAACGTGATTTACCTGCAAAGAATTCCTCCTGCTCGCTCATTTTCTGGACACAAACTGGAGCGTCTCTGTCTCGAGCCCACGTCCTTCCTCCAAAACAAAGAGTGCAGTTCCCTCCTCACCCACACGGTGTCGCTAAACCCCTTTCAAACCCAGACTCTGTCACAACAATATTTTAGATCCTTATAACAACAGGGTCTTTTAATAATCAAACATTAGCACTGTTCTCTCTGTACACAGTATTATTCTACCTTTTTCTGTATTTAAAATCTATGCAAATAATTATGAGGTAATCTTTTCTTTTTGTTGTACATTTTGATATGTAAATGATGATTTTCAGTGTCGTTATGTGTCTTATCAATGAAAACCTACATTTGATGAATATTGTGGTAGCTCATGATTCCATAAATGTTCCTGTAATTTGTTATTTATGTGTCCAAAATGTGCTGTTTTGGCCAGGATTCTCTTGTTTCATATGCAGTGATACGTTCTTGGTCTGTACAAGTACTGTCTCTTGATTAAAAAAAAAATATTGTTTACCACCTAATAATAATAAAAATCTACTTTAGTCAAGAAAACGTATATGACAGCTGTGTTGACATAAAAAAAATAAGTTTCTGATGAATGAGGGGTTGTTTCTTCATGCAAAATAGATTTGCCATTTAAAATGAAAAGGGTGGATCATGTTTGACCCTGAGGACAAGGAGCAAATCTAGGATGTGAAGACACGAGGAGGGTTAAGACTAAAGTGAAGGAAGGCAGTGAAATTATCAAATGTCCCCAGCAAACACAAAACTACCCGACGCAGGTCCAGTAGAGTGTGTTTATTTCAATTACAATGGTGCTTTTTAGAAAATATCTGCTGCAGAAACACCAACAGAAATGTAGAAATGATAACAGCTCACTATACACACATAACCCATAAATACATATGAACACATTTTACAAAAGTATACACATTTTCCTTTAGAGCCTTTGGTCTGGAACATATTCCAGGTGGAAACTTGCAGAAGAAAAGTCCTCTGTGCACCAATGGAGCCCTATTATACTTTATATATAAGTACAGAATATACAGTGCACACTTGATGCCATTTTCCTTCTCCTTTTATGAAAGAATGACTTTTTTTTGTATGAATTTATAACCCTGTGTGATCCCGGCACTCATTCATTTTCATACTGCTAAACATTTTGCATAAGATAAAGATAGAATGGAAGGCAAAGCAAATGCAACCAAGCACCAGGCACTGTAGAGTGAGGCACTTGAGCACCTAACACCTCTGGTTTGGCATCATCACGTCTGGCACATGAGGGTAGCGTTAACTGCGTATGTGTGTCTGTGTGTGTCTGTCTGTGTCTGTGTGTGTGACGGAGACACTGACAGGAAAAAGTGACACATTCTCCTTGCAACGTCTTTGCATCTGAAAACAATGTTGGCGAATGAATTACATTCAGTCTCCTCATAGTTCACTTCCACCATGGCCTACAGTCTGTTGAGCCAGGAAAACATGCTCCAATGTTCCAACTTTGTTGGTTTGTCTCAGGCTTCATACGACGACCCTGGGTCCGACCAGTGACAGACGGCACTGCTATGACGTAGACAAGTCTGGCTGGCTGAGGTCCTTCTTCCTCTTCTTCTTCTTCTTCTTCTTCTTCCCTCTGCAGGGTTTGCAGACACAGCACAAGATGCAGGGAGACGCCAGCAGGAGGAGCGGCGATGTCACCAGAACAATGATGCTGACCCCCACCAAGATGCCCACCACCTGAGGGACAACACAACAACATTAGTACAAATCAATTATTTGTACTAACAATTACCAAATACAGACTCCCCACTAAGCTTTCACTCAATAAATGAAACATGTTTTCCACTCAGTGTACACACAGTTTTTTGTTTTATTTGGAAAATGTAGTGATAGCAAGGAGCACACTTCCGGAACTTTTCATAGGGGCTTCTTCTGGTGTTTTGACTCATATCGCTGCTGTGTGAAACTGCGACGTGTGGTGACGTAAAATGAGTGACTCTGTGGGCAGCGCAGGAATGCTGCACTGAGAAACACAGGGAGCTGATAGGCTTGATCAGCCATGTGTGAACTAATTTGAACGTAAAAGACCTTTGTTTATACAGTATTTAACGGTCACACGCTTTAAGTGGAAGAACTGTGACCTGTGTAAAGCACTGACCTTGGCAGCGTCAGACCTTTGTGGGAAAAAAACTAAAATGTCAACGTCAATAATGACAATTTATTGCAGAAAAACGTTTGACAAATGTACTTTTTCCTGTTGTGGCTGAATACATTCTGTTAAAGTAGCATATACAGTAAAAGCCCTGCTGTAATTTATCTGTTAACATACTTTTGGCTATGCAGTCTTAACTTAAGTATGAAAAAAAGAATTTGTGATGACCAAACTGTACCAGACCTATAGGGCAAAGGTGTAACCTCGTCTGCTCTGACCTGTTTAAAGGGACAAAAGCACTGTTGTACTTCAACTCGGCACACGACCAACAATGAGGAAGTTCAGTGCAAACTTGATGCAAGTCGTGAGTTAATGACCTTTGAACAAGGCAAAGTAGAAAGGAAGTGAGTTTGGTATTTGTTTTGCTGAATGGCCACCCTCATTAGAGGACAGGAATTTGAGATTAGCGAGGAGATTAGTTTAGCTTAGTGTCTGATAAAGTATTATTTGGGCACAATGGTGGCAAACAGAAACAGGTGGAGGCAAGAAGCATTTATCCCGCCTCCGTCAAACTGCTTTTGCATGTGTTTTCATACTCTGCCCTGTTTGCATACATGTTACTTTACTTTTTTCTCCCTTTGTCTTGACACTAAGAATGAATCACAATATCCAAACACTGCTATCCTGAGAAACACAGAGAGAGTCATGTGGAGCTGATAGGCTTAATTAGCATTGTGTGAACTCATTTGACAGTAGTTTGAATCCATGTGTTTATATTTAAAGGTTATGCGCGACAGTTTAAATTTATGTGGCACAGGATGAGCGACAATCAGTGCAGTGGCTCAAAACAGACAACAACACATCAGTAAGGGTGAGACAGGCTATGTCGACCTGCTCTGAATGTAAATCATCCTACACAGTCTACACCGTCTTCAAATGTCTCCTACAAAGGAGGCCTCGTCCGACTTTTCATGCAGCTGTTATGATCCCATGTCTCAGCCCGTGTGCTTTGTGTCTTTGACCCATTTAATTTATGTCAAAGAAGGATGGAGCAGTCCTGACTCCTATCATGTGGCTCCGTACAGTTTGAACATGATTCCGCCTTCAAGGACGGGGCCGATTATAAGAGTCAGCTGTCCCATCATCATTCAGCGAGCCACATGCCTCTCTGCTGATCGGAGTGAAATGATCTTGTTGTTCGTTTGTGAATTAGACAGACTATTGATAGTTGCTTAGATTTAATAACTGATATCTGCCATTTTCGCACACACACGTACGTGTGTTCTTTTGTTTAGTTACACTCATATTTTGGTTTAATAGATGAGAGAAGCTAGACCTTTGTTTTTCAATTTATACAGACTGTTTCTAGAGTTCTCTTTTGGTATGCTTAGTCATTGTTATAAACATCTCCCATCTGTCCTGTTCCTGATCTTCAGTTATTGCCATGAGTGATTTATTGCCTTCCTGATAACAAACAAACAGATTACCATTTTCCATCTGGTGTCATGTTGCTTTCCTGTACCCTCGTGAGCCGGGGTCATAACTCAGCTTATATCAGCTCTGCTCTGTGCTGAGGGCCCTCACCTGTGTTCTGTTCCACATCACAGATGCCCTGGAGTGTCCCAGCTTGTTTCTGCACGGCCCCTTGTCATAATGTCTCAGGAAGATGTCACCCTGCATTTACAGAGCAACGGAGGATGAGACACAAACTTCACCGATCACCACAATAACAAACAGAGGCGGAACATGGTGGCTGAGATGTCTTGAACTAGGTCACTCACATCTAGATTCTGCAGACAGTACCAGCAGAAGGTGTGTTTGCAGCTCTTACACAGCATCTGAGCACAGCCCTGGTTCCTCTCAATGTAGATACCACACATGGGACATTGTTTGATGGGCGTGTCGGAGTGGCTGTCGGAGCGGGCCCTACGGATGAAGACAGACATATATGCAGTTTCTGAGAGTTTGAAGCCACGAAAGTCTCCAGGCGGCATGTGAAGCCTTTATTTAGCAGAAGAGCACAGTGGGGTTAATTATTTTTGGGAGGCAAAGGACATGTAAAGTAAACATTCTAATTTAGGACCAACGCGACTACTAACAACCACAAAGTTTCCATTCTACAGTCACAAGGAAATCTCATCATCAGACACGAGAACACGACTTTAATGTTATAAGCTGGTCGTCATCAACGTCATCTCTGACTGCCTGATCCAACAGTCACTGTCCATTTTTAGTGTTTCTAGTTCTAACTTTGTTTGTCTGTTGTTTGGTGCTTGACGGGTTGTATTCAAGTGGCCTCGCCCTTCTAACTGAAACCTGTTGCACCTGGAAACCGTGATGAGTACAGAGAGAAGGAACCACAGCACAACAATGCCTCCCAAATGAAAAACAATCAGCTGAAAGATGCTAAAATTTCGGGTAATAATTCACTGTAAGCTGTTACTACACAGGACATCTTTCATTCACTTGGATCACGTGCCAGTACAAAAGCACTAATTAGAGCAGCTGTTTTTCAGGGCCAATTGTGAGTGGTTTCTTTTGGCAAAACCACAAAAGTGCCATGAAGATGTAGAAAAGCACAAACAAATTATTTTGAGTCGACTCACAGAAGCAAAAATCTGTTGTAGCTTCTGTGGTGACTGAAAATAATGAGAGTGGAGCAGAAATGTGAGTTGCCTCAGGCCATTTAGTAGAAATGACCAACCCGTCCTAAACAGAAATTGATAAACACGAACATAATGTCAAACTGAAACATTCAGTGAAACCAAAATGCCAGCTGGGTGTGATTATTTGGCTATAAGGCTTGAAAGATCCTTATCGCAGTAATAACATAGCTGGTGTTATTATAAAACTTGCCGAACTAGCCTAAAACCTCCACAGCTGAGTTTCACAAAGGGACTTTAAACTCCTTACCAGAGTGAGAGTAAAATCACAGCTACAATAACATTAGGTCTCACTCATCACACACTGTATGTAGTTTTTACACAGATTCAGTCTTTTTAAGCATATATTTGCTTTAAAGTAAAATGTGGTTTCTGTATCCTTAGATGTGATTTATGTTCTAAGGCAAGAGCCTCGCTTACCCTAACCAATGTCTTGCACTGCCATGTTTTTACAGAGGCTTAAATGTTGAACATATTTTGGAATAGAATCTTACTACACAAAGAAGAAGAAGAAGATCATCTGCGGTATGCAAAGGTCAACTTAATTCCTGATGCACTTGGTAATGGGAGGCGTGAGAGTGGAGTTCTATGTTTGTTAATCTCTGGACCTTAAATAACCTTATTTTATTATTATTGTACAAATAAACTGTGTTCTACAGCTTAGTTAAAAAACTTTCTTAAAAACAAACCTGAGGGGGAAAAAACAGCCAGATGTTGATGAATGAAGCTCATTGTTTTTTTTGACTTGACTTACAAGCTCTTACATCTATATCAAGCTCTTCAGTACAAAGACAAATTCCCCTCTCTCACTCTCTCTCTTTTATTTTACCAGCACCTGGTCCATCGCAGCCCACTGCAGATACCATACCGCTGCTACACTACCCAGTGAACAATCTCCTTCTGTACAGACGAGAGGATTAACTGGCTTAGTGCCCATCCTTCACCTCCTTTTGGCACAGAGACACTGGAAATCAAGCACAGTGACATCAGTCAGTGTGCTCAGGGCAGCACCACAGTAATGGGGCTGTACAACAGGGACTACACACAGAGCACAGGCTATTATTCCTGCAATAATGTTTACATTCAGCTCACGGTCACTGCTGGGACATGAAGAAAACATCGCTTCTATGATCCACCCACTGTAAATATAACATAACATAAAGAGTCCCATTTGATTCTTTTTTTTTACTTTAAAGCTGAAGTGCCTAACTTTTAATCATAAATGAAACATTCAAACAACTGTCAAAGAGTTCACAATGTTGATTGTGTATCAGCTCCACATGACAACATTACACTAGTAAAGCGAGTCAGCTGCAAGCAGGTTGGAATATGACACAAAAACACAAAGAAGTGTCCACAAAAGGTTTCAGAAGTGAATTCTACAGCTCAAAAACCTGATTGTTAAGCAGTTTGACCAGACAAATGCTTCTTGTGCCCATCCATCCACCCCCTGGGCTGACACTGTATAGACACAAGCTCTCCCTTAGACATGTCTGGTATTATTGCTTGACATTTTCAGATGAAGGACACACCAAATAATAATAATAACGTCAACAAAAACAAACATCACCAAAAGTTGAACACTGCAGGTATAAATGGAAGTGTGAGATTTTCCCTTACTCTGTTTTCAGTTGAATTTCAGATACACAGCAGTTATTAAAACCAATTATGGCCAACATGATTCATATACCATGGTAAAAAGGTAGACACACCCAGTCTGATCTCACAGACTTACTCTCATCTGGCTCAGACTCTGTGGCTGCAGGCGGCTGACCAAACAGCGAGCTGACTGACCTGCTTTCAATAGGGGGTGAGTTAGACATCATGGGCTGGCGTTCAGGGCAGGTATGGCTGTCCTGCCAGGGCCCTCTGCACCCAGAGCAGAAAACGGTGTGACAGGTGAGGCAGGACACGGCCGTGGGCTGGCCCTCAGTGTTGGGCTCCACACTGCACACTGCCTGGCAGTCGATCACTGGGCACCAGGCTTTACTGGGGTCCAACTTCACCCCTGCAGACAGTAGAGAGCAGAGATATTACACACTGCATACAGTAAATGCATGCGTTGTAACTGTATAGTCAAATAATGTCAAATAATAAGGAATTTGACCAGTTTTATTCATGGACATGGATGTTCAGGAACTAAAAGAATAAGCTTGATTACTGGATCAATAGTAAGTAATTCTGCTTTACTGTATTATTTGCATGGTTTCGTCCAGCAAACCTTATAGCATCATGCAGCAGAAGTTAAAATGAAATCATGTAATATGAAAACATACATCTGTGGTAAATTCCAATACTAAGCATGAACTTTATCAGTGATTTGGCTACAACTTTACAGAAAAATAAGACCTGCAAGATAAAGAGTGTCTCTGTGTTGACAGAGTTGAAGATGAAGCACAGCAGTTACTTGAGCCTCATCGTGCACTCACTCACAAGGTGGAATAATCACATGAATGAGTTACTGACTGGCAACATTCACATGTAGGATACACTGAAAATGTCTGTACAGGCATTGCAGAGTCATACACACCATATCATTGTGGCAGATAAACAGCTTATGTCAGTGATGCAAAAACTATGGCCCGCAGCAAATTCCTAAATTATAATAGAATATAGCCTGCACATGAAGCTTGGCTTGACTTTAGTGTACCTTTAAGTTTTAAACACTGGGTCCTACAGTTAAATCCCAGTCCCCTTATTTTTCCTCCCTTTATACTGGGCTGTGAAGATAGATCACTATGCTGACAAAGAGGCAATCTGAGATAACTGTTTTGAGAATGAGCAGTATTTTTCACCCTTTTTCTAACAAAATAAATGGAAAGATGTGATACAGGCTGTTTATTTTAATAATTTTAATTATCAAAAAAATGAACCTACATTTGATTGATTTTGATAACTTTAATACACTAGAAGTGAAGAGATATACCTGTGCTACCTCTGCTACTGCTAGTGGTAGCTCAGTGAGTGATGTTTTAAACTGGTTATGTATACAAATACCAGAAAGAGATGGATGCAAATGTCTTGTTTTAATATGTTAACATAAAAAAAGTATCAGAATTACAACTAAGACTACAGTCCAAAAAGGATGCAGTGTTAGCATGCTAAACATTGCTAAAAGAAACATTAAGTGTCTTCAGAAACAACAAAGCATTTCTTTATTATTATTATTATTATGATAATAATAATGATAATAATATAATGATGATTATTATAACAACAATAATAATAATAAAAACCTCAATATACACTACTGAGAAGCGTATACATTTTGATAATGTTTATTGTTGTTATTATGTTATTATTTTCCCATTTCTCATGTTAGCGTGTTGTATTTCGCTAGTTAGCACTAAACACAGCACAACTAAGGCTAATCGAAAACAAAACAAAAAAAACAAAATACTGAACAAAATCCAGTATTTGGAAACAAAGTTGTTATTATTATAACCCAAAAGCAACTGCATTTAATTTTAAGTGGCAAACACATAACAAAATACTTGAAGGGTATTACTAAGGGTACTACCCTACTGGTGCAAAAACACAGCTTGTACTTTGCACGTCTTTTATATACTATATAAAATATTGATCCTTATGATTTATGGCTTGATAAACAATAACTTATTGACTCTGAAGCTTATAGTTATTGTGCAACTGGAAAAGCCAACTATAGCTGCAAGACACACTTGCCTTTGTAAAGGTCAAGAGATAACCACTTCATTTGCCTTCAAAAACACATCATTATACACAGGACAATATCAGTTACACATAGGGTGCATGAGTGACTTGCAAATAAAAGGCTCAATACTTAATTTTTTATAAGAATATATATGGGTCTCTTTGTTGTTGAATTCAAATGTATTATTATTAGAGCCTCAGTTTCAGTAACCTCCTGGATAATACTGATCCTGGTCCCACAATAACCCAGGCATGTGAAGCTCAGCATGCTGTGGGGCTAGTTTAATGCCTCCAGCTGTGGTGTGACCTGAAATAGCCCACTGTCTGTCACCAGCCATCAGCATGTTAACGCAACAAAACGTACCTCTCTCAAACTTCAGCCTCTGAAAAAGCTCCACCTGATCAGCTGCAGCAAGGCTGGATATCTGCAATCAGCCGGCAAACAAAGAGGCATCAGTCAAATGTCATTCTGGCAATCAAATGTTGTGTTTATGCACTCAAATGGATATTTAAATATATGGGTTTTCATACAACTGTATGTACTGCTATTTCACTTGTTTGTAATGCTTCATAGATGATCAAAAATAAAGTGGTCACATAGCAACTGCAAATTGCTGCATAAAGACACAGAAGAAAAAAACAAAAAGGTAGATAGTTATTTAGTTCGAATACTGAAATATTGAAACTGCAGTCTGTGCTAGCTCCCCTAAGCAACACAGAATCACATTTACACTCAAATCCATTACAATTCAGATTGAGAGCCTATGGACACTTTAAAGAAAAGTTTTTTAAGGCAATAATACAGATGTTTGGCAAGAGATGTGTAACAAAATGAGGAACTGAGGAGCAGAATTTCCATTTGTTTGTAAAACATCTGACAGACTAACTGTCAGGCATATACAGTATGATGTCCAGCCGATGGCATTTCACTTTCCGTCTGGCAGCTGACATTGCCACATTTTGCTCTGCACAGTCGAGAATTTCCTCTAAAATGTTGTTAAGCAAGGGTACACAGGATTTACACAACACTTGGAGTTAATCCAATCTTCACTATTTAAAGACCCATCATCAGTGTCATCTTAAGAAATTACCTATTACCTAAATATTTGCCTGTGACTGGTTTTCCGCTGCAATTTTTGTATTTTACAGGGTATGCAGACTCCTCCTCATGACCTACATATCATCAGTTTTCAACAGGACATACCTCAGAGTCCAACAGCACGCCAGACCTTTGGCAGGCCATGTCCGGGCAGGTGATGGGTGCCCCCCCACCCTCCATGATGGCAAGCACAACATACTGCTGCAAACACTGGGGAGAGAAACAGCACAGTGCTATTAGTCTGGATATTGAATGGAGGCAATTGCAGTGTAATAGATCGCGGACAATCCGAGGCCTTGCAAAAAAGCAATACATCTCACAGCACAGCTCACAGTTTATCTGGATGAAAAACCAATATAAACCACATGCCACGTCAAAATATGGAAATCCGCTGGTGAAAATTGAGATGTTGTGCAAATTGAGCAAAAATAAATGACCACACAAAGAAGGATTTCTAATCTGCACCACATCACATATATGAGACTAGGCTGCGATCATGAAGAAACACCGCTTGCAAGGGAGTGACGTGGTGGAAATGCTAATTCCCACTTGAGCTAATGATATAAGAAGCTGACATGCAGAAGAATAAGGGACAAAAAAAATGAGTATTTCAGCCTGGTACAATCTAGACTAACTTTATGCCCTGTCAGATGGTTGGTGAAAGGGCAGGGTAACACGGGGGTGCAGTGGCTCGCACTGCTGCTTCACAGCAAGAAGGTCACCGGTTTGGCTGAGAGTCTTTCTGTGTAGAGTTTGTGTGTTCTCCTTGCGTGTGTGTGTGTTCATTCCTCAGTGCAAAAGCATGTAGTTAAGGTTAAATGGACACTCTAAATTGACCATTGGTGTGAGTGTGAGAGTGAATGTTGTTCAACTCTAAATGTTAGCCCTGCCTTAAAGCAGAAACCGTATCACCCCCTAGTGTAGCAGTGTTGGACACACCTCATTCAGTAAATCGATTTCCCCACGTTTGCTTGTGTACTGTATATTCAGCTACAATAAGAAAAACTGCTATGTGGCAGGTAAATATATGATACAATTTTTTTGTTGTGTTGGTTTCATTACTGACATTTTTTTGGGGGGAAAGTCTTGAAATTATTCTGCAGAGAGCCAAACAAGTGGAGATTTAAATACCCTTTTTTCTTTTTGTGATGGTGTTCTGCCCCCGGGCAAAATGTTCTTCCCTGATCATCATGATCGTTCCGTGCTTAGTCTGTGCACTTCATTAGTCTGAATGATTAAAAGCGAGTTCTATTTCACGAGTTTCATGATACGCATAAAAGGGCTCAGTGTAATCTGTTTTACTCTGAGCCTGAAGACTAATAGCAGTTATTTAAAATAATCCAGTTAAGTGATTTCTTCTGCAGTGGCTTGCACATCTTTAAGTTTCTCGTAGTTTCTCTGACCAGACTGAATTTGTTCTAGTCTGGGAAAGGATGCCTCCCATCACACTGCGGTCTGATGATAGATGTGCACAAGTCATTATTAATGCTTTGCAAATTTCTCAAGAACTGCTCTCTCACTGTTCCCCGTCAGTGCTGAATAATTTAAGGCGAGGGCAAAAGTGTATCATAGGGAATAGGGTGACTCCGACTCTCCTTTTTAAAGCAATTATCTCCTGGGCAATTTGTGCCTCACTCACTCGTTTGAAATGATAAGTGCTCTGTCCTGCACGGCAAAGGCGAGCAGTATGTACGCTAATGTAAAAGCAAAGCTTGAAAATTCTTCAGATCCTGTTAGGAGCTTATGAAATTTCCCTTTTAAGTGTCACATCTCACTCTTTGCACTTCCATTCAATGAGTTGTGGATTGTCACCACTGCATTTTAATTAGCATCGTTGACTGCGACACACTGATATGGCAGAAGCAGGCAAACGCTAGCTGAGGGTCACACAAAGCTAATGAATGCATTTTCAGGGGTCAACCTCCAAATTAACATGGAAGAACAAGGTTTGATCCAAAGAGGCAGATCAACCAATGCATGCGTGATTTTTTTTTTTGTAATGGCACGCTAAACCCAGTGTAATTTGGGGATTTGTTAAGCTAAAACTTAAATTTGAACTCACTTTTATCCAAATAAACTTTGTGCTCCCTGTTTAGCAAAACCCCTAATTTAGTTTCCCATTATTTTACTATTTAAAAAAAAATTGGTTCTTGGGATAATATCAGAGAGAATGTATAATGGTCAGTCATCAATAGTTCAATAATTAATTCACACGTATGCTCAATTCAGTAGTACAAGGAAGAGCAACAGTGCATTCAAGGGTTGGTCATTTAAGATATTTTAAATATGGCATTTTTTATTTACAGTGAACCACACACGGAGTCTGAAAATGTGCCTTTTATTTCTTATCCATCTTCAGTTAATGCTTTGGAAATCGAAGTGATCAGCTGTCTTGCTTCATATGTATGTGGCTAATGATATTTGATCATATGAGGATATTAGATCAACACATTTGTACGGACACAGAGGCCTCACTTTCCGAGCCGAGAGAAAATCTTACTACCTGATGACGTAGCAATGATTGTTGAAGATACAAAGTGTATACCATCAAACTGTAATGAAGGATAAACGGCAGAAATCAGCTTTTACCCAATTTCGATAGTTGACTAGTCCCTTAATTCTCTTCCAAATGTTTGCATTTAATTAGTATTTCATCCCTCCTCTGAAACTTACTGGAGAGATGTTTTGTAGTTCTAGGACCTTGTTATGACAACATTAAAATCTACATGAAGTTTTCTGTCAAGAGGATATCCTGGAGATTTGTCCCTGATAAATGTGAATTTCCCATTAACTGCTTTCACTGTTCCCGTGCAAGCAATTAGACGTTTAAGCACCTCAAAATATTCTCTTGGACGTTTCTCTTCCTGTTTTTAAAATTCCACAATCGTATGAACTTCTTGTTCAGTGTTTTTTTTTGTTTTTTAACAATGGCTTTAAAGAAAATGTTACTGTGACCTGGGTTAAACACAGGCCGTGTAATTCCCATGTACATTATGTATGAGGAAAGGTGAGGATAGAGGAGTAGCCTGTAGTTTTCAGTCAGTGACATCATGACTCCACATTTTTGTTGAATGTCTTTTTATCACCGAGCTTTCTCCTTCAGACATGCCGATTCATGCACTGAGTCACTGTGATGATACATTTACTATAAGCTCTGCCAGCTTAGGAAACAATTGCTACTGCCTCGACAGCTATTGGGGGGGCTTATTCAGACTATTTTTAACCCAGTTGAGATTTATTTAGGAGAGTGCTGCGTCTGTGCTGGGAACAGTACATCTCAGCTGACACCTTCATCTTCACCTCTCCACCATCGCATTTACAGACGGTCTTAGTTAATTATCAGATGGATTTAACTGACATCAAGATCAGTTGTGTGTCAAATGCATCGGGCAAAATTATGTATGATATAACATGGTTTGTCTATGTTTATCCTGTTTCATTGCGTCCTTTTTTAAAGTGACATTGCACATGCACATGATGTAGTTGCTAATACTGCTGGGTTTACCAGTTTGATGGAGATAGACTGACCCTCGGATGTGATGATTAGCTTAGCACCAGTGCTATAAAAGGTGTAGGGACTGCCCCCTTTTTTTCACAGACCAGTCACTAGGGCTGTAAAGTCCCGGTCGACTGGTCGATCAATCAGTCGATACGTTCTGGTTCGACTCAAATTCTGATAAGTGTTCATTTCATACAGTCTATGGTTAATTTTATTTCATCTGGAAGAATGTACCAAGTGCTAATGGGGGTATTTTCGGAGCACCCCGTTCCACAGATCACAGCGTGTCTTCAGAGAACACACCCCTTGTTTCAGTATTTTGGATTAGCCCAACCCACAGGAGACAGAAAGACTCCAGAACGTCCGGTGGTTTTATTTAATTTTGAGCTACAGTCAGTCCCCCTCTAACATCCATGTCAAAGACATCGGCAGTGTGGCAGCATTTTACAAAAATAGATGGCGATATCGAAGTCAAATGCAAAGTTTGCCAGCAACAGTTTGCATGTCACAGCTCTACTACAAACATGGCATATCATATAAAAACGGTAAGCTAACTTGTCTTTGTTATGTTGCTCTGTCCGTTCTCAGATATCAACGTAGTATAGTATAGTATAGTATATTTTCGGAAATCATGAGCTTTAAAAATTGCGCAGATGCACAAGCCGTCAGACCCCCCCTCGACTAGTCCATTTTGAGTCGAAATGTCAGGGCTTCAGTCGACCATGAATTTCTTTGGTTGATTACAGCCCTGCCAGTCACAGCTTGTATTTTGCATTAGGAAGAATGTCTCCGTATCACAAACCAACGAAGAAGAAAACAGCAGGGAGAGTGGAGAGTTTTGACAGTTTTCTTGATGTCATGTAAAGACATTAGTCCAACTAAAATCGAGCTAGTCTTAGTCGGACTAACATACCTGGATAATGCCATTCATTGTCCAGTTATTCCTGCATGTATACACTTAGTCGGATTGGAGATAAATTGAAGATAAAGGAAACACTGTCATGTCATGTTCAACTTTTTGTTTTTGTCTGAGGGTGTAATAACTCCCCCTGTTTTACAGCAATCCTGCAGCTAAGCAGAGTGTGAGTTATATTGACAGACACAGCAAGGAGTCTTTGCCCTGTCTGTTGCCTACTGAGATCTTTTCTGCTCAACACAATGGTCCCATATATCATCCAGAACAGTCGTTTAGACCAAATGTTCCATGTGGGTTTATGTTTTTTTTTGGGTCATGTGAAAAAAACAACTTAATTATTAAAAATAAAACAGTTCTCTTACCCTATGAACATTAGTGTCTTTGTTCCTTGTGCTACAGGGAGCAGGGTCTCAGAATGTCATCCTCAAATCAGACGAGAGACATTTTCATATGTATTTGCAGCTGTGTTTTAAATGCAAATGTTTTTAATCTAATCTAATCTAGCCACGTAAAATACATTTTTACAGAGGTAAATTAAAGTGTCTGAACAAGTCTGTGATAGATAGTTGTGTTCTTACTGAAAAAAAACACCAGACCTCTCAGTGCTGATGTTACAGTGGTTATACTATTTTGCATCTATTGCAGTAATTTAATTGATTGTTTTGTTTATCCAATTATGTATAATAATAAATCACTACAACATTGACCAGAAGATGCATGCACGTCAAAGTGTCGATAGTATTTTTGACCATAGGGAATGTGGTATAAGTGTCTCGTCCAATCTATCCGTTGCACTATTTTCTCCTCCTAACAGATGCAGGTAGTAATGAGGCTCTTAGGGTGGGTGGTTGGCAGGTTTGAAAGGTTAATGAATCTCTATCACAAAGCAATATGGCACCAGACCCTCTTCTATACGAGCAGATGGGTTGTGTTGCATTGACCGCAGTGGGTCGCCTGTAGCAGTAGAGTAGAGCTCTAATCCTACTGTTGTTTCTAATAAGATCACTTTCTACGGTTGAGCACTTGCTGTCAAATGTGATCTAATACTTATTAAACATTTAGTACTTTTTCTTTCAGATCCATGCTTCACTGTTCTTTAGAACGGATTAAGACACTACAAGATTAATTTGACTAAACTGCATGTCCTGATGACATGGTTGTCAAGCCCAAGACATGAAAAAGTAAATAGGACAAGTGTAGCGTTGCTTACTTTGGTTTTCCCACTGCCCGTGCTAAGTGTGGACAGATCTGCCTTTGGGCTGTGAAACACCCGTCCTGTCAACGTCAGGTGCTGGCCTCAGTTATATGAAGATTGTATGCATCACATCCATGAGTCATTCTGTTCTATGCATTCCTCAAATACCTCACGTTTCCCACATTTCTATACGGGCCTCTTTATATTGACATTACTTGTTTATTACTGAACACACCTTCTAGGTTGTTTTTTTTTTTACTGTGTAATGTTCCTGGCAACTGAGTATTCAGGTAGCCACAAAGCAGACTTACATGCTACAGAAATTAGGATTTTGTAGACTTTGTTAGGACTCAGTTTGGAGTCATATTGAAAAAGAAAAATAACAACTAGATGCTCCTAAATTCTATAAGTGTGATCTTGTTTTAGTTGAATAGGCGAAGGACTGTTAAACGTTTTTCAGAAGAAAAAAAATCCAGCTTCCACAGGTCAAGTATATGTGACCTACCTTTACACTTGAACAATAGCATGACCCTGGCTCTTCAAACTGAAGTGGAACCTTAACAAGACACGCTTGAACATTGCATACACATATTGTTTGAGTTAAACTCATTGACAGCTTGATAATACATTACATCAACTGTCAGTCACATCATTCCAATCCAAATGCCAATGATCATAGTATTTGACAGATGTAAAACCAACAAAGCTGGTGATGCCCTGAGACTTTTTGCCCTGCAAATCCCAGCTGACCCCAAATGGAACATTTAGTCATGATACAGTCCATATTTGTTTGCATTTCCATTAGGAATAGTACCAAAATTACTGTCCCCAACCGTTGCATGTCTCAGAGTAATGTTTAAAGTACCGTATGGGTGAAGCCTAGACCCTTGTTTGTACCAGGTCATGAACTTGGGTATTATTGCTGCAAGACAACAATGCTTACCACTATTTCGCCACATGGCCCATGTTTAGATGTTATGCATTCTTGTACGACAGAATTAGCCTAATATAATTTGTCATTCCTGATTCCTCAGAGAGGGAAACCCCTCCCAAAAGGCAATCATCTGTTTTCATTAAAATTTTAAAGGCCTCTGGAGTTACATAAGGATATGCCCCGGGCTGCCATGCTTGTTGTTGCACTCCTCAGTAGACCTGAATGGGACCAGCAGAGGAGGAGGAGGTGGGAGGTTACACAGGAACATGGCTAGATTTTTAAGCCTTCTGTGACTCATCTAAGTGGACTAATTGGGAAGCTAAGAATGACGCAGGCATATTGGTTCACTGCTTGAGAACTGGGGAATGGTCAGAGGCAGAAGTATAACAGGGGGGCGGCAAGTTTTATTCAATAAAACTTGTGATTGCTGTTGTCACAGCAAAGGAAACAGAAACACTTCCACCTATCCACTAAAAAGCCTGTTCCTTAGATGTTGTGTAAGAAGCGTGGCCTGTCAGCCTGCAAGTCAACAGCTCATTCAGTCAACAACCTGACTGTTATCCAGCATTCTAGTTAGTGATGGGCTTGGGGTTTGTTTATCTTATCCTGAATATTGTTACAGATCATCCATGTTGACCGGAAGCTGTTTAAGTGGTCCTCCACAGCAGTGCAGCGTCACACCAGACGAGCAGGGGCCACTCACTGACCCCTGCCTGTTTGATTTATTATCTACCGTAAATATTTGAAAGGGGTCTTGTGGGAGTTGTTGCCGTGATGCAAGCTCTCAACCAGAGACGCCATGTGCTCGCCAGTGTTTACTTTATCAACGTCACGACGTATGTGGGAGACGTCCAGTGCTGTCAGCCAAATAAGGAGCGGTGAGTTGTGTTGTATCACAACAGTGAGCTCTAAACGAATGTAGGTGTTTCAGGGACAGGGGGTTTCAAGCTCATAACTAATATACTTGTTACTTGGCTCAATACTCACAGCCGTGACCATCTACCACTACTCGTTACAAAATTACACTCGTCTGTTTTGCTTTTTGACTAAAAAATCTCACATTCATACACTGGATGCTTAAGGAACCATTTACAGGATATTTGAGGGGTTTTGATATAGTATTGGATTTTCCTTTTCACCAGTATCATAATATAATGTCCCGTCTTGTCTCACATCGGCACTGAAAGCTAACATTTTACCAGTGGGACTATTCCCTCAGGTATTGGTGGTGAGAAAAACAATTATGAACAAAGAATAGTCAATTCGCCATAATAATCTCCGCTGTCCAAATGAAATTAATTTTGCTGTTGTGTTAAATTTGCCGCAGTCTGTGGGCTAAATCTTCCTTTTAGCCGGTTTAAGTGAGGTTTCCATTAGGCTGCACAGCTCGTGTCCTGTATTTTCCTAGGCAAAAAAAAAAAGAAAAAGAAAGAAGAAACAGATGGGAAGTGTTTTCCAAGAAAGCCGACCCCCGATCAAATTAAAAAGCAACTCGGCACAAGCACATGCACTACATCTACATAACGGGCACCATATTGGCACACTCACACCAAGCCGTTAAACGTCAGAGTCAAGATCATTGCACCTCCTTTGAAAACAAATCACAGAGTCACTGTTCTCTCATTTACTTCCCTGCACAGCCACAACATTAAGAGTCAAACCTCCATATTATCATCTCCACTATAAATGCAGGGATTGCTTTATCGCAGAGAAACTCAGTTGGCACCAAATCAGGCTTTCACTTCAATTACAAAGTTTCTAAAACCCTTCAAGCTGTCACGTGATGTGTGTGATTGTGTTAGTTAGTAGTTGGTCTGAATGACCTGAGCAGAGGTTTTTTTCTGGCGGTGTGATGACGGTAAACACCGTTGTTTCTGTCATCCAGGCTCCAGCTGAAGCCACCAGCGTGCTGCACTTAAATATTAAAGTCTCACGACTGAGATGTGACGTCACCCATAGATGACTACTCTAGTATTCTTAATTCAGAGTGACTTCCATGATGAACCCCAGTCACACGAATGAGCTCCTCTGCTTTCGTAGATGTTATTGCATTAGATTTTGGATATCAATAATAGAGTTTCAACTTGGTTTTTAACCATATTTCTGGAATCAAACATAAATAATTCTCTCTTCTCTCCACAGCTCCAAAGTGAAAAACTAAATGGCCCCTGGTAGGAGTTCAGCGCAGATCCATAGAAGAACACCACAAGTGGATGAAAACGAGCAGCCTTTAATCCAGAAAGGATTTCTCTTCTCTGTGATAAGAGTCTACTAACCACGTGTAAGGACCACTGGGAGTACAAGAAACAAGTCGAGGACTCTTTCACTCCCTCCCTACAGCCTTCAGGAAGATGAGAATGAAAAACTAAAGCTCTGAATGCATACCAGGGAATCGTAAAAACAGACTGTGTGTATTTGTGTGCGACTGTGTGAGAGGATCCAGCGACCATGTGGACATTCGCTGTGACTGTCCAGTGCCTTATGGCCACTGCACTGCTATTGGCTTGCTCCATCCCGTCAGCAGCAACCACTGAGGATGATGTCACACCGCGCATCAGTTTCTCATACAGTAAGTCTCAACAATTACCTGACACACCTTTTGTTATGATAACTGAGCCTTGCTTGAAACTTGAGACTTCCAGTGTGTGTTTTTTTATTTTTCCCTCATGTCTTTAGATATTTTTCTTTTACAGGGCCAGGTATGTTGATCACAGTTTTTATACTTTCTGTTCATTATGTCGTGGATTGCAAAGCTAAGCTTTTCATGGGTGGTGATTTAGATGAGACGGCGTTCCCTTCATGAGATGAGTGCACTGTCTGTAGTTGATTTTATTTTTTAAAAGCTATCATCAGCTACAGTGGAGTCATTTTAGCCGACTAAACCACTGGTCGCGTTTGTCTCTTTCTATCTGAAATCAAGTATATGTTGTTTTTTTGCTAAAAACGTGAAGAGGTAGATCTGCTGCAGTTTTCACTGTAGACTGTGATGTTACTTAATAGAAAGACAAGCGCACAATAAGGAGTGAAATTCCACACTAAAGGCATTATATCACTAGTAAAGAGATACAACAGACACAGCTGTGTGTAGTGTAGGGTTATTTAACTTCAGAAGCAGGTGGGCCAAAAAGGTAAATAGCGTTTTTTGGAATATTTGTCCCAAAATAAAATGAAAGGTTTATAGCAAATATATTGCCACAAGAAATAAAAATAGCCAAATGTATACCGGATTTTTCACTTTAATTTGGTATTATAATCAATCCAGACAGAAGCAAGTCCACTTTAACCACAGAGTTGCAAAAGTTAAATCCCAGCTAACAGCTTGTTTTGCCAACAGTTACTCAGTGATTGACATAATGTCACTTGACTGTGTTGAAATGATACTTAAAGTAACTGGACGTTATATAAAAAAGGATGCAAGGATGTAGGGTTGCATATGGTGAGAGAGAGAGAGAGCTGTTGTGACAACATAGTGGTGTGTTTTTGGGGCCAAACCGCCAAACCTAAAGTTTCCTCACCTGTCTTGTAACGGGAAAACTGGCACATAACGAGCCATGATTTGACTTTTTCCCCTTTAAGTTGGTGCGCTCTTGTAGCACAGAAATGCAGTCATGATAACGCATTAAAGACACCGGTTTGGCGCTTCCACCCGCTGGTAAAGTAAATAAATATTTCTCTGTCCATTCGCTCTGGAAACAACGATTTTCCAAGTCAACTTTGCGCCGCTTTTGCTTTGGCGAACGACATCACGATACACTTTGTCAGATCAATTTCCGGTAACGTGAGCGGCTCTGGTCGTGTTGCAGCCAACCACAGCCCAGCACCATGTTGCAAGCCTAACATGACGTACAGAGCTGGACTCAGTTGCTCTTCAAAAGGGCCGTATCTGGTTGTGTAGCAGCCGTCGCAGCAGAGTGGCACAAGTGCCTGCAGGCCCCAGACACACACATGCCAATTAGAAGCCTCTTGCACTACAAACACCACTTGTCTTAAACACATGCAATTATTTTAAGATTAGATGTCACTTTGCAATAACAGGCCACTCCTCAGGCCGATGGAAATGCGCAGCAGTTTGGGGCCAATACTATAGTCTGGTATTGGAAGAATAATGTCAGGCAACTGTTTGAGATGGTCAGCTGAGTGAAATAAGTGGTCTCACCACCACGAAGTTATCGTGTCTCCTGGTAAATTTACAGACGGGATAGAAAACCACCTTCCACCTGACTTAACCACAGCATGTAATTATTCCCCACACGTTGTAGCTCTCCTCTCATCATCATAGCTCTGGATTAAGCTTTGATTATTTAAAGCCCAGTGCTGTTTCTCTGTTTGTTTAGCTGACAGCTTGCTAGTAATTGATTGATGCATTATGGGAGCCTTTGACAAATGGAGGAGTGGGAAAACCAGTTTTCTGCTCGGCTGTGGCACACACAGGAAATTGACTGCTTTTCAGGGAAGTGTCACTTCACACTTGTTTTTTTTTTTTTTTTGTAGCGTCCTGTGCTGTAGCTGTTTTGAAAAACACAGTTTATCATGGTGATTATTTAAATTAGCTTTCCAGTCTCTACTGCACCCCAAATATGCTGATCCAACAGCAACCAAAGTAAAGGCTTATATGGCTGTAAACACTACCTGTCTGTGTTTGAAGTTCCTCCCCTTTGAAAAACAGCAATTTGAAGTTTTTCTCACTGCACATGCACCAGCTCGAGCTGGCGTCGTCAACAACCGTTCGCAAACTTCAGCCGTCAGACATGTTTCTCAAAGAACTAAATTGATTGAAGTGTTGAGCAAATCTTCCGTCTCTCACTTTGCTTGTACTCTGTTATTGATCATATCAGCTCAAGAGCAAAAGCTTGAGACAACATGCTTTTCAGCTGGAAACAAGGTGAAGAAAAACTTATTAAAATGTCACACAAGCACTGATGGTAACTAGTGGTGGGGAAAAACATCGGCACAGACGCGGGCGATTCTGAATCGATTCAGAAATGTTCAAATTACAATTATTAAAATGTTAAAAAACGTAAAATTACGGAAAGGTGGGACTCTGAGGTGTACCCAGATACTTAACAACGAAACACAGCCTCACTGGTGAAAGCGAATAGGATAGAAATTACATGTGATGCTTGGACACCACCAAATCGTACGTCACCATAACTGCACACTTTATCACCGATGACTGGCTCATGGCTCATGGCTCATGGCTCGTGCACTCCAAACAAGAGCTATGAATGAGAGCCGCACGGGTGCTAATGTTGCTGAGCTGTTAAACACATTGCATAATGTTTACATCTCGTCTTAAATATCGAAATTGTGATTCAAGATGTTACTTCCTTACAATGCAGTTGTAACTTTCCACTCTACACATTTCATTTAGTTTAATACATGAGCTAAACTGCTGTTTCTCATTCCAAATGCACTGTTGTTAAACATAGCAGTGGGTAAGTGATTTTTTTAATTTTTTTTTTAAATTTTAGATACTTTATTAATCCCCTTAGGGAAATTATTCTCTGCATTTTGACTCATCCTAGAATTAGGAGCAGTGGGCTGCCACACTGAGTAGCGCCCAGGGAGCAATGGGGGTAGCGTACCTTGCTCAAGTTCCCTTTCCACTTGGCCACAGGCTGCCCCCAAAGTGATCACCCAGCATCAAGATGCATCAATCCAAGAAGCATCGATTATCGGTTTTCGAATCGTGGCCCCTGAATCGTAATCGGAATGTGAGGCACCGAAAGATTCCCACCCCTAATGGTCGATTAAGAACGCAGCACTTTATGTAAAAAGGGTATGAGCAACGCTGCACACCAAGTTAATAAAGTAACTACATTTCAACCCAAACTACTGACACTTAACATTTCATCCACTCTGGTTTCTTTAGTCTGGAAGAAAACGGGGAGGCTGATCAGTTCTTTTGAGACGGGGCCTTTTTTTTTCTGGAATAGTGTTCCCTTTCTTTTTGTCTTTTGTCTTCCCTCTCCTCTCGCTCCTTCCTCCTCTCCTAATGAGCAGGCTAATCTCTTGTGTGCAGTGAGTGGAGGTTTTTGTGGTCGCTGTAGTGGGAGAGCTGGTCTGTTTCTCATTACGGCTGTTGTGCAGAGGAGGGCAGCACAAAGGATCATGGGATTCGAAGCAGCGAGTGTTGCTAAGGCATGCATCTGAAAGAAAGACACCAAACTCCAGCATGTGCAGCTCCTGATGACTAACAGTGCTACATGCACATGGAGGTTGGTGTCTTTCTTTCAGATGTGCCGAGCAGATGAGTGTTCCAGAGTTTCTCTGTCGGAACCCGACTGAGCCGGAGAGAATATTGACCGTATTCACCAGACGACTTGTATTATTGTTTTTCAACATGCATTCCGTACTTTTTTTTGTGTGCTGAAGTGTTCTCTAACTGTCAAGCAGGTGCTTGCAGCCTTTATTAATGCTGACGGGAAGAGAGGAAGAGGGCAAAAGTGCGGTGTGTGTCAGTGTGTGTCAGTGTGTGTCAGTGTGTGTCAGTGTGTGTCAGTGCGTGTCAGTGCGTTATCGGCATTATGTATGTGTGTGTCTCGTACGTCACAAAGGCAGAAAGTTCCGTGACGTTACGAACCCCATGACGAACACCCTCGCACACACAGATTCACACAAGTCCATAAAGCTTGTGAGTTATCACCAGCACTTATGAGTGTGATAAAATGTCAGACTTGCCATTAACGACCATCAGTCTTCTTAATTAACCCTTGTTGAAATGTAACCTCTATTACATAATCTGTTTGCATAATCCAACCGTCGTGGTTTATTTTGGGTTGTTGTGGAGGAAAATGATAAAGTCCACTTCAAAAGTGTGTTGTGTTTACTGTCCTGTCGTAAATGGTAAAACCCCGATTCTAAACCGAAACACCAGGTCATTCACTGAGCAGTTTCTATGTAGACGGTTTACAAGAGTAAGAGTATATTGTTGTTTTGTGCATGAACTGTATTATACATCATGTATAAATATGCTTCTTCTTCAGAAGTTCAACACATCTGTTTAAGGGATAGGCGATAAATAATAATTTAATAAATATAAATTTTATACTTAAAAATACAGGCATAATTAATATTTTGATTTGATTTGATTTTATAGGTGTGAACATTTTCACAAGAGTCTTTGTTGTTATCTGCCAACAAAAGTAGTTTGATGACGTCATGAAGCAGCAAGGAATCATGGGAATTGTTGTGGCAGAAATGTGCAGCAAACAGCAATGAGTCAAAAATAAAGTACAAAATATAAAAACAACCAAAAGGCACCACAGTGGCACAAAAGTATCATTCCTCACGTTAATCTTGGTCTTTATTTTTTTATATCTTTGAAACTACAGCTCTACAAGTTTTTCTCAGGAGCGAAACTCAATCTTTAATTATCTCACAATTATCAAGATATTTTTCTGTATTGACTCCTTTGAATAAACCGTTATAATAACAGTTTTGGCCATATCCTCCTGCCTTTATCTGTGTCCTCCTTTGACTTCTTTTAGAAAGTCTCCCGTATCTTTTCAATTAAAAGAATAAAAACAGCCCTTTTAATCTGAGCCATCAGGCGTGCTGTGTATGCTCAGAGTACAGTGCCCTTTCCTGCTTACGTTTGGTTTATGTTAAGCGAATATTGTGCGCTGTCTCTCATGCATGCTAATCCAGTGACCTTGGCAGTGTGGGGGGGGGGAGCGTCGGGCCAAATACTGAGGTTTTAGACATGCTCCAGTGCCCACCTAAAACCTGACAAGGACACGCCCACTCATCCTGAAAGAAAAACTGTCGGCGGCTTCCAGCAGAGGTGGCCCTCACGACTGCCTGCGTATAAAAGCCAGAGCAGCTGCAACAATGGAGTATAATTACTGCACATCAGCTCTGTCTGTTTCAGACGTTTTAATGGGTTCATCGCCTGCGCGCTCCGGGGAACACACGGAAAAGTTTACCCCTCGAAAAGATCGCGATCAGGAACGTTTGATGAATGTGAGGTTAAAGGGCGCTTTTTGGATTCTATAGATTGGTCCAACGCAAAAACAGTATTCACAGGATCACTATTAATTTGTGATTTTAGTCGTTTTTCAGTTTCTTTTTGATGGATTGAATTTTTCTGATTTTTTTTTTTTATGTAGAAAGGCAAAGCCTTTACTATTGATGTGGTTTCTGTGGTGATGATTGTAAATCACTGTGGACTGCTCTTCAATAGAAGTCACAGAACAAAATGGTTAACTTTTTAAAACAAAAAAATAAAACAGTTTTTTAAAGCTTTTTCCACTCATTATATTCAGGATAAAAAATGCATTGCTTTTATCACAGTGCTGTCTTCCTCTCGGAGCAGAATCAATATCTGACTTTGTTGATATTCTGTACACACTTTATTTAAACCTTACCATTTTTTTGCTGGGTTTACTTAAATGACTCCGCTTATTTTGGATCTGAAGCTGCTTATATGACTTTGAGTAGTCACAACACACAGGAGGATTTAGTGACGACGTGTAGTAGTTATGTATATATCTTCTTATCATACAAGATGCTTTACGCACTAAAAACCAGGCAGATTTTCTCCTCTAAAGCTGTAAAAAGTTGGATCATTTCATATCTATTCTGATAAGTGACTGCAGTCACGTGTTGACTCTCTTTCATTTTCATTTTAATCACACATCGTAACACACCACACCACAAAAACCAGCATGTGTGCTCGTGTATTTTTCATTCCAGGTTTCACATTCGAGTGGAGGCAGAAGTGAAACGGTTAAAAAAGCAGCCGCCATCTCATGTATCTTTCATTAAAAGTCAGAACTTTCCTGATTCAGTTCCAGTATGTTAATACACTCCACATGCCTTCTATTCCTACTTGTGGATGCGTGTGAAAAGAAAGTGAAGTGTGTGTGTCTGTGAGGCCTGGGGTTGGTTGCCTTCACTGTATAGTGAGTGGAAGGATTCCGTTTTGTCTGATTTCTGGAGCAATTTTTCACGACTTAATCAGTAACACAAGGGGACAGTTTGCTGTGCCTGCAGCTGCGATGAGAGTGAGAGAGAGAGAGTTTTATCTTTTTTTTGCGCAAGGTTAATCTTGTGGTAATCTTGAGTCGCACTGTAAAATATGGAAGCTATTGCAAGCAGGTGTGGAGATCACCTGCTTACTGATATGATATGTGAAGTGATGGGTCATCACAGTCTGGGTTATTATGGGTATAGACTGTGTAGAAGTAGGTTTATTCAAATTCTAATTGTAAAACCAGCTTTTAATTCTCGGAAAGCAGCTCCTATGTGCGAGGTCCTGCTGAATCTCTGCCCCTATGGTAGCAACAAGTTCACATGTCTTCGTCTATACTACTAGATAAACAAGCATCTGTATCCAGATGAGCATTTGACCACATTATGGACACCTGACAGCCAGTCGGTGTAAAAAGGAAGCTGATTCTTACCTTTGCAATTGTTTCCTTAGTTTCAGATATGATACTTTTCCATTATACAGACGACACAACACGACTCAACTAAAATAGGATGTCGACAGACTGTGTCGTCACCGGGAGAGTCATGAGTGCGACATGAATCAAACCAAAATATGCCGAACTGTAGATGAGCTGAAGGTACTTCCTGAAAAATCCTAAAAACTCCAACATTTAGCAGGGACATTTCTAAAGTCTCAATGTGTAACAGAGGAGTCTGGTGTATTTTGCAACAGCTCTGGTGATTGTGAGCCGAATCACAACCCGTTCAGTCGTATTTTAGTTCGGCGACTGTGTCATGCAGGACGTACTGAACTAATCTTTTTAATTAACCGATTTTAATGATTCAGTACATCAAAATAACGGCGTTGCTCGTCACTAGTTGGTGTGTTTGTGCACAGCAGTTTCTTGCAGACGTGCTATGACGACCCCTCCCAGGTTGAGGAGCTACAATAGTAATGGAAAACGATGTGACTGATACCAAACCGAGTAGATGGTGAGCCGAGTGGTGCTAGAACTGTATAATGGATATGCGCCAATGGAGTAAATAATGAGAAACAGCAATGGCAAAACATAAGATCAAGGATTTCTGTTTTGGGACAGATGATGATGTGAAACACAAACTCTAAAGTAAGGGTTAAAGAGGTTTTTGTTCACAGTTTATCAAATTGTGGTCGAGAAGGGCCAACGAGGAAGCAACTGCTTCATAGTTTTCTAACGTTTGCTTTCGGGGCACAGAAATGTCAGAATGGTGTGGATGCCAGAGCTGAGTAGAAAATGAAAACATAGCGTGGAAGAAGCCTTAGTGTGTACAGAGTTGCCAGTTGAGAGCGATGGAGAACACACTGAATCCTACAAATCAACAAGTGTGCAGACTGACAAATGGCTGCAGAGATGTATCAACATGTGCTTTGATGGGATTCTAGCTGACACAGAAACCATCTGCAACCATGTGCATGCCAGCTGGATTTGGATATTTGCGGTGCAGACACAAAATGACTTCTTTCGTTCAGCTGAGCCTTAGATACAGTGTTATCAGGCCACTTTCCCTGGCTTTGCACGTGAAACGTCGCTACGGCAGTAAAGAAAACCTTTGAATCAGTGGAAATCTGCCCAGTATCACATTGTGGATCAGAAACCCTTAACCCGCAGTGTCCCTTTCCAAAAATGCTTGATATTTTGAAGGTAATCTAATTGAAGCCCTGCAAAAATAGTAAGTGATAATGAGATTCCTTTAGGAGGATTAAAGACTCAGGGGATATGTCACTGGTAATCAGTGACATTAGTATGTCTCTGAATTGCTACTTATGCACATCTGTGTTGTAGTAAATATGGTGGAACTTGAGGTTACTAAAACTATGAGTATGCTCACTCCTGGCTTCAGTTATAGGCATCAAATTAGCTTCAGTATTGAAAAGAAGAAATCTGTGCATCAGATGCCAGCGACATGTACTGTCCCTCATGCCTCGTATGCGTGAAGAGAGCGGGGAGTGTGATGGCGAGAGACATGAAGAGCCATCGCTCACATGGCAGGCACAGGCACGTCTGTTTTAAATCCGGAGTGAAGAAAATATACCACCTATCTGTCTCTCCCGAGGTCTGTTTGAATAACCTTGTCTTATACCGCACTGTCCCTCTGTCTCTTTTAGTCGGTATCCAGGGTTTGTCAGCTTTCAGCAGTGATGGACCGCCGCGCCCCCTCACTCTGCTCTCTCTGAGTGTTGTGTAGGTGTGTGTGCCAATCTAGGATGCATCAGGATGACACCTAAGAGCCAATAATTACAGAGCAGAGCAGCCCGCCTGTGTCAGCCCCTTGTTATGTGCTTTTAGAGATGTGTTGTGTTTCATGCAGTGACCTCATCCTTGGTGTGAGTCTGTGTGTGTGTGTGTCTGTGTGTGTGTGAGAGAGAGTGAGAGAGAGATTATGTTTTTTTTGGTGCAACTCCACACATCTATTCTACATTTTTCAACAAGTATTCAGTCGGTTCATGCACTTCTGTCGCCACCATGGTGCGCGTTTCTGCGCATGTAACCGCGTTGCACCTTTTTTGCTGCAAAATCCTCACACATGGTGAAACCCCGTCAGGCTTTGGTTATTATCAGCAAGGTGCAGCTGTCGCTCGGTATGATGTGAACATAATATACACAGCAGACACAGAAGATTACAGAAAAGCCACACCATGATACACCACATGTGAGCCCGGTCTCTCGATTATTGTAGATGGACGGCATTAGAACCGATATGCAGGAAGTGATTCACAGCTGCGGCGTGCAGAATTCAGCAAAAAAGGAAAAATATGTAAAAGCGGTTTGACGTTTGCCCCGTGGCGTCTACCGTCCCCACTGTCTCCTCAGAGTTTTCTGTCCTGTTCCACCGCTGGTTGTTGCCGCACACTGGCTCATTTTAGGTCACTCATAGTCGCGCTGACAATAAAATGGCTATTTGCCCAAATATCAGCAGGAGCAGTGCTGCAGTGACCTTGATGTGACCCCTGTCAGGAGCTCCAGCGTCGCTATCAAGCTCACTGTCAAAACGTGTCAGTCAGAGCCTCGAAGCTTTGCACGGTTGTGTAGCTTGGGTTGACAGAGGGCAGAGATGGATAGTGGTTTTGTTTTTTTCCCCGTTATTTTTGTGTTGTGTATACAATAAGAAGAGTTTGGAGTGTGATTAGTATCTGCTCTGCAACTCACTCTCCTTTGGATTTTTCCCTCCCAGCTGCAAGTGAACTCCTTTGTCCCCGTTGCCCCCCCATTAGTAACTCTGGTGCATGTTTACAGAGAGGTCTTTTAAGAGTGTCTTAGGAGGCTCATGCCAACCACTGCAATACAAAATCACTTTACCCTGCTGCTTGGTTTTTTTCTGAAGGAAAGGATTGTTATAGTAAAAAATAATTAACTTTCCATAGCCTTAGAATAACCCTTTTACATGTACTTAAAGGCCTTTGCTTAACAGAGGCCACCATCTTGTGCAGCCATGTCTCATAAGCTTTGAAGCGAAAGCTGAGTGTGCGCCGTCCACTTAAATGTGATATTTAAATCCACACAGAAGGAGAAAATGTCAGAGAGAGTTGTGAAAAACGGGTCCCTGATGTAGTTCTCACTTGGGGAAAGGAAGGGGTTGATCAAAGGAGTCCTCTGTTTGTCGCAAACTGCAGTCTCACCAGATGTCAATAATGCTTGCACGCTGGACCTTTTAATTGATGTCACTGTGCAAATTTAGTGGTCTGATAATTAAGGTCGACACAGATGTGTGTGCGATACTTCGCAGCCATGCTCACGTTTATCTCACGTTTGTGTCTGGTAAAGAAACAGTAAAATTATTTAGGAACGGAAGGTTGCGGTGGCTGAGGTTGTGATGATTTTAACAATAATTTAAAACATGGCCTCAGATTAAAGACTTAACCTTGTGCATATTATGTTTTTATTTTAGTAGCTATTCATTGTGTATGCATAGAATCAGTTTCTCTATAGAGTAAAAAAAAAAAGTTCCCATGATCACAGAGCAGCTGTTATGTCAAATCCTCTGCCATTATTTTCTGCTGTCATTACCTTTTACTGATGAATCACAGGGAATGAATATAATCTAAAGACCTGCCAAGAGGTTTTTATCTGCCGTGAGAAGAGATGACCGTTGCATCATGCTGCACGATGATGCGTCCTTTCAGCTATGCCAGTTTTGGTCCAATTTCTTCAGCGTAGTTTGCGACTTGCAGACGTTGATAACCACGGAGAAACGAGGCAGTTACTCAGTTTGACTCGACTGGCTGAAAATTTAAAGAACCTGTGGCACAAAACTAATTCAGCATGTTAGCACTGACAATAACGCAGCCACACTGATGGTAGGTGGTGATCGCCCATTAGCGGAGGCTGAGGTTTGGTGACAGCCAGCTTATGAAACAGTGCGGTGATGAATGGACGTGGGGCCTGGCTGTGAGGGGACTGTTCTCTGTGGATTCCCAGCATTTTGGTGCATGGGTGTCAAAATGTGTGAGTGAAAGAGACAGAGAGGGAAAACCTGGAGTGTCTGTTTGAAATCAGCAGCAGTTTTGACACAGCACTGACATTTGTTACTCATCATTTCAATCCAGTCGCTCTGTTTGCCACAACTCCCCACTCAGCACTTGACCTAAAGCACCCGACGACCCTCCATCCTCAGTGATCCAATCATGTCCAGATCACCTGGTGTTATGGATACGTCTCCTGTGACCACATATGATTGGATCTGGCTTTTATTCAAATACGCACGACTGGTTGCAAGAACAAAATAATGGTTTTAATGTGTCCTGGGGTATGAGATGAGATGAGAGGAGCTTGAGTGAATCCAAGCTCTCATTTCCCTGAAAAAAAACCAAAACATCATATGGTGATCAGAGTTAATATTGTGGCTGTAAATACATCAACACATGACTGTGGAACTACCGCTGGTCGAATGACATCAGCTGAGGAGAAGTTCTCTAATCCGTCCAGATTGTGATCATGTCATCCTTCCTCAAACCACCTCAAAATGTGGTTTTTGTGATCGGATCCGAGCGTGCATTCGAGACAGCTAAGACCTGAACAATCTGGATTTGATTGGACTGCTGATGATGGCTTTAATTGCGGTCTAAACGCATCTCTTGCACTAAAATGAGTGGGTATGAATTTGGGCTGCCCCGTAGTGTGTGTTTTTTTTGTTTTTTTTTTTACTCTTGCATCACCCGTGTGTGAAATGTGACGTCACGTCATACACGCGCCAGGAACAACACAAGCCAGAGCCAATGAAAACATAACGGAGCTCACGGACAGTGTTACAGTCACACTTACTGTGTAGTTCAGATTTTAAGTTCTGTCCCAAGTTCTAAAAAGTAAGGTTCACCAAAAACGTTCATGTCTAATGGCTGGAAGATAAAGATAAATGCTGGAATTTGAGTTGCCGACAAAAACGATTCAGACAAAGAAGAAATTGGTGCGATCACCCACGTCTTGCGCTTCCACTAATGCCAGTCGGAGCCAAAGCTGGTTAAAACCCTACGTGGAGTCATTTTGTGCAGGCAGTGAATTTACATTGATCAAAAACTCACTTAAACCTTGGTTTAGTTTTTTTTTTCTTTTTTGACCAGTGAGAAAGGGGTAAGTAAAAGTCTCAGGACTTTGCTCTCCTCCGCTCGTTATTTCGTTGTCCATCTAACAGGATGTCCCTGTGATTTATGTCGGAGTTTTAATATGCTGAGGGAAGGCTGTTTTTGGTTCCAGTGAATAGCCAAAACCCAGGGGAGCTGTGACAGTCAAGCTATGATATGTTCCCCTGTTGAGCAGTGAGATGCACATCTTTGTCTGCTAACAGCGGGGGCCACTGGGACAAAGTATAGCTCTCTTTATGGGCATTTAGGACATTTTCAACACGTTTAATTTACCTCGCAATAAACCCACTTTTTTTTCCCACTCTGGAAAACTTGGTCTTGGTCTCTGCCCCGAATGACCCAAGGATGACAATAGGAAGTCTTTCTCCATTTCTTCTCCCCCCTGATTTTAATGACAGGCCTCCCTCTTCATTGACTCCAGATGTCACGATGTTTTCAACTGAATAAGAGCTGTTGATCTGAAGAGAGCCTCATATTTGATTTTGGACAAGATGTGACTTGTGCAGCTGGAGCTCACTCCCTTAAGGAGAAGATGATCGTCTGCCAAAAGTGCCTTCAGTGTTAGATGAGCCATTGTTTGTTTGTAAGCATATTAGAAAGTTTAAGTTGTACGCTGTAAACATTTATTGCTGGTCCACTGACATGATTTCTTTTGCTCAGCAGTGACTTGCTGGTTATACATGAAGAAATGGCTGTACGTAGTTTAACTGCAATAAATCTCATTCATTATATTACTAGATACAAGCCACTTATTTGGAGAAACAAATTGTCTCCATGACCCCCAGTATTTTGGCGCGAGCAGCACATCGAGTGTGTTTAAATGTTTGGAATGGAATGCAATGGATAAACATTTACAAAGATGGTCAAAAACAGCAGAGTTTCATGTACATAAGGAATGGGTCCACAGATATACAGTTGTAAACCTTGCATATCAAGTCGTAACATCCTGGCCAGAAATTACACTCTATATAAACCATCTCATGAACATCAAGATTTTAATTTAGCTGTTTCTGAGCAGTTTTAATGCATTAGAAGTCAACTCAAAAAAGGACGTCATTCTTTGCATAGAAACTTGCTCCAAATATGAAATCAAACCTCTTCAAAATGTCGCTTACCCTGTGGAAAATGGCGAGAAGTGGCTGCTGATCTATGATACTATAGAGTTGTTTACAATGCTGAGGGACATGCTATAAAAAGAGCAATGTCTCTTCAATGTGAAGAGGGCAGGCGGGCAACAGAGTAAAGGAGATTTAGATTGGTTTTGGTTTTGTAGAGGAGGTTTTTACACTGCTGTCAGTTGCTGGCCTGTACGTGAAACTGTGCACGTAACTCAATGGTGTGGATCAGTGGCGTTTGCTGGTCTTATAAGACAGGGGAAGCTCATTTTAGGCCCAGTTATTTAAATATCAATCCCGTAGCCCAGCGTCCGCGCCCTCCCGCTGCTCCATTGACTCCCAGAGATGTTGGACTTCCCTGGAAGTGGCGATTTTGCCACGTTTATCCTACATTGGTTTGACTGAAGCTCAGCTGTTTGTTATGATGTTTAGACGTTGGACGTACGCCAGGTTGTGTCCTGCTTGATCCGTGAGTCACTGCCGAGCCTCGACACATTTTCCCAGAATTTCTTGGAAAACTGAAAACGGGGATTCCAGTGGTCATTGGATGCTGATGTATGTTGATGTTGGTAATAAGTGGTTTTTTGGGGTAAACACAAACCAGGCGTGTGTCATAATTGTACACAGATTACCGTGACCATGAACCCTCTCCACAATGTTCACAAATATTACACATGTCCTGTGATTGCCCTAAAGGATGACCTACAAGCACATATGTTGCATTGAAATTCTATTCCTGGCCGCTTGAGGCCTTAATTTTATGCCGTGCACTCTGTTTTTTAAGTTTGTAAATGAGTGTCAGATGTAGTACAGAGCTGAACTAATAGTGAATGATTTCATCCTCCTGCAGATGCTCTGAGCAAAAAGTCAACTGATCGATTAACCACCACCAATCTCGAAAACAAGGACGTGTGTGATCTTATTCTCTCATGCAAGCAAGAATGTTCTTCATCCTTTAACAGTAGTTTGTGTTATCCTGAGCTTGTGAGCACATTTGTGTGCATGTTCTGTGTGTCCTGTCCTCTTACACATTGATAATCACCTGTTCATTTTCCTGCTGTTTTCCAAAAGATGCAAAGGAGAGGTCAGCCAAGAGATTCTCTGTGGACGGGGTCTTCAATTACACCTCCCTGCTGCTCAGCCAGGAGGACGACATGCTGTACATCGGAGCCAGGGAGGCGCTGTTTGCCCTCAGCCTCTCGGACATCAGCAAGACCAAGCTGCAGAAGAACGTGAGCGCATCAGATAAAGTCAAAATAGCAATTAGCTTTTGCTTAGAAATGTGCAGCTCCGGGCTGGATAACTTAACTCTCACCACAATCACTATTGGAACGGATTTGAGTTCATTTTGTGGCGTGTAAATGTAAATATTCATAGTTCAGAATACTTCACAATAGTTTGTTTTGCTTTTCTTTGTGCATCAGGGTGAGATGTCTGCTCCACACATGTCTGCTCGTTCCTATTGAGATGCAGTAGCATAAGCGCGGTTTTCACATCATTTATTCAGGCCTTCTTTTTCATCCTCAGCTGACATGGGGCACTCCTGCTGGAAAGAGAGAGGAATGCAGCTTCAAAGGGAAGAACCTGGAGGTGAGACACCAAATAAAGATAATAGATAAAATAAAATAAAAGATAAAAAAATAATAACTTTGAGAAAAGGTTATCTATCTATATAAAAAGCATGGTGTTCATGTCTTAGACTGACCGTGAGAGGATAAAATGGGCACAGAGTCTAATGTTGACAAACCTTTACATCAATTGCAAATAGATTTGTCAAGTGAGCAGCCTCGCCAGGGAATTTCTCTTCTCTTTTTTTTGCTGTGTCTTCCTCTCTGCATGTCTGTTACCTTGTTGTCATGCCAGCTGTTGTATCCCTGGGCGACAAGCCTCAGTAATCCGTGCGTGTTCTGCAGTGTACCACTCTGCTCTGTGTATTACAGAAAGCTCACCAGGCAACTGCTGCGTGCTGCTGTGAGGCTTTACCCAGCAGTGTCTCAGAAAAGAGAATATTTTTCTCCCCAGCAGTTTCTGAACTGTTTGCGTTACTTGTGACGAGTTCTACAGAAAAACAGATTCCGCTGTGAGATTCTTTTTTTTTTGTGTGTGTGTGTGGATCTCACTCTGTCTCCATTTGTTCCCCATCCAGACTGACTGCTTCAATTACATCAAAATTCTTCTACGCCTGAATAGCACCCATCTCTACATATGTGGCACCTTTGCTTTCAGTCCTATCTGCGCCTACATAGTAAGTAATAGCCTCTCAATTCTTGAACTGTGTTTCCCTCCACTCCTTGTGGAATTTAGATTTATCTCTTTAATATTTCGACTTTCCTCATAAATCAAGCTCTTTTATCCACCGTGTCAGCATTGGATCCATCGTTATCCAAGCGTAACCAAACCCTGCTGAGGCACTTGAGCCAGACGTGTCAACAGGGGGTACATGAGATGTGTGGTTTCCAGCATGAGGGGAAGGAGTAGATCTGTTTATCTAGCAGAGAAACACTTTTGGCAACCAGCAGCAGGATGACACTAATTTCAGTGACAGGGGGGGAATGCAGTCAAGACGTCTTATTTCTTTAAGTGGGGCAGTGAACTGTCCTCTTTGACGTCAGAGGGTAAGAAAACACGGGACGTCTCAGACTGACATTGACTTGGCAGAACTTTAGGTCCTGAACTGGGATTCCAGGAGAGTCTGAGACCAGTTAGTCTGGACAAACACTTATCATGTTGACACAATCCAGGAGAGTGTGTGCGTTACACAGTCTTTCTCTGGGATGCACAATAATAATAACATAAATAAATGTTTTATTTTCCTAGCTCCTGTTAAAAGGAGCGATGACATGCATGAGTAACAGGACACTAAACACTCAAACTGACAGAGATGAGTTAAAACAAGCACAGAGTAAACAACATCTTATAACGATGACTCATGAGAAGATTTCTCAGGCTGTATGATTTGGTAGTTAGAAATTAAACCAGGAAACTGTTTTTACTGGTTTGTTTGGTTTTTTTTTTTTACATAGTTTTTAGTCATTAGTATTTGTGTCAAGTTCTCATAGAACAGGACCTGTTTTTACCTTGCTACATTTAAAGGGAACCACTAGCTTTGTTGTTTTTATGTCTAACAAATTCTGTGATTATTGGTTTTTGGATTGAAATTATGTGACTGAAAGTTGGTCTTTTATATGAGCAAACTATCAATGTGTTTAACTAACATGGGTATGGCATAATAGACCTTTTTCACAGCAGATATTTTTCAACATGAAATATTAGGACAAACAAAGATTTTACCAAAAACATTAATTAGGGTTCAACTCTAGGTTTAAGAGAACCAGGGTCGTGTTATTGCTATTGTTGACACTTTAACCCGTCATCCTGTGTTTTCCCTGTTTTCTGGATGTTTTCCACTAAAGTGATTGAGAAATAATTATACTGTATGGTCATTATAGCACTGTCAAAACAACTAATCTAATGTTGGCCAAATCATACATTTTCTTTTTTTATAGTTTATAGTAAAGCAGACACCTTTACAATATTATAGAGGGAAGAGAAAACCCAACAATCCTCACATAATGAGCACTAGGCAAACAAAACCCCCTCCCTTTTTAACAGGAAGAAATCTCTGACAGAACCAGACTCACAAATGTTCAGGATCTGCCTCGACCGGTTGTGGTGAAAGCAAAAGGGTGGGGACAGAAGAGAGAGACCAGTAGCAGATATATAACAGTTGTATAAAGCTCTAGGTTTAGACAGGACAGTTCACAATTGGTTATGACATGTTTGTAGTACTACACTGTCATGCATGGATTGTTGATACAAATTAAATTAAATCAATGTTAATCATAGCAAAATGATAATAATCATTTCTGTTTTGAGCAAAGGAATAATGTACATTTGTAAACATGTATGACTCACAATAAACACAACCGTGTCCTAGTTTTTGTAGAATATACTTACATGTTTGTCAGTTACATACATACATACAGACATAGTTTGTCAGTTCATTCATTGTTGGTTTTTGTTTTGTCACCATAGAAATAACACCGTTGCCTTCATAGTGCTTCATACAGCACATTGGTACATTCATTTATCCGCTATATGTGAAAAGAACAGACTCTGAAATCACCAGTCCTGTCTGTGCATTGTAATGGAGAGAATGAGCTCAAAGTCCCTGAGCTCCCATTAGCTTAGTCTCCACTATTAGTAGAATTGCATTGCACTGAGCCTGAGGGACATTTGCCATTTGTGTTTGTCTCCAGAACACGTCAACATTCACACTGGAGAGAGATGAAGTGGGCGAGGTTGTGATGGAAGATGGGCGCAGTCGCTGCCCCTTTAATCCAGAGTACAAATCCACTGCCATCATCGTTGGTATGTAGTCATATAAGTTTTGCTCCTCCTTTTATGTAACCTAAAAAAACATTGTACTGCTTTTCTATAACTGGCTGCTTTCTGGGAAGGGACCGTGTGAAAACAGGCTCAGCTGTTGGCACAGATACTTTAACACTTCCTCCTTCTTTGATTCAACAATGACTCATGATCTGTCTTTGTTTTCAACTTCTTAAACAAGCAATTACAAAGGAAGTTATTTGCATAACCCTGGTTGCTGTAAACTGCTGCTGACGTTATCTCGTACACCTAACACACAGGTTGTCGTATTGTTTATCGTGATTAATTGATGCAGAATCATGTTCTCAGTTTATGAATTTTGCACTTTTTGTATTCATTTTTCCAGATGGTGAATTGTACACTGGCACCGTCAGCAACTTCCAAGGGAACGAGCCTGTCATTTACAAGAGTTTGGGTCAGGGAACTGCACTGAAGACTGAAAACTCTTTAAAATGGCTGCAAGGTAAACCCCATTTATCCCACTGGATAGCTGACTGTTTGTTTGTTTTCTTTCCCCATATACACATCTTACGCTATGAACTCAACCGAGCAGATAAGCGACGAGCTGTAGCGATCATTAGCGAGGCTCGGTCGCTAATGTATGCAGAACAAGAGCAAAGACAAGCTCTCGTAGATTGTGTGAGCACGGTCCTATCACTCACCGCACATGCACATCAAAACTGCCACTGGTTCTGCCAGAGTAAGATGCACTTTTGTGCACAATTAAGGCCTCTCTTGTCTTTTGATCTGTGGGTAATTCGAGCAGAGTGCTCCTGATGAGACATCTGAGTACAATTATACAGAGGTTGTCGTTTCCTCGTTGCTTCCAGGATCGCATGACACAGCGGTTCTCTTCTAAACACAGTTCGATGATGCACTGAGCCAAAGTGTTGAAGCTGCTGAAAAAGTACTTACTTCGCATTGAGGGCTATCAGGGCTAATGCACTAGCAAGAGACGGTCGGCGCACTTAAATGCATGTTAAAAGTCTAATTTTAGTCGGACTATGACAATAATGTCATTTAAACACTTTAGTCTGACTAAAACCGAGCTAGTCTTAGTCGGACTAACATACCTGGATAATGCGATTCATACTCGGCATTGGCTTTTTTAAGCATGCACCAAAATTTCCTCCCAGGTCTTTGACCCGGAAGTAGGAGACGACATAAACTTTGTAAAATCATATGCCGTCTTTCTTCACACAAAAAGAGCCATACTGCATCTAATTTGTGTCACGATCAACATGTACAGCAGGTACGAAACATACAGAACCACAGCACGATCCATCTCACTGTTTTTCTGTGACTTAAAGGTCCACAGGAAACTGATTCAGTATGCACTAGCTTACCGAGAGATACAGCGCCACCCACGGAGGCGGAGTCAGACATACACGGCCAATAAATCGATTTTTCTCCTCCACATGCCTACTCGGACTCTGCAAGTTGTCCGGTTGCCTGTCTTTGTCGGCCTCTACAGCCTTAGCTCGATTAAACTGTGCATGTAAAAGTTGCTTTAATTGTTAATATGGACTTTAAAACAGTTGCAAATGAACACAATTTTAAGCATTTGATGAAAATGTGATTAATGGTGATAATGTATTAAACTTCTCTACTAATCGTGCCTCCTTTTGTGTTTTTTGTTTGTTTTTGACAGATCCCATCTTCGTCGGGTCGGCTTACATCGAGGAGAGCCAGCCAGTAGGCAACTCCATGGGCGACGACGACAAGATTTACTTCTTCTTCAGTGAGGCGGGCAAAGAATTTGACTTCTTCGACAACACCATTGTGTCAAGGATTGCTCGCGTGTGTAAGGTAAGTCACCTAGGATTGGGGTGAGGTTGTTACACAAGACAGCCACGCACAAGTCAGAGGCACAGCAGGGCTCAGGCTTCTTTTCCCTAATCCCGATACAATCGCCTCAAAAGGAGGCGGGACACTCATATGTCGGAGCATGTTGGGTAACTTTTAACTGTCGTCATTGCTGTGGACAAGCAATGGAAATGTTTCACTTGTGCACGAAGGCTGTTTCTTTCGCTTGACTGTGCAAACATGTTTTCAACAGATTTAGTTTCCTCGTGGCTGAATCATCCTCCTACCCTCCCTCCATTTTCTCCGCAGTGTCATCTCCCCCTCTCCTTCCATCTCCCTCACAATGTCAGCTGCACTTGTCTGTCCCTCCAGCTCTCTGCCGCTCTCTCCCAGCACTTTGAGCTTTGCGATATTAGTATTCAAGGGCGCTCCACAGCAATATGAAATGTGTTTTAACACTCCTCAGCTTTTCGTCGCAGGTAAAGCATGTAGCAGCTGAAAGAATGCACTCGAGCCGTTTAATCTGGTGACATCGTTTCCCCCTCCCCTCCTCCAGGATTTAGTTTGGTCAGTCACCCTGAATAATCAACCGCAGACTTGATCCCTTTTCCACCTGTCATCAGATCAATTAAACTGCTATGAAGCCGCCTGATATACATGCACATCCCTCCCTGACTTATGCCTCTTGTTCATGGAAGCAGTAATGCAAGTAATTGTGGGGACAGCATGTAATCTTAAGTGACAGCTTAATGACTCAGTCCTGCTCAGCTCTGGCACTCGGTGCTGTGACACCTCTCACTGCTCACTAAGCCCCCCCCAGGTTCTATATATGGAAATCATTGACAGAAAGGCCCCCAAACTGGCTGCAGATGTGCGGTGCAACGGAGACGGTGCCTTTTATGTCAGTGGAATTCTCCAGTTTACCCGGTAAATCTTTGCAAATATTATTAAAGACAGGAAGTGCACATACTGGCCCAATTCTGACTAAAATAAAAGCTTTTGTTGATTTTTTGTTTATACAAATGTGCAAATGTCCCTCTGCTGCCTCTTACTGAATCAAGCAGCTGATGCTGTTAAGATCTTGGTCTGGTTTTATAAAGATTAGGTCTTAGTTCAGCTAATAGTCAAACTTGAGATAGACATCTTAATTAATATGGTGAAACTTGTCAATCAAACTCAATCTGCATTGACTACAACTGAAACATGGGTCTTAGTTCAGAGTTAGTCTGGGGATAGGATGGAAGTAGGAAACTGAATATTGAGAAGCAGACGTTAACATCGCAGTAACGATATACAAAGTTACTTCATAAAACTAACATCAGATATATGCTTTAATATGAATTCTCGTCTGTTTAGTTGTTTATTTGGAGTCCTTTTATGAGCATTACAAACGTTCCTCTCTGCCCCGGACGTCTTGTCGTGACGTCTGTCAATCAAATACAAGAAGTTCCGTGTTACTGAAAGTGACCAATCATAGGAGGGCCGGCGTCCTCCTTGATCTCCACCCCAGCTGCCTCTCTTGTTTGTGAGCAGAACCAATGACTGCTCCAAACCATCATGGCAATTCCCGTTGTTTCCGTAGCACCTGCACGCACCTGTCCCGTTCACCTTCACATTCTGCCTCACCTCAGCGCTTTCACTCTGCACCTTCCTCTGCCTCAGACTGATCTGAGAGCTGCGTTTTTTAGACTAACCACCGTCTCAAATATCTCAGCCCCTGATTTTATTGCAGGCTTACAAAGAAAACCATATTCATATTTTATTTCTCAGAACAGTGTATCAGATCTGAACACACACCCTGTGTTCAGTAACAGAGGTATGAAGGCCCCTCCCTGTCAGCAGGCTTACACACACACACAATTTTTGGATTTACAGAAAACATTCACTCTTGCCTAAAGGCACCAGACCAAGTTCAAGCTTGTTTAAAAGTTGTTTTACTATCAAATCTGTGTGTTTTGGTCTTGCACGCCATACATTCCTGTTTTATACAGAGGGCACATGCCTTGTATGATAAAGACAATAAAGAAAATAAGTCTCAAACTACTGTTTCACTTGCGTTTGCCAAGTAATTCTGCTTCCGAGTAGTTTTTCTCCCCCACTTTCCTGTCTGTCCTCCTCCCTTGTTCCATTCCATCTTTCTTCTGTTTATTCAGGTGTGCACACTGAGTGACTCTTGCATAATCTTCCTGCTTTGCAGAGTGGCACAGTTTACTTTAATGCTCCTCGCTCATCTACACTTCTGGTTGACAGACGTGAGGAACCTAAAATCTGACTATATATTAAAAAAAAAAAAAAAGGGAGGCTATACAGCAGAAAAAAAGAAAGAAAAAGGGAGTGAACATGTTTTTTGAGTGCAGTTGTGAGGGGGAGTTGTCCACGGGATTGAAAGTACAAGCTGTACAGTGGAGCACAGCAACAATGGTGGTGGACAGCTGAGAGGGCAGGAATGTAGTCTCCTCATTATGTGGACTGGCTACTACTACCATGGCCTAGTAATTGGCTGACAGGGCCTCACGTCAGTCCCATGAGGTCTCACCTCGGCATTCATTGAGCAAGCGGGTTGTTTGTGTGTAACGGCTCTAAAACAGAGGGGGTAACAGCGGTAGTTGTAGATTTGCATTTCATTATTTCCTCACGGGTGAATCACTTCTTTCTGCTGTAACGTAGGAGTTGCTCAGGGTGTTGAAGGCTGATGCGATCGTTTGGATCCGAGGCAGGGAAACTGTCTGGAGATTGGGCGAGGCCAGTTGTTTTGGTCCTTGTCTTCCTCCTCCTCCTCCTCCTCCTCTGGCTGTTGGAAGTGTGCATGCAGTGTTAGGACGGAGATTTATATTTCTTGGGTGAGTGTTCAGAAGCTTTTCTGCAAAGACGAGTGAAAGCGCAGTCCTCTGAAAAGCGTTTATGTGAGAATCTTGGGACAGTTCAGAAGGAAGGCAGATTCAGAGCCTCTGTGAGACAGCGGTCTTGTCCAAAAGTGCAGAATCTGTTGCATTAACATTTGTCAAGTAGGCGTTGTGTTACCTCAGGCTTATTGCTCTTGTTTTGATTTGAAATGATCAAACACATGTGTTAAATAATACAATGGGCAGTACGGTGACTAGCTAGCACTGTTGCCTTGCAGCAAGGATGAGCTGGGTTCGATTCCCAGTCTGGGACCTTTCTGTATGAAGTTTGCATGCCATAACCGTGCCTGGGTGGGTTTTCTCTGGCCTGTCCGGCTTCCTCCCACCATCAAAACCTGTGTGAAGAATGTTAAACACATTCGGTCAGGTTGGTATTGCATTACAGTTGTATAATGACAATAAAGGTCCTTTCCTTTCCTAGAGTTAGGTTACACTGGACTTTAAAACTGCAGCAAATTGTGAAGTAATACCATTTTAAACACGTGATCAACTGTTGAACTTCTGTGATTAATCCTGATCAGGGAAAAAATGAATCATTTGATGTTTCACCATGAGATTGTGTTGCTCAGGTCTTAAGTCTGTGTTTTAGCTTTAACTTGTGGTGTAAAGTGAACTGAACCACTTAGCGGAAAGGGGGCTCTTGTGTCCCAGTCGAGCTAATCTAGTGTCTTAAATCCAGAAAGTCTGGGTGTATCCTTCAGAGTCTGAGCTTGCTCCACTCCTTCTTTTTGTCTTAAAGTCTTGCTTTGTTGTCCAGAGGTGACTCAGAGTCCATGGCATCCATCCACATTTACATGAAAACAAATTTCAGCCAAAGTGGAGTTAAAAGTTGAATCCGTCAAACTTGCTCATCCTCCTCATCGCGTTGTCTCCCGCCTGAAAAACAGAGTCCGTGTGTGCTCTCGTCTGTCCTGCACACTTCCTCCTCTTCCATAAACGGATCATTATTTTACGTCTGTCCTGATGGCCTCGACAAAACAGAGACACTCAACAAGTGCTTTTCATAATAAGATGGATGAATCATTCCCCTCTAACTGTCGTGACAAATTGCTCGCAGGGTGATCAGGGAGGCGAGCGGGTGCTGCAGAAGAAATGGACCACATTCCTGAAGGCCCAGCTCCTGTGTTCCCTCCCTGATGACGGCTTCCCCTTCAACATCATCCAGGACATGTTTGTCCTGAAGCCTGTGGGAGACAGCTGGGAGAGCACTGTGTTCTACGGCGTCTTCACCTCACAGTGGTAAGACACAGACAAAAGGACTGTGACGTGCAACACTGTAAAGTGATGGCACGTTTACAGTTTATGCTTACACACCAACACATTCTGTATCCAGAGCCACAGTTCATTTATTATCTACACTCGGACTTGGCAACTTATTTTGAGCTCCTCAGAATTTAGAGTGACTGTAAAGAGCTTCAATGTTAAAACAAGTGTGTTACCCCATTGTCTAATTAATCCATCAATGTTAGTTAGATAGTTACTGAGATAGTGATACTCGGTATCGATATGGCTCTGGTAGTGGTCAAAATCACAGGATTACATATTAGAAAAATGAAAAATGTCAATTCTGAGGCCTTAAGTCACCAGTGTGGACTGAGAAGAAAAAAAAACTAACTTTTTGAACTTCCTGGTTATGGTCAATAAATGCTACAGCACTAATGCTTAGTCTGATATTGTCACTTTACATCTTTTACACTGCCTATATAATAAGTGTTGAGCTGTGCCTACTACAGTGTTGTGTTATAGAACATATTCACAGGAAAAATGACCTCATTGCTTCTTCTGATCACAGGTATAAAGGGGCGTCGGGCAGCTCAGCGGTGTGCGCCTTCACCATGGCCCAGGTGGAGAGAGCCTTCAGTGGGCGCTACCGAGAGGTGAACAGGGAGACCCAGCAGTGGTACACCTACAACCACCCAGTGCCAGAACCACGGCCTGGAGCAGTGAGTACTGAGCCATCCGACTAATTGTCTGGTTTAATCTGTTAATTCAAGTGAAAATAATCGAAATTGAACGTCTCTTTCGTTTTCACATTGTGGTAGTGTTGGGGTTTTTGGACTTGTCAGTAAGTGAGTCAGTTCAAAACATCGTAAAGCAGCCAGAAAGCATAACCAAGTGCTCTCCATGTTTCACAATAGGTACCGTAGATTTCGGCCTATAAGCCGCTGCTTTTTTCCCCATGCTTTGAACCCTGCGATCTATACAATGGTGCGGCTAATTAATAGATTTTACTGGCTAACGGCCACCGGGGGGCACTCTCTAGCAGTAAATGCAAAAGTGAGACAGACACGGGGAAAGATTATGCGCTGAAGATGAAGACTTCAGTGGCTTTAGTGCGCAAGAAGAAGATGAAGATAGCGACCAATGACTTTTCTGGTATAGGCTACAGTGTTTTCTTTTCTAACTAGGTGTGTTACTGTCGTGTTGGTGCAGTGTTTATTTTCTAACCAGGCATGTTGATGCCGTGTCGGTGCTGTTTTATTATCTAAACATGCAGGCATGTTCACCCCGTGTTTAAATGACGTTGTTTTAATAAAAACAACAACAAAAAACTTCCGTGTAGCGTCTTTCTATGTAATATCTCATGCGACAACCATACGCGGCATTACAGGTGGGCCCACTTTTGTCCGTGGCCCACTCGCGATCGCGACGCATCATTCAGTTACTAGTCACGCGCACTCACCTGCCATTCATAAAGTTGATGCGTTCATTAACAAACTCCTTTGATAAGAGATTGAATCCTGGCGCCGCTACTGGTTACAACATGAAAACCTGCAGCTTATATTCAAGTGCGGCCTATATATGTACAAAATGTATTTTCTTTTAAAATATAGCTGGTGCGGCTTGTAGTCAGGTGCGCTCAATAGGGCGAAACTTACGGTATGTTAACTTTTCAGGAAGAATGAAACACTGTTTCCATAATGCTGCACGGACACGGACACATTTGTCTTGGTATTGTATGACTTGTATTTTCAGCTCTGTTTCTACCTCGCTCCCTTACAGTGCGTGACGAACCATGCCAGGCAAATGGGTATCCAGTCTTCCTTGCACATGCCCGATAAAGTGCTCAACTTTGTCAAGGACCATTTCCTGATGGACAGTGTGATCCGCAGCTCGCCCCTGCTGCTGAAGCGCAGCGTGCGCTACACACAGATCGCCGTGCACAAGATCCAGGGCATGGAAAGAGCTTATGACGTGCTCTTCATTGGAACTGGTACGCATCATTTGCACAGCAACATCTCTATGATTAAGTATAATTAAGTATAGCTTCCAAAGCTAAGATCTTTAAGTCTATTTTTGTGATGTTGCTTCATGCCTCAGTTTAAGTCACTCACACTTGTCGTCATTGACTTCCCAGATGATGGAAAGCTTCATAAGGCCATCAATGCCAACGATAAGATGCACATCATAGAGGAGCTGGTTCTGTTTCCCGAGCCTCAGCCGGTGCAGCACATCGAACTGGATCCTCAGAGGGTAAATTAGTTTTTATTCATCACTTTATTAAGACTGTTATTCGAATATATAATACTTGACTATAATGAATATTATTGTACCGGTTTGTGTTTATAATCAAATTCATTTAAAGTGGAGGAGGCAATAGACGTTGTCTCTCCTCTTGGGCCGTTCCACTGAGTTTTCCTTGTGAGTTATAGCACCGCCTGGAACTGGGTTTATGGTCGACTCTGGCATTCTTCACTGAACTAAATTTCATTACTGTCTCACTCCGTATTACATAATGGTCTTTACCTGACCTGACCCAAAGCAGCCAAATGGCAATCGTATCGAAGGTTATGTCATTGTCTTGAAATGTTTTTTTTGTGAGCGTGCTCGTAGTTGGGATGTGAAAGACGAAGGCAGGATCTAATATACTGGAACATACTGTAAACTGGGCTTAATATAGATGACACTTGAGGGATGGTAACATCACAGTCTTTTAAAAGCACAAATGAATAAATGCATGCTCTGGACCAAGCTTTGGAGCAAATGTGTTAGAACCACAATCCCATAATGGAACTATACAGCTGTTCATCTTCAATAATTGTCTTGGCTTGTTATTTTTCTTTTTGGAATAAAAAAGAAAAAGAAAAGAAAAGATCCATAATCAGAAGCAGAGAGTCTGCTCTGCGTTTAACTTTAGAGGACAAATGAGTGTCACACGCAGTCTCACACAGTGTCTCTCACCTGCAGGGTCTGCTGTTCATTTCATCTGACTCTGGCCTGGTGGAGGTTCCTGTGGCCAACTGCTCCAACTACCTGAGCTGCGGAGAGTGCGTCTTATCCAGAGACCCTTACTGCGCCTGGACCGGGCGGCTCTGTCGTGACGTTAGGATGGCTCCACCTGACAGGTACAGGCTCACACACAAATAACGTTAATAGACAAGAAGGAGGTTTGAAATTCAATTTTTAAATGCCCACGTTCATTTGTTCGGTCTACCTCGGCTCTTTTAATGATTAGATTACATTTTTAAGTACCATAAGATGGCCGTATTTATTCACTCGCAGCACCACAACTGCAATAAATATAAGCTGCTTTGACAAAGGTTGTGAAAAACACACAAAGATATACAGTACATTGATGGTCTCTTTTTATTTTATTCTATAGGAGCCATGAATATTGGCAGCAAATTCAATGGCAGTTCATATTATTGTACTGAAAAAAAATAAAAAATAATAATAATTACCCATGTACACTGTCCATGTGAATTAAATGACACAATTTAATTTCATAACCTTTATTATTGAAGACTCAAGAATGAATCCCTCACTTTCAATAATGAAATAACTTAAAGCAACATTAAATGTTAAAAAAAAGATTAAAAAAAATAGAAAATTTGAATTCATCCAACACAACAAAGCACAATCGCACAAAACAACAACACAAACCATAAGAAAAAAAAATGACATATCATCAGTGAGGTGACAAAACAGGAAAATATGCCGAAGTGTGTTGTGAGCATGCATCCAAACGCCGCGTCCTCTGTCATACTGATGAAGCCGTACTCATAATAACAGACCGTCAGCGAGTAAAATGAAGCCGTCCACACAAGGATCCTCTGATTACAGCTGCTAACGTCACCCTTGTTGTTTTTGTTGCGTGCGCTCTGGTTCAGCCGCTGGCAGCAGGACGTGGAGGAGGCCGATACCGCAGCCATTTGCAACAAGACGTCTCCCAACGCCAGATCGGCCAGACCGGCGGCTTCCCGTGAGTGTGCTCTCTTTGTGCTGTGCTCTTTAATCAAGTGTTGTTTGTCTCCTCTTTGACGCCAACAACAAACATACAGAACTGTCAGATAGTGTCACAGAGCTGTGAAGTGACAGGTGAGACTAGGTCCTGTAAAAAAGAATGTGGAGCTACTCCGTAACTGTTGTGCATCGATGTAAATTATATCGGGGGTGGAGTGGCTCAGTGGTTAAGACCGGTACCCTATGTGCGAAAAACATCATTGTCGCAATGGTCGCAAGTTCGATTCCACCCCTCGCTGATTGTACTCAATTCCATTGTAAGTCGCTTTGGATAAAAGCGTCTGCTAAATGACATGTAATGTAATGTAATATCCTGATCATAATTGTATAACATGCGGTGATATAATTTAACAATATAGCAACTTATATACAGTATACTTTTAAAGGAATAGTTACAGTTATGACAAGGCCAGTATCTCTCAAGTGCATCTGCTCATTTATTAATTTCCTTCCTTTTTTATAATAGGTGGCTTCTCCTGTCAGCTAATCACAATCCCAGCCAACACATTCAAAGTCCTGCCCTGCAAGCTGCGCTCCAACCTGGCACAGAGGGGGTGGCGTTACAGTGACAGTGCCAGCCAGTTCGTCTACGCCACTCCAGAGGGAAACCTGGTCGTGGTGGCTCAGCCCGACAGCCTGGAGACCTACGAGTGCTGGTCCGAGGAGGAGGGTTTCCACCAGCTGTTGGCCAACTACTGTGTGAGGGCGGAGCCACGGCAGGAGAGCACCACTATGACTGTCCACTCTCGCACGCCACACGTCAAGCATGAGGAGATCATCAGCGAGTCTCGCTCTAAGCAAGTCCACACAAAGACGTACTGGAACGAACTGATCGTCGTGTGCGCCCTGTTGGCGTTCTCCCTCGTGGTGTTCTCCCTGTTTGTCATCTACAGGAACCGCGATCATATGAAGTCTATGCTGAAGCAAGGCGAGTGTCCCAACATGCAGCAGAAGAAGCCGAGGATAGTGGGGAAGCCCGCTGAGAGTTTGCCCCTCAACGGCAACACCATCCCCGTCTCCACTTCAGATCACAAGGGCTACCAGACGCTAAATGACAACTACATCTGCAGCACGCCCACACACGAGTCTTCGCCAGACAACAGCAAGAGCTTCTCCGAGGCCTCTGACCGACGGCCGCTCAACGTGAAGGAGAGCCACGTGGAATACTCCCCCACCTGCCCGCGGCCCCGAGTGAGGCTCGGCTCGGAGATCAAAGACTCTATCGTATGAGGGCGCAGCACGCGCTTAAAAGATGCCACCCTGTGTCTCTGTGAAGGATACAGGCCACTGAGCGAAGGAGAGGAGATGCCGACATCCTCCCATATCACGGCACATGTTTTATTTTAGTCATCTTTGTTCTGTGATCATGTGCGGAGGTCATTTCATTTAGTCATTTCCACTCCAAAGCCAGAGAGAATGGTCCCGCTTCGCTGCTGGAGGCTGGTATAGAGGAAGCAGTGCCACAGTCCAGTTTCATCCTGGATCACAAAACATGGCAGCTGCTAAGAAAAGTGATAATTACATAGTCTTTTGTTTTAGTCATTTTTTTTTTGTATCAGTGCCATGGCCACTAACGGCACATGTGAGCGTAGGGCTGGACGATGAAGAAGAACATTATCAATATTTACCACTATATCTTTAGATATGCAAGATCCAACAATAAAATGTCCATCACATGCTATGATCATATAAATATTGACATGTTGTCCAGCTCTATTTCAACTCTGCACATGACTGCCATACACACTTAAATTATGCACACGAGACCCATACCACAGCTACATGGAGGCCAAGAATTCAGGTTCAGGTTTGGGAGAATGTAACGCGTATATATCATGATCCCTCAATTATGAAAGCAAGTCAAAGCACATTTGTTTCCTTTCACTGAATCAATGCGATGACTTTTAGAGTTAAAGGTGATGACGGATGAGGAAAAAGATTTGTCTTAAATCTGCACTGGGAACAACTTTTTAAAAGGTTACTCAAAGAATGTGGTCGGAGATTGTGTTTCCAGGGCCTAAATACTGGTATTTACCTCCTGAATGTATGTTAATGTAATGTATGTTGAGGGGTCAGTCTCGTTTATACAAAACTGCTCCATGGACTATTTAGGGAAACTGCTTCCCGTCTACAGCTCATCTGAGACAGCGCTGTTCTTCAGTGTTTCCCTGAAGGAGGCGCGGCGATCCTGTTTTTTTTAAGGAGGAACATGGAAAATATACTTGACATGACAAACAAAAAGAGCCAAGAAGAAAAAAAAAAAATCTCGTGTCACGTTCAGGGCAGCACCACAGTCATCGTGTGCACTGTGCCAAATAACAAACACAACTTCATTGTCTTATCTAAATGCAATAGTGCCATTCTGTCATGACCACTCCCATCTCATGCATCGTGTTGAGCGTCGATCACTGTCATGTGTTTCACAAAGCTAATGTGACACTGATGGAGAATTTTCAAGACTGTTAGCTCATAGCAAGAGGTTTCTGAACTGTGGTGGGGAGGGAAAAAAAAAACAACCCCTCTCAATTGACTGTCATTAAAGATCACGACAGAATACGGTGGGACGTTCACCTGCTGCGGAGAAGAATGAGACATACGAGTGCAACTCAGACTAGATGGAGGTAGATAAGCACCAACACTAAAAGCCTTTTGGTGACGTGCCAGTCAACCCACCTGAAACCGCTGTGGAGAACAGATGATATCAGTGGAGTTTGGTTCAGTCCAGCTGTGCTGTGTAATGATGCAGATGTGTACACACTCAGTACAACCTTCAGCTCAGCAGGTTACATTTCTCACACACACATACACACACACACACACACGGCTCCATCGACTCTAGTCCAGTGTCAATACGTTGGTATAATAAAAGCACAAGTAATCAGGGTGTTGTATACTTCCAGGTTTGCACATTTCAGTACAAATCGGAGCATATCCCCGAGCAATGGAACTACTGAGAGGACAGACAGAGTGCTTTTTAGAAATCAATAATCACAGGGACCAGTGCAGCCATCGTGAACACACTTGCGCCCACATTACGACTTTTGAGACTTACCAAGCAGAACTTTCCAAAGATGTACGAAGCTGATAGTGTTGTGAAAATCCAAATGAAAAACGATCAAATGGCCGTACGGTCAATATGTGTCTTAGAATACGTCACTGTATGGATCAAGTAAACCTTCAGTATGCTGAATATCCCAGTATCACACACAAATCCCACGTTTCCAACACTGAGCGGATGTCCAAATGCTATGTCACTGCTCCAAGTGCTGCAAGTAGACGGAGTAATTGCACAGTGTACTGTGCGACCATGGTCAGTGTTTCCTCTATTTTTTAAGTTGTTTTTTTTGTTGTTGTGTGTATATAAAAGTATTTGTGCGTAATATTGTGTGTTTTTAAGGGACTTGTGCAAGATGTGTTGTAGAGATAGTCTTGAAACTAGAGAGTGAACACTGCTGATACCTTTTCTCACAATGCTTTCCTGCCTACTTGTACATTTCAACTCAAACTCTCACCTCGCTCTCTGTTCAGAACCTGGACTGGTTTTTATCAAGCGCATCAAAGCAGACGTCTGTATGTTCACACTGAATTTACTGAATAGTTTGATACAGGACAATGTCAGACAAAGCAAAGATGATAAAAGTACAGCATTTTCACACGCACTGATTGGGAGATTAGGTGAGTAGGTGTTTTAGTGTTGGTATCAAAGGCATTTTACACTGAATTAAAGTGAAGTCGTTGGCATGAAAAAATGGGCTCAATCACTATATTGTCGGGAGCTAAATGAAGATTGACACCACTACCATGCTAGCATTTAGCTTAGCTTAGCACAAAGAGTAGAAACGTTAAGAAACTATTGGCCTGACTGAAGGTTTAACAACATTTGCACTCTGCCTCCCCAGAGTCTTGAGTCTATTTACTGCTGTTTTGAATCTTCATGTAGGCTTCAACTGCATGCTTACTTTACGTCAGGGTCTCTCAATCCTGGTCCAAGGGGGGACCCGCTGCCCTCCATGTTTTAGAGGTTTCCCTGCTCCAACACACCTGATACAAATAAATGGGTCGTTAGCAGGCTTTCATTTGTGTCAGGTGTGTTGGAGCAGGGAAACCTCTGAAACGTGCAGGGCAGTGCGTCCCCCCTTGGACCAGGATTGAGGAACCCTGCTTTACATGAATGGTACTAATCTTCTCAAAATGATAAACCTGTTCCTTTTATTTCCGTCTGTGTACTTGTCAGTGAGGACTGGTCAAATTAATCAGAGTATGACAAACGGAAGAAAAGTCTAAGTGAAAAGTCTCTAGAAGCTGAATTCTCCTACTTTGATGTGCTTGATGGGGAACCTCACGACTTGGAAATGAAATGCCTTTTAGCTCCGCCTTTAGCCATGTGCTATACTGTACACTATATCCAGCAGTGACCTCACCAACGGGAATGTGCTGAATGGCGTGATTGTATTCCTCCGTGCGCTCACTCAACTCCACAACGCCAAACACGGGTCAACTTTAGATGAACAGTTTCACCCACGCCGCCATCAGATTTACCAGGGAGCTTGTACAAGTCTGTCCTTGCTTGTGTCAAAAGTGATGCTATGCACATAAGAAAACATTTAGTAACAGTTCAGTGTTTAACGATGATATTACTTTTTGATCTATAGTATTGCTCAATTTATCGATGCCATCTGACCTTAATAGTCAATAACGCCTGAAGGGTAAATACCGTGTCATGAAAGTTGTGCATATTTATTACTGAATTGCTTTTTGTGGAAAGGCGAATAATCCCGTAGTGACTGATCAGACCGTCAGTAATGCGACAAACTGTACTGGACACAAACGTAGCCGACTGTGATCATCTTCAACAGTCTATTTCCCCCCAAAAAAGCATAAGTAGGTCATCCATTGTGACGTCGTGTCAGGGTTTTGTTTAAATAGTCAAACAAAAAAAAAAGGAAACGGCACAAAAGAAGTAATTAATCCTTGTGCCGTACGGTGTAGTTCTGCAAACACGGCTCCAAATTCTGTGTACCGACTCTGACGTGTGGCAAAGCAACAGCTTAGCTTCAGTATGAACACCATGAGCTTAGTTGACTGAATAACTATTAGACAAATGTGGTCTTGCCTGCATGATTTCTTCTTTTTTTTTTTTTATCTGTTGTGTACAAATAACATTGTGAACTGTATTTTTTGTATCATTGAGATTGTGACTGTTGTTTTTTATTGTACATAAAAAGCACTTTATTTTAATTTTTTAAGATAAATGAATAAAATACATGTTTTGACACAAGTGTTTGTCCATTTTCTGTTGCAAAAGTGCCCAGAAATTATTTTTAAAAGGAAGACTTACACATACATTTAGCTCGTTTTCTAGTGTGTATTTAACTTCTATTAAGTGGTTCGTTTAAGAAAAAGGCTTCTCACACAGATGCTGCTCGCTGGTTATGGAGACACATGGTTTCAGACCTGTCATATAAGCTTCATCTCAGTAAATCAATACACGCAGTTGCATCTTTTATTCGTGGCTGTTGCCCCGGGGCTGAATGATGATGACGTGCTGCTGTGCTCTGTGATCATAATACAGCACAGGCTGTGTTGAAATGTAATGACTATTGTATTTGAGTACAAATATTCACATATCTGTGTTTACTCTTTACTCCTCTACATTTCCCTTAACTGTCTCCCTCGTTACTACCAAATAAAATCATAGAAAGAAGAAGAAGAGTTGGTAATGGTGGTATTTATATAGAGCTCTTGATGAACTACTTTACACACATCTTTCATACATATTCACACGCTGGCACTGCAACATGGAGTTAAGTGTCTTGCTCAAGGACAAATATAGACAAGCAGAGCCAGGAATTGCGCCCACAACCTTGCAATTGGAAGACAACTCGCCACTACCACTGAGCTACCATGGCTCAATCCTTTTAGGTATTTTATACAAGACTGAGCACAAGTAATGACTGGCTTCCATTTGCTTTCAGTTTGCTGCTTGTATTTTTGGATTTTAATCTCAACACGGGCTCATCAAACTCACTTTTTCTCTCTTTTTTTGATCCCTCTGTGGTTGGGTACCCTCAGCTGATGTCCCTGCTACACTTTTATGACTTTCCTCAACTCATCTTTTCTCATTCTCATCACAGCTGTTGCGAATATTAAGCAACTCCCCACATCCTCTGACAGATGTGTTCCGTCATTTACGTAAGACATCTGTAAAGATCTTGTTTGGATGGGCCGCAATTAACAATGTTTGTTATAATAAAAACACATTACAGATGCTCTCTTTAGAGGGGAAGGAAAGAGGAAAAACACACACACACAATCAGTCATTAATGTTTACTGACAGATATTTGACCAATTGATCATCTGCAGGCAATATTTTATGTGCTTAAAAGACATGAGTGTGCGTGTCATTTCTGGATGTAAATGTTGACCATCTGGCCTCATAAACAACAACCAGACTCTCTGGAGTCTGTTTCAAGGTTTCTGGGAATATCAGAACCAGGTTAATTACTTCTACACAGTTATTTACATACGCAGTCAAATACAACTCATTAGGTCCTCATGTGTTTCCAGAGGCTACAATACTGTATGTAATTATATCAACTGTGGTTCTGCAGAGTTATATCTAACGCTACAATTAAAAGGTTAACAAAGAGCTTTAGGTTTATAGGAACCATAAGGACAGGGGTGTCAAACGTACGACCCGCAGGCCAGAACTGGAACCTGTAACGAAATGTTTTTTTGCCTTTGTAGATCCACTGTGATCTGTGAGTTGTTTATGCACGTGTGTGAATGGTAAACTGTTGTTGAAATTGCACAATTTAGGTTGTTCATAATATGTTTTGTAAAAGGGGAAAAATGTGGAATTCTTGTTGTTTAGAGGTTATTATGCTATTTTTTACTGGTCCGGCCCACTTGAGATCAAATTTGTGCTTTATGTGGCCCCAGAACTAAAATGAGTTTGACGCACCTGAATAAGGGATTTATGGTTGGATTTGTTGGAAAAACACTTAAGTAGTTAACCAGTGAGGGAGAGTTGTATTTAATGGAAATGGTTGTGTATACTGAGGGTCTGGTTGAGCTTGTATTTCATTCATTTCATTGTATGCGGTGTACTACAAGGATCTATTTTAGGGTCCCTTTTATTTTCTTTCACAAATAATCTACAATCATACTAGTAATAGTGATTGGTGAATATTTTGTTTCCTATTTTCTTTGCTAATATTTCTGCTTTACTTGATCACATTAATCGCAATCTGAGAAGGTTCTGCAGTCTCAGTCTGTCTAGACCTTTTTTCCTGCCCCATGTTTACCTTATGAGGAGGAGTTGGCTTGGTAAAGGCTTGGTTTCTTGGAAACATGATATGCAAAGTTTCGTACTTACAGATTTGGTTTGTCTGATTTTCTTATTTTACTGATTAGCATGGTATTATCATGGTAAATGTGTGTCACAGAACTCTCTCTCTCTCCTCTTTCACGGACTTTATGGAGTGATTCAGTGGATCTGAATGTACGCAATGCATCCACAGTCAAGTACCAGAAAGAGCACACAAGTTAAAAATTAAAAAAGAAATTAAGATTAAATAAAAATAGCACAAAGCCCAAATTATTTGCATGTTTGATATTTATTCATTGTAATAGAATAATGACATTAACACTGACATTAAGGTTAACGCAAGCAGACAATCAAGCCTGGGATCATGCTTGCATCATGATGCGTAACTACAAATCAACATGTAGACACGTAACACTGAGACAGAGGTCAGCAGTCAGCTCTTCCCTCACAGACAGAACATGTACAGTAAGTGAAAGCTCTGACGATCACGTGGACAGCATGGAGTGAAACAAAATCATTCAGTGTCACATTATCTGCCCTTGTCTGTCTCTTTTTCCCCTTTTTGTTTGAATCCCACTGAACCTCAGTCTCTTTTGAAGCCCTGTGACAGATCCCATTTACTTTCAGCACCAGTCGCTCATCTGCTGTCACCGAACATTTGGTGAAGAGCAAAGACGGGTAATTTGCTAATTCATTATTAACAAATCACTGCGCCGTGAATGGTGCCTTTTGTTTGCCATCAGCCTTGGAAACAATTACGTTCACCTTGCGTTTGCACTGTGATTGCATTGGCATATTGCACGGCAACGGTTCGCTGATGGTGAAATTGAAAAACTGATTTACGTTTCACAGTCAAGGAAAGGAAATCAGTCTTAGGTCACACACAATCCCATCTTTCTTTAAAACTGGTTCACACATTGTTGCACAGATGATGAACTCGACTCTCCTTTTGTTTTTTTACGTTGATCCAAAAATAGAATTGGAACGTGTTGCCTTTTATCACTTTGGCTCGGTGATGATCTCATGGACTGTTGCAGTGTTTCCGTGAACACTCAACACAAGCTCGCGCTCATCTATGAAGTCTGACTTGTAAAAAGAAATACCAGTTAAAATTACAGGGGGATAATGTTGTTTGATTAGTAACTTCCTGTCACCTTTTACAAGCATATGTCCTACAATGCCTTCTCTAAAGTGCTTAAGATTCTGATAATGCAAGCTTTTTACCACCTGACTGTTGAACGTGTAAATGTATTATTGTTTTTAATCTTTAATTAATTTCCCCCAACATCTCAGAGGCCAAATTATTTATCTCCATAGATCATTTATCTACTTTTCACGAGGACAGATAGACACAAACAACACTTTCTACAAAAACACTTGCCCTTCTGGAGCCCAGGTGACTTTTTTCAGAGAAATACTAACAGTACAGTGTTGACATGATTTTCAGTATTTTTGTTTTGTAGGTCAGTATGTGGTGTGTTGCACAGTTATATTGTTAAATGTTTACAGATGTTCACTTCACGATGTTATAGTATGAAGACATAGCCACTGTGTTAACACCTTGTACACACACAGGCTGTTTTATAGCAGCCACTATTATGTGATATAGTGTCATTGGTTTAAATCAACAGACCTGCACTTTCACAGAAATAACAAAGCAGGAGTCAATCAATTCACTCAGTTCAATCCATTACTTTACTGTCATTGATAACGAGATGTTGCTAATGTGCTAATATTCAAGTCCCATCTTCTGTGTAATAAGATTCGGGGGGAATGTTTATTTCACAGTGGATGTAGTGCTGGAGTGTGGTGTGTGTGTGATGATGGATCAGTAGCTCCTCACTGCCTGAGGATGGAGGCTGTGGGCCAGTATCTGGTGGTTCTGGTGCAGGTGGAACACGTGATGTGCAGGGTGATGCTGATCATGCAGGAGACTGTTGGTCCTGATGATTTTCCCCGCTGTGGGTCAACATTCTACCAAAAGCACAATGGTAGAATTTTAGCACTTTCCTCAGACAGAGGAGACATTGTTGTGCCTACAACTGAGGTGACGTTAGTGTCCCATCCAGGAACTTTGAAAGTTTGTGACTCTCTCCATCACTTTGCTCCCAATGGAGAGTGGAGTCGGGATGGATCGCCCTGTTTTGCGGAAGTTCACGATCATTTCCTTAGTCGTTTTAATGTTATGGGCCAAGTTGTGGTTTCCACACCATGATGCCAGATGCTGTTCTTCACTTCTGTGAGCTGACTTCTGCACGTCACGTCCCTGCTCTTTTCTGTCACTTTAAGACCTAACTATTTTTATTCACTTTCTTTTGAGGGGGTGGTGTCTTTGGCCGGGTTTGTCTGTTCGTCTGTTTTTCTCTGAGCAACATGATTCGGAAAGAAAAGAACAGATTTGGATTAAAATGGGGAAGTAGGTTGTGCATGTGAGGTTGATTTTGATCACCACTGGAGTGTGTTGACAATCTGAGCAGCCTAGATGGAGAATTGCACTCTCTGACTGCTATTTCTAGTTGTGTGTACTTTTCCTTCAAATTCCAATTCTCAAGGTCGTGTGGAACAGTTTGCATCTGCTTATTCATGCAATTATCAAATCAGCAATAATGCTGCAGCAGGGCCACGCATTAAATCAGCCCTGTCAATACATTGTTGAGATGGCTGATGTGGGATTTTCACAAACAACAGCCTCTTTACTCAGAGAAGTGGGGAAACCCACAACTCCATTGGGTAATTACTGCAGATGGAAATGTCTTGTTGATGAGAGAGGTCAGAGGAGAGTGGCCACACTGCTTGGAGCTGACTGAGCGGCTGTGGCACCTCAGTGGTGAGCAGGAAAGCAGGAATTGACGCAGTGAAGAATCAGTGCTGTGCTACAGAAGTAATGGTGTTCCTAATAAAAGGAATTGAGTACATATTTTATAATTCTCTACAGAAAACGGACACGCGTTCATATGCTTTATTAAAAAAAAAACTCTAAATTTAGACCATATTTAGCATTAAATCTAAGCAGCTACTGACGATCATTATCCGCCCTGTCCCCAGTTTCTACTTTGACTCTGAACTATTCATCATTGTGAGCTGCATGGATCCAACACTGTGACAGCTCTGCTTCAACGACGCATCTTTTCTATTGTTCTCATATCTCAACAAACTCGGCAGGGTGAGCATAGCAAGAGATTAAGCCAGTGTGAAATGAATTAGATGAGCTGACTTCAGCTTTTCTCTACATTGTGAATCTCTCATTGCCACTGAGCGCAACTCTCTCTGCTTTAAGAAAAACCACCAGCCAGAATTGACAGAAGATACTGTCTGTTCAGTGTATTGTCTGCATGTAAGTGAGCTGTAGACAGAGTACCATAGATCATAACAAATAAGGTTTGAATTTTCCAACATTTAAGCAACCTGCTGATGCTGCTTTTGCTCCTCATAGCTCACAGTCTTGCATTCTGAGATGGACTAAAGTCAATCTGGTTACTGAATTATACGCTCTGTAATCAGATGACACACATGAAACTGGGTTTCAGTCAGTAGACACACAGACTTTAGCAATAAATAGGCAGAACTGTAGCCTCCCAGGTGTTTAAACATGGTCAAATGTCAGCATGATGGTAGATGACACACATGCAACTAGGTGTTTGACTGATTTCACAATTAAATGTTCTTCAAACTCAGGCCTTCTTACCATGTGTCTAAAACAAATGCAGCTCACACTACACCATGACCAATTTAGTTAAACGCAATATGCTGCATTAAGAAAAGAGAAAAATGCCTTGGTGTATAATGCCACCTAGTGGTCGGTAAGTTACAAAAGCCTTATATTGTTATTGCCTGCTGTTATTTCCAGTGTTAGACAACACAGGCGTCACAGAGATAGTTTATAGACCATAAGTTACGTGGGCCCAACATTATCTGGTGTTATTGGTGACTACTATTATTATCAACACTATTATTACTAATCAGAGTTGCCATGTGCCGTGATGAACAGCATGCTAACATTTAAATAGTATTGCTGAATGAATAAATGTCCCTGTATGACACTTGTAATACATGTCTTTGAAGCAGAGTTGTAGCACCATCATCATAAATTAAGAAAATTACATTAAATTACATTGGCATGAATCATAGTTCTAGTGCTGTCTCGCAGCTATTTGTCAAATTTCTATTTTCATTTTTACAGGAAAACACATTTTTGAAGTAATATATTCAGCCATAAGCAAGATACTGCATGTATTGCAACTGCAATAGAAAAATGATTGGGAATGGCAGCAATATTCAAATGCCATCACCTGACTGTTGTGTATTCTTGTATCACCCGTCTCTTACATGAGATATTTGTGAGCATCTTTGTGTACTTGTGTGTTCAAGGTCCTGACAATGCATTTGATTTAACAGAAGCTGGCTGCCAGGTTATAAATTGGACACTAAATTGATCATAGGCATGAGTGTAAGAGTGTATGGTTGTTTGTTTCTATGTGGCCCTGTGACGGACTGGCTATCTGTCCAGGTTGTAGCCCTGTCAGCCCCCCCGCACCCCTCATGTGGAGGATAAAGCGGTAGAAGATGGATTCCTCTAAAGTATTTGTTCTAGATTCAGAGGTGACATATCAATATGCACGTAGCCAAGAAATGCCATTTATAGGATGCAATATAACTAACATACAAATGTATCTCTTAATTGTAACAAATATTGCTTATTGACAATGTTGACCCAAGTTATCCAAATACCAGTGCTCATTTCCTGACATGACTATTCTGTGCATGAGTAAATATTTGTCTTTCTGTGCTCACAACAGTAATTATATAAGGAAACAAACAAACATTCAGAGTAATTTGAGCAGCCATGAACTAAAAAGATACACTTTATTGGAAACCAACAGGGGACATTTTTATACAAAAATGCACAAGTGGTATGTTGATGCTTTGTGTCAAGAATAGTTCATCTCGCTTCTGCTGCTTATACCACTGATGGTCCTCTGCATGCAGCACCAACATGGGACAACCACTAACTTGCTGAGACATAATTTCACCAAGTAAAATAACAAATCCAACAAGCAATGTCATTTGGCATAGGGAAGAAAGTAGGATCCTAGATTCTTGAGTCTAGACAAAAATGACAGATCCAATCTCATAATTATCAGGAAGAATGTCGAACACGGGATGTTCTTGAAACATTGAGTTGATTAAATCTTCAACGTTGTTCTTTACTTGGACTTTGTGCTTCCTCCTTGTTCCTTCCCATCTCCATCTCCATTCGCCTTTTTCTGCTTCTGTTGCATTATCTCAGCATCCCTAGAGGAATTTCAGGAACATGGGAGAGGATACACTATGTAAGTACAGATTCAACAACACCAGGAATTATTTAACCACAACAGATTCCTTTAAGTATGATTCTCCTCTTCACACGTTGTTAGAAAATAGTGGCTGGAACAGTGGTGGACAGATTTGTACACGACAAATGAAGGTTTTTCTCCTGTCATGTGTTCAGGATTTTTTTAAGTGTGTGTGTAAGAGATGGCTCAATAATGCACTGGAGCCATAATACCTCCTACCTCAATGCAAAAACACACAACATCTCTGCCACTAAAGTTCATATAGATGACAAAATGAAGTACGTAGAGAAGAACAGTTTTCCTGTGGGAAACTTTAGATGGACTAAATAAAAACAATTGGCTTAGTTTTTTGCGGAAGGCATCGCAACTGCAATTTTGAAAATGCATGGAGTAATACAGGCTAGAGCCATGCATGCAGATTATCCAGTGAAAAGTATCGTCGTAACAATGGTACATGATCACGTCTATGTGTGGAACATGCTGCCCACCTCTGCTTCCGTGCTGCAGCAGACAGCCCATCATCACCCCTCTTGCCTTTATCAGTATTCTTCTTAGCATTCTTCAGGCGTGCAAGCTCCCGCTGATTTCCTCCTGCAAGTGCAACAAAAAGTTGTTTGAATAAAGGACATCAACAAGCAATACACTAAACCACATGCTACAAACACATCAAAGGATCTTTACCGTCAAACAGGTGGCATGAAACATGTTTACAATAATTGTGATTCATATCATTGTCTTAATTGTAAACATTTACTTAAGAGAGATGTTTTTCACGTCACGTCATAAAATGAGAAAAAAAAACAACCTATTATTACTACAAAAAGGTACAAAACGTAATGCTGCACAAAATCACATCAAAATAATCACTCCACGTGACATATACTAATACTATTATCGGGTGCAGCTGTGTGATGGTATGAGAGGAGACGACGTGGCAGGGAGGCGCTGTGGAGCAGCACCGTGTCCACGACAATAACACGGGGTGGGGGGTTTGTAGCAGAACGTCCTACACCGTGGCGTGTCGCAACAGTCGGGTAAGCGTGAACAAACAACCGACGTGAGGCCAAATTTGCGAGGAAAACAGTGAGAAACGGTGATAATTTGACCAGCCCGCGCGCCACACACGACAGCGGGGAGTCTCCGCTCATCACTAGGCCGAGGCTCAGACTATCGGCTGGAACACAAACAACCCTGCTCTCCGTCGACCATGACGAATACACAAGAAGCGCGTGACACAGCACACGTACACACACGCGCGAGTCACTTCTTTTTTTTACTGTGACAGAAGCCACCAATGGCTGCTCTGCGAGTTGTTTACCAACCACAACAACGCTGGCGCAGGAGACAAATAACAATACGTCGGGCTCAGCAGATAGACATGACCCGTAACTACCAGTGTCTACGGTTCTAGGGCGGCAGAAGTGACGACCAAGGACGACATGCGATCGCACAGAGTACATGACGTCAAACAGTTGGAATATACGTCGATACCCACTGGTCATTTTTAGTTATCGCCGCTCCTTTCGCTCAACAATCCAGATATGCTCAGCCAAAGGGCCGCTGGCTCCCGACGTCGCTCTAGTCACTGCCGTTTCTGCCTTCCTTGTTTGCGCCTCACTGTGGCTGCTTCAAGTCCACGCGAGATGTCCGCACGAGATCCAGAACATTCCGTCTCCCCTGGTTCCTACTGCGCATGCACAAGAGCAGGCTCTCTTTATACAGATGAACACAATTAATCATAATAATACGAAGAAGAATACTAGCACTCAGGCTTTATGTTTGATTATTTAAAATTCTATTTTATTATTGTGTAGAGCAGGGGTGTCAAACATACGGCCCGGGGGCCAGAACCGGCCCGCCAGAGGATCCAATCTGGCCCACAGGATGAATTTGTTAACGATTACAATCTAAATCTCTTCCAGATACCTGTGACTAAATGTTTGTGCCTTTTTAGATCCAGTGTGATGTGTAAATAGCACATTTAGGCACGATATTGTTGAAATTGCACTTATATTTCTCAAGAAATTTCATGTTTTGTAAAAATACCCTTCATTAAATGTAAAACAAAGGAGAGAAAAAAAGCAAGACGTTCTTGTTGTTCATAGGTTATTATGCTATTATTTTACTATTTTTACTGGTCCGGCCCACTTGAGATCAAATTGTGCTGTATGTGGCCCCTGAACAAAAATTAGTTTGACACTCACTGTTGTAGAGTGTGTCAAGAATATCTATATTTTTAAATTAAAGAGTCCCCCATACATGTTTGATATACAAAATATTCGAAAAAAACATTTTTAAAACTTCATTTAAAAGTCACTCCAGAATATTATTTAATCTCAGGGCAATTGCATTTGTATTGTTCTGTTGACATATTATGCAAAATCAACTTTTTAATCATTTTAATACTTATATTTGGGACTCTGGAGGCCCTACCTGTTGCCAAAGTGTGGAAAAATTATACTCAGTGCTTTTTCCGTGGTCCCCCTTAGTGTAAGTATAGGCGATAAAACACACGATGTTGAATTCCCTGTGCTTATGATGGCAGCATGCGCATTTCACCGCGAATGTTATGACCCCACCAGTAAGTTTACTTTGAGAGCTCCACCTTAGCTCCACCTTGTCCCTGCGAGAGTGCAGGCGAGGGAGGAAGAGCGGTATTATGTCAACGCAGAGGGACAAGTGTGCTGTTGGTGGCTGCACAGTGGAGCACAGTGTTTTACAGAGGATTTTATATATGAAGCTAATGTGCCGGATAAAGTCAGCAAACGTGTGTTTGTGTGTTCGCACCACTTCGCATAAGACTGCGGCCTTTAAAAATGTGTGTGTTTGTACATCTGTGAAATACGGTCGCTGACTAAATACGGCGACCGCATTTCACAGATGTACAAACACACACATTTTTAAAGGCGACATAGAATGCTTGTATCACACATATATGTTAGTTATGGAGGTCTACTTACATATATTAACTTGTTTTCATGGTTAAAAACCTCCTAATCGCTGCAAACGAGCCGATCAAAATATCTCCTCACTGACGCTCTCGTCAGCCGCGCTGTTTCAGACCAAAACCACACCCCTAGAATGTGGACTGTGTTGTGATTGGCCAGCCAACGAGAGCTTTCCCACTGTCCTGTGATTGGCCAGGTACCTGGAAGTGACGTAATAGATAGGCCAGCTCTCAGATACACAGCTCCCCCTCTGGCACGGTGGATGCTCTGCATCTCAGCAGCTACAAGGAGAGTAGTTCTCCTTCTTCTGCGGTTGAATGTACGCAACCGGATGTGCCCGGACTAGTGCCCGCACCGGGAGGCGCTACGGTGGTGAGAGGAGTGGTGAGGAGTGGTGAGGATTTCTGATGACGACATCAACATACGGAAGTGCCGATCCGCTTCGCAGAGCCCAGGAAAACAATACAACACTATTTTCTCAGCAGTGGCTGAACTGTTTGTTCTGAAACTTTAGGGTTTCATAAACAAGGTAATGACGCAGATACACGCACAAAGGCAGCATTAATTGGAGCTTCCGGTCTATGTGGGCTTTAAGAAAAGGTCAAATAGAGCTCATAACTGACCATTCTGAAATATTTGTTCAGTACGCCCTCCATGACCGGAGCACAGACTCAGTCACATACATTTTAACTGATTTACAGTTCGGCAGCATTTGGCCCGATCCTTGTGTCGGACGTCTCTTCCTGTGACGGCACTCTCACTGTTTTCCGCACACACTGACATGTTGATATTGTCAGAGAACTAGTGGAGGGAGGGGGAGAGGAATGGAGCGGAGGGAACAGGAGCTGAGCGAGTGAGCGCTGTAAAGAGGACAAACCCCCTGGAAGAAGTGGGTGTGTGTTTGCCTGTGTCTCATTTGCATATAAAGGCACCATGCTCAAAACCGAGCGTTCTGAAAGAGGCAGGTTTAGCAGGGTTATTGAACTGCTATGGTGCTTCATCCTTATGGTATTTTGACCAAAGCATGTCACAGACATGTTCATTAGGACACCAGGGAACTATTTTAACTTGGAGAAATATGGTAAAATATGTCTCCTTTAAATTTGGTCATTTAGAGGCAGTAAGCCAAAAGTGCCAGCAGGTGGCAGCGATGCTAAAGTAAATTTGGAATGAATGCAAGACTACATGCCTGTGGACTGCAAGGGAATTCACTATGTACTGCCATTATTGATATAAAGTAAAGTGAATAATGTTTCTTTCATGCTAACAATTACAATGACAGGCAGTGAGTCTAGTGAACAGGTTTGAATGTGTATCATGACACAAGACAGACTTCTATGTCACACAAGATGGTCACATCATCATATCATGATCGCCCAGATAATATTGAATTATTTCTCTGCCTCAGTCTAAAAATGTAAAATGGAATATTCTTCATATAAAGTTTTATTTCTGTTCTGGAAAAGTAAACATGGAGTTTTTGATGAGTGACTTTTATTGCCCATCTGGTTAAACGGGCTCGATGATGTCTGATTCATGTCTGCCAAACACTGAACTTGTACCTCTGCACACAGACTAACAGACAGACAGAGGACAAGCATTCAGTTGGACATTCATGTGCCTGTGGACATGTCCCAGTCAAACTAGTGCACGTGAGTGTTTTTTGTTTTTTTTTTTCAAGAGAAATTGTCTGAAAACGATTTAATAAAAAGGTCAAGTTTGGTTAAAACAAGCTAGTTACTTTAATGAAGTAAACATTTAATTGTTGATTCAAAAGGGAGCTAGTAACATAAAGTTGACTCTGGCAAGAGGGATTAAAATCTTAAACTCTGGACTGGGTTGGGTTTCTTGCTGAAAGTTGAATACTGTATTTTAAGGACATAATTACTGTTTGAATACAATAAGCCACCAGACTGCTGCTGCAGTTGTCTAGCAAACAGTCTATTTGGGGCTAGAATAAGATCACTTTTTCAATTTGATTATGTGCTCTAAGTTTGTTCTGGTCTCTCAATTATTCTTTGCTGAATGTTCAGCTAAAAACTGATAAAAGTCAAATCTAATTTTTATCCTGGTCATATTTTTCATTCAAGACTTGAGGCCAAAACCTTCATAGGGTTTTTACAGTGAGCACTCTATTTACAAATACCCTTATGACCAATGGCCGTACATATATGGAGACAGAAAATAAATGTGTTCATTGAGTAATATCTCTAATGTAATGGCATTATCCAATCCATTTTATATTCAGAACACACTATTAAAGACAACATACTTCGCAAGTTAAGTTAAGTAGCACTGAAATCCCTAAAGATATAAAAAAGAACAAAAAACAAGCATCATATAAAAAGTATAAAAAGAAATAAGATACAAATCAAATACTCAACAACATTTAAGCAATCAGCAACATCTCACATTGTATGTTAATGCCAAGTGTCACCTGGTTGTGACATCACCCATAAGAGTCTGAAATACCCCTTTAAGGCACCATCACCATATTAGTGTTTTGCAACCAGCAGTTCAGACTTCAACCAGGCTCCTATTGGATGATAGCAGCTGTCAATCATACTGGTGTATAGTTTATCCTCTAAATGGGAAAATAATTTACAAAACTGACATTATGGTATTATATTGCTGAAGACCTGAAACTAAAGATTGAGATTGAGAGCTGCTCAGGAAAATGTTTACTCACATGAGAATTAGGCTTATTTTCCTATTGACTTCCCTTCAGACAGACTCTGCTTATTATGTGTAGAGTTTGGGAGACGCACAATTGCAAATGCCCAATTCTCTCTGAGTTTCAATCTTGTTGCTGGGACACATAAGAGCTGCTGCATGAGAGACCGCAAAGGAATATTAAGTTAAAATATGAGAGGTAGTGTGGACCAAGGCTATTAGGGAGTTATAGGCAAACAGAAGGATTTTTGAAATTGATTCAAAAGCACATTGGACCATAGTAGTTGATAATAAACCAGTTTACTGGAGGAGGGAGGAGGAACATTGACAAGGCCAATGAGAGAGAGAGGGCAAAGTACACTGAATTAATAGAAGATTGACAAAGCAATGGATAGCGAGCAAATCGTGACCTCACTGGCCAATGCCATGAAGTTGATTATATTACCCATAAGTATGTTTGTTCATCCATCTATCTTCTACTCCTTTCCTCCAACATGAGGGTCGCAGGGGGGTGGGCCTGGTGCCAATCCCAGCTGGCATAGACAGGGTCCACCCTGGACAGATCACCGTCCATCACAGGGCCACATAGAGACAAACAACCATTCACTCCCACACTGTGTGTCCTTGGGCCCAAATCTACATGTCTTTGAACTGTGGAAGGAAACTGGAGAACGCAGGGAAAACCCACGCACACACGGGGAGAACATGCAAATATGCAAAGGCCCTTGTTCCGATCGGGTCGTGAACCCGGTCTTCTTGCTGCAAAGGCAAGTGTGCTAACTACTACACATTATTGTGTTTGTGTTTGTGTATAATCATTAAGAATCATTTGGCTTTCAGAGAGTTATAGTCAGAGGTGGAAAGAGTACTGAAATAAACTAAGTATGTAAAAGTACTACTATTTTGCTAACATTTTACTTAAGTACAAGTAAAAGTACTGGTCTAAAAATTTACTCAAGTTAAAGTATAAAAGTAGCTTGTTTAAAATGTACTCAGAGTACATGAATTGTTTTTAATTAAAAACAAACCTTTACAAATTAAAGTGCTGACAAAGTAAAATGGGTCAAAATGGGTCAAGGTCACAAATGCTTTAACTTTCTCGTTCACTCAGGGACCTTTTTCTTTATTGAAATATGTGAATACAGACAAAACACAACAAAATAAAAGCATTCACAAAAATAGTCTAGAATAGTATACATAACAAAAAGTACGTATTATAGTATTTTACAAGGAAAACACCTATTTAAATTTAAATCTTTGTAAGGTTTTGACAACTTTTTTATACTCAAGGACGTTAATTAGCGCCAATTCACTGCCAAAGTATCCGGAGGGTGAATTTTTTTCACTCAGTAACGGATGTGAGTTAAAACATAGTACAGTGCTTCCAACATAACATACTTATGTAAAAGTAAAATTACAAATTTTAAGCACACAAAAAAACCTACTCAATTAAAGTAACGCAAGTGAATGTAATGCATTACTTTCCAATACACCTACTTAAGGTAACAGACTTGCTTTACAGAGGCTGTCATCTTCAACCAACAGCAGCAAGTCCAGTCGCCTACAGCTAGCTACTAAAAAATTATACAGTTTCACAGTTAGATGTTGCTACTTGAAACATTGGGAACATGAAAGTCAGATATCATGGCAATTTATCCAGCAGTTGTTGAGAAATCTGCTGGACCAACCTACAGACGTTGAGTTGACTCTTTCACCATATTAAAATCTTTCATAGCTCTGGACACAAAGGAAACATTCCATTTTATATCCTGGGACTGACGTGCTTTGTGTGTGACGTACAGATTAAGAAACTGAGATTTTCATGTCAGGCACTGCCATCGGGAGATTAAGTGTATAAACAGCCACGTCTTCTTTGTGCCACATGTGTGCTGGAGCACGAACACTTAAACAGTGTGTGTCGAACAGTGTGTCAAACACTGTGGTCAGTTTATTGGCCTGGTGGCGACACAGAGCAGCCTTGGATGTCTGACTCTGACTTGTTTTTGCCCCCACAGCTGCTTTCAGTCGCAGCATCCTGCGTAAAGCAAACTATTTCTGTCTCGCAGTGCAATTATCACCACCTGGCAATTCTGACAATGTTGACTGTTTTCCAAAGTCTCTAAATGTTGGTGCTGAGCTCAGTAGCTCCTTGTGTAGTCTCTTGTCAATCTACTTTAGTTTTATAGTTGGTGTTACCCTTATGTTTTCATGGACCACATGTAAGGAAGAAAACAAATATGTACTCGATGGTATTGGATAGTCATATGATATTAAAGGTACTTTTTCAAAAAGTGTATAGCCACTCCCTGTTGTCTTTGATTGTGCCTCGGCTATACCCTACTTAGAGCAGTCTTTGCTTGCACTGATCATGAAGCGGCAAACCACTGATGTGTGCAGCATAAACTTGATGTGGCAAGCTGGATAGCACATTCCTCTCTGTCTCATATTTCACCACTGTCGTCCATCATGCTGCCAGAGTCCTCCCCGCTGTCGTGAATGAGTGATGGGACTTTGCCGATACCATCTTCTGCGTCGCCCCTCGTGTCTCTCGTGCCCAGATTGTTGGAGCTAATTTTGACACAAGTCTATGAAATTATGATGTTGTTCGCGCTTTATTGCAAACTACTGTGCATGTGTGTTTTGTCTTTTCTTTCTTCTCTTCTCACATGCATTATGTACCGAGTCAGTGTGTTACCATACTTAAAGATATCGCCTTGATATCAAATGTTTTGTACTCGTACTGTCGATTTTGGGAAAATGTGTGATGAAGTATAACCTGCCGATTAAACCACAACATGATTCCAGTAAGCACAAAAATATATTTTACCTAACAACAAAGGAAATGCTGAGTCGGTGTGAGCCTCAGGGCCACCGTACCTTCCTGTACAGAATATGATGATTTCTGTAAAATACTGATTTGCTTCACAATTCAAAGTGACAATTGTTTTTGACTTTTGGGAGATATTTTAGAGTTTAGTGTACCTAATCCAGTGATGTTAGCATAGCAACATGCTCACAGTGACAATGTGAATATTTGGTCAAATGTGTTCACCATTCAGTGATGTCATGCCAAGGCAGAGAATTATCTTACAGATGTCTTATCCATTCTTATCCAAAATGAACGCTGACATATTCCAGGATTTTCATTCCTTTAATTCAAGGTCATGGACCACATGATGGTGTGCTGGTTAGCACTGTCACCTCACAACAAGAAAGACATTGGTTCGATTCTCCCCAGCTGTGCACTCTTTTCACACGAGAATCTAAATTGGCCGTAGACCCAAATGTGAGTGTGGATGGTGATTTGTCTCTGTATGTCGGCCCTGTGACAGACTGGTGACCTGTCCAGTTTGTTTCTTGCCTTTTGCCTGACGTCAGCTGCGATTGGCTCCAAAGAAACAAGTGGTCGATGAATGAATGAATGAAAGAAGATGGGGCCGTGAATGTTGAATTGTGATTTTGCACCTTCCTTGCAGACAAATGGAATCTGTCACAGTTTTTCATCTTGGCCTAAGAAAAACAGCTGTATTACATCTCACATCGAGAAAAACAGAAGTGCAGCTCTCATGAGTGTCACCATGCAGTGATTCATTTCACTTGCACCATCGTCCGCCTCTGCACTGTACATAAAGCTTTAGCAGTGTAAACACACTTTGCACTTTGTTTTCTTCTCTTTCTTGTAAAATCTTACGTGAAAACATCCTGTTACTCGTGTTAAATGATTTATTCAAATAAGATTGTTACGTTTATTGCACTGATTTAACATGCAGAAAAAAAAAACCCCCTCTGTCACTCTTCAGTCCCTCCTCACCCCCCTCCCCCCTTAATCGTTTCTATTGGACCATTGTTTCACCAGATGTCTAACCACTGAGCCTGAGAGGAACTATTCCACTGGATCAAACGTTGTTTGGGGACACATGAGGACACGTGAGCATCAAGGTAATTTCTCCTGTAGACCAGACTTTGCACTGGTATACTGTCCACCAGCAGGGGAGGAGATTATGGGTTGAATTTCCCAGAGAGGAGCATGAGTGTACAGTGTGTATTTTTTACATTGAAACAAAAATGTAAAAGATACCCATTCAGATAATACGTTTTAAACAAGAACTTGCTCCTCTGCTAATACAAATATGAATTCAAATACAATTTTCCCAGAAGACAGACTCTAAAAGTAGCATCCCAGATGTGTTAGTTTCCTCCATGGCAACTTGGCTTTACTGGGCCTCAATTAGCTGAGTGTCAGGACACATGGGAACCTCTTACCCGTCTTGAGACAAGGCTCCCAGGACCAGAGCAGAGGGGGGTTAATACGAGAGACTGCACAGTAAAGCCCATTAACACCTGGATACAAATATTATGAAGAGTGCAGGATGATCTTTGCTGCTGTTCCCAGGGCTCTTCAGCCATAAACGCCTGTGCGATGTGGATAATGATAAATACTTAACGCTGTTTCTGTTGTGAGCGTTGATTGTTTCGTGCCGTCATTTTGAAGCTGAATCCTACAAGACTAAAAGCACAACATAACGTTTAATTACTTATCTTTAATGAATCCACAGTTTAATGTATCCTGATGTAGATTTTAGTGATGCTAGATTCACAGGTCACTGTGTTAACCTGCTGCATCAAAATGTTGTTCAATGGACAAATGCCCTCAAGGTCAATTGATAAAAAAAAAGTTTTATACCAGCTCCCAATTACCTAGTCCTGTTTCACTGGCAGGTGCCACCAACTATATAGTAATAATATATTATACTTCTAATCAGAAAGTGTCCAGTTTTACTAATTATGCAGTGAAAACAAAGATACCAACCATGCCAACACTACTGAGATTTTTCTATAACAGGAATGCAGCAGAATGGTACTGGAGTGATTTGAAATAGTGATAAGGATGAGAGATTTAAAGAATGTATTTCAATACATAATGAATCTATGTCTCACTTCTGTGTCTCACGACTGAAATGTTTTTTTATGCCATGCTTGAACCCATGCAGGCATTAAGGCTCTGGTGTAATGTGGATTTAGTTTTTAGGTCAGGACAACACACAGCAGCTCCTGTGTTGTCTATTTTCTCGAGTGGAGTGGAAAGATCGGCCACACCTGCACCGTCACTGTAAAAGTGGAGACTGTAAAGAGCCTGTGATCTCAGTAAAACACCAAACACCTGGATCTGCTTAGCAACATGCGTGTGTGTGTGTGTGTGTGTGTGCGTGCGTGCGTGAGATACACACAGAGGGAATGAAAAGCTGACTTCTGTCTGATTGTTTTTCTTTGTGGGAAAGTTTTCACCCATCTTCACTTTGAAGACAGTAAAAACAAGGCTCAGATGGGAACATAATCCACAGACTCTGCAGTCACAGTTGACTATTACCAGGTCCAGATGTTTTACTGAAACAAACTTTTGGGAAGCAGGAACAGTCAGGTTGAGCTGAGCCTCTGCACTTTACAGCCCGTGGAATACTTATATTCATTGTATTCATGTGATCGTAACTGGCAGTATGCTGTGCTTTAGGGAGTTTTCATTTTGAGCCACGTTGCCAGTACCTTGAATTGGTTTCTTATGCAAAACAAAGCTGAGGGGAACGTGACGTGTATGCAGAGCAGAAGATAAGGGCTCACCAAGTCTCTCAATATAATTATTTAATTGCATTTCACTCATTCATTCATGTTTGTTGTCTGTGGCAATAACACATCACACTGTACTGTTTCTATAGGAAACGCTGCAGTGTTCAGTTAGAGATTGAGAAACTTAAAAGATACTTGGACCGTTCTATTGCCAACATGCCTTGCAAGTAACATGCAGCCTTGAAATTCCTCCCCTTCTCCCTTTCTTCCTTCCAGTTGCTACCGAATCAATGACCTTCAGAGGATTTGTTTCAGTGAGGTTTTTCATTAAGATATTTATTCATCCAGTATGTTGCAAAGTGATTACTGTAGATGGGTCATTTTGTTTTCTTTTAAAGCAACTGGTAGTTGTTTTTGCCAATTTGTGCCTGAACCAATCTGGTCTTGTCTCTGTTATTTTACACATTAGAGACTTGGCCTCCCATTGTGTAGTTATTTATCTTTCTATTTTGATGCGCCTTCTGCTAAATGTAAATATTTTTTAAACCCTGCACTAAGCGCATGCTCAACATCTTCCTCATGTATTTCTGTAAGAAAGTTACAGTGCCACATACAGGCCTGGCATATGTACTACAGCGTTTATATGTATTAGGCCTTAATTTCCAGTATAGATCTTTATTTTTTGATTCTGCTGCAAGCCCAGTGCTTTCTTACCTCTGCTGATCCTAAGTGCCTGCCTGTGCACAAACCCTTTTTTACCATGTAAACGGCTAATATTGTTTTCCCACTCTGTGTTTGTTTGCGTGTCCTGCTTTTGAGTCAACTTCCTGCTCGAGATGTTACAGGCTGGAGAGGGGTGGATGGATCACAGAAACAAAGGACTGTCACACGAGAGACCAGAGGGTTTCCTGTGTTTACCACCAAAATATCCAATATTGTGGTGCAATATCACTTTTAATGGTACACACCAACCGGATTAAGGCAAATTAAAGAAGATCCTCAGATATATCCATGACCTTTTTTGGCCTGAACTGAAACATGATATTTCTAACCATAACCTTGTGTTTACTGATATTATCATGATGACAAATGTCCTTGTAGCCTACTCCTCCTCGTGGGTCCTGTCCAATTGTTTTTGTTGGTATGTTTAACGTCCTAAAGGGAAATTACTGCGATTTTACTCATCAAAGTTTGTTTACAGGCCTTGGGAGTAAAACTGCACAAAGATGATCAGCCTCAAGTGATTTCACTTGGGTCAGTGTGTGGGAACTGAAGAACACCGGTTTGAAAAGCAAAGGCAAATCTCTGGGTGAGTTGTTAGACAGATCTGGACCTCTGCGGGCCGCTCCTCATCTCTCCCGAAGGCTAGTGGTGTCAGACTACATCAGCTGCTGTAGCAGAAGATATCCAAAAGCTTTAATCGAGGTGTTAAAGGTCGACTCCTCATGTGGCTAGTCACGACACCATGTTTTAACAAAGAGGAGGAATACATGAAATAAAAGAGACAATATCTGGTTTTGATTTTCGAAAAAATACACCAACTCTGCTGTAATGAAGATAAAGTTGACGTTATATACAGGATATGAAGTGTGTGTATTATACATCTGTCATCTAAGGACACATTTTTATTTCAGAAAAGCACAATTTATAATGTTATTTAAACTTGCAGTATCGATTCTTTCCGCAGGTTCACATCAGAGACGAACCTGTGTAGACTCATGATGTTTCACCATGTGCTCTCTTCATTAGACTGTGATGTAACTTAACCCTTGGTGGCAATGCGCTCTGCAGTAAAGACGGGGCACAATTATAAGACAGCAATACAATGCTCTGCTTCTCGCCAGTTGCAGGTGTCCTGAGTCATTGACCACAGGTGTGAAACATCACTCCCAGGGGTCGGTCTGCATTACTGGTCTCCCGTGCAGCAGATGGCAAACAGCAGACAATGAGTGGATGAGACAGATGAGCCAGATAAAGAAGAGGGAGGGGCTGAAAGTGTTCATCTCCCACTGCTTAGCTGTTAGAAGAGCAACGTCAGACCTACATGCATCAGTGGGAGAGGAGAAGAAGTGTTAAGTATTATTAGTTCAGACATGACCTGTGTGTTTTCTAAGTACATGATATATTGCATTGCAGATAACTGCAATGATCAGAAGAAGGTGGTGTTTTTGTGAGATGACACAGAGATCAGCACCACCTGTTGTGTGTTGACCCAGAGTAAACCCTCCTTTCCTGTACTTTCATTCGGGGCGAAGCTTAGCAATTTAGCTAAATAGGCTTACGTGACGGACTCATCTGCTTTGCAAACCTCTGCCATCACTTGTTGGCTTTCACACCGTTATGCAAACACTTAAGTTGCTCAGATTTGCTGTTGTTTTAGCTTGGTCATATTTTTGGCTTGTGAGACACATGGCTCAATAGAAAACAGGTCGACAGTGTCTACAGAGGGAGTGTAAGCTGCTTGTTGATTCACTGTTTTGGATCTCAACCAATAGACAAAGGAAAGCTGGACAGAGAGTCCAAGACCCTTGTTCAGACCTGGCACTGACGTCTGTCCTGAATCCACAAGTGGACAAAGCTCAGTTCAAGTATAAATGCATGCAATACACCCACTTCCAGTGCCCCATACATTCATTTATTTGTAGCCACCTCTAAAATATTAACTTCACCAATTTGCATTTAGCTTTATATTACTAGAATAGGGGTAGTATTTTTGAAAAATTGTGCTCCCCAACCTCAGTTTCCCCTGAGTTGAGAAATATCTTCATTCTTTTCTTTGTTACGTGCTCACCAGTCACACTTGGTCCTGTTAGCGTAACTGTTAGCAAAGATGGCGGACACTGTACATTCTGAGAATGAGGTTCTGTCCCTCTACGAGTGGGTCTAAAAAGTGCAGAACTAGCGTTGCAGTTTCAAGCCTCAGACCAGGTGTCACTGGTGGGCACGTAACAAAGAAAAGAATGAAGATATTTCCTGACTCGGGGGAAATTGAGACAAATCAGTGAAGTATTCCTTTGACACTGGTTGTTATTTTTCTAATGGTTAAAATCATATTTATTGTTACAGCAGCATTAATTGTTCTTTGATTCATTAGCTGTCACTCATGCTAATACACAGACCTACACACACATGCAAAACCAGGGGCGACAGTGGCTCAGTGGAAGAATGAGTCAACGTTCAACTGGAATGTTGTGGGTTTGATTCCACATGCCTGTGTGTCCTTGGGCAAGACACTTACCCCCACATTGCAGTGTGTGAATCTGTTTGAAAGATGTGCAGTAGAAGTTTTGTTTGTCATTTATATGTTTGCATAAATTGTAGATGTCAGGTTAGATCACAAGTGATTCTCGGAGATGAATCCAGGACACATTTTTATGCCAGATGTGAACAATTGTACTTCTGTACATTTGATATTGTATCACCTAAGACAGGTATTGAAATATTAATAAGTATTACTATATTATTACTTCCTCAAGATAAGAATTTATGCCATCAATTATGTGCCCACTGCTCCACATTGTGGTACTAAGTTGTTCTTGTCTGTTTTAGCCCTTTGGGATGTTCACTTGACATAATGACACCTGATAAAATTAGAACCATAAAAAAATAAATTACTGTGAGTATTCTCAGTGGTCATTTAACTTAGTTGGCTTTTTGCCATTGCCATTGTTTTTTGTCAATGTCTGACGATTTACATTAGTGAACATCATTGTAACAAATGCAATTATATCTTTAAACCTCAACCTTTTTTTATTCTAAGTCATCTCTATAGCAGAATGATCTTTTAAAACTCAGTCTTCGGGTTTTCTAACTTTCCATTGATTCAGTAAATATATATCTACTCACAGTGGAGTTGAAGTTTTAAACTAACCTGTATTTATTTAAACTGGGAGCAAAATGGAGTACCACGAGAAAATGTGGGAAATTATATACTAGCGTTGCCTGCCCCACCGGTGCGCAGTAGGTGCCCTTTTTGTAGTGAAACCCCTGCCCTTCCAAAATGTCTGTGCACATCACTGGTTACCACCATGTAAAAGTGCGACAGTTTGTGGGTTAAAATATGGAAAACCTGAATTACACAATCAGAAAGTGAGAGTGAGTTTGTTTGAGACAAACCAAAATATTAAAATATAATGCTTCAGTACCAGCATTAACTCTGGGCATGAGGGAGGAAGTGTGATGACAACATTTTTATTCATGTGCCAAATATAACATTTACAGCATCTACTTGAAGGTCCATCAGTATTCAACCTGTTCTTGGTTAAATCACTTTTGTTGTCAAAGCTTTCTTGGTTTAAGTTATGATGGCTTTTTGTGACGGTATGCGTAATCCTAATTTCAAGTATTTGAATTATCTATTTTGTGTTAATAATGGGTGTATGTACTCCCTTCTCTGGCTAAACACCTCCCATTACCCATTTGAATTTTCGTATTAGCTGGCTCATGCCGGGCTTTCGTCACTTCCCGGTGCCACACCCCCACCCGTTTGTTGTGTTTTCAACATTTACAGTGTATTTCCGTGCAAGAAGAACCCGTCAAAAAAACCTAGTCTCCCGACTCCAGTTGTCCAGCCACCTGGAAGCATGTGGACGTGAGACGTCAGCAGTGTCAATTGGCAGAGCTGTGCCAATCAGAGCAATAACTAGTTATTTTACAATAACTACTATCTTCTGACTGGCTGATAGGTTGCTAATTCAAGACAGCTGTATGAATGAACTACGCAGAACAATCTGCCTTCGCATCATCGATTCATAGATGACTAATTTATGTGCGGTGACTTTTATCACTTATCAGCGTGAGCCATGTCATGTGTGGCGTGTGAACTTATTGAAATGCGTGTGTCTTGAGACTCGAGAGCTGTGCTCACTCAAAATGGCAATGAACGACAACCAGAGGCACACGCCCTGTGATGCTGAACTGTACAGATCATCACAATAAGGGCAAGATCGAAGCTGCCACAGCTAGCTGCCACTGCCGCAGTTTGCACTTGCTGTCATTCGGTCATCACGCCCTCTGCTGTGCTCAATGACTCCTCTTTCCCCTCCCCACTCACACCCTGCTCACTTTTTGTAGATTTTCAAAACCAGGCATTGGGCGGAGTTAGCCTCAGACCAGGGGGTTTAGTTACTCTTTAATTAGCACCAATTCACCTGTCCTCATCATTCACTGCCAAAGTTTGCAGTGTGTGATTTTTATTTATTTAAACATCTCATTTTTATGCGTTACATTAACGTCATTACTGTGAACTTTGCACCTGGTGAATATTTCACTGATATTTTACTGTTACTCACTTCTGCCCAGTTGTACTGCTCTTTACTGCTCTTTATGTAGTGCTCTTTTTCATCTTTTTTTTTTAAAAAAAAAACAACAAAAAAACATTTATATACTGTGTATATATACGTATACTGTTCACTTAACCTTTTAAAATTTTAAAATTGTTATGCGCCAATGACACCAGAACAAATTCCTTGTCTGTGCAAATCGTACTTGGCAATAAAGCTCTTCTGATTCTGATTCTGATTCTGATAACATATGTGATTCAAAGATTCAAGATTCAAGAATTTTTTATTGTCATTATGAGGACACAATGAAATTTTGCACTGACTCCCGGCTTAAGGCACACAATAGAATATATGTATTGTTTTTTTAAGAGTCGCCTTGTCTCTAAAGTGCATAAACGTCAGTCACAGACTACTGTGCACTGGCGCACGCAGCAGTCTGCCCTCGGGTCACGGAGCTGTTGTCTCTGTGGCCCCGCCCCCCGCCTCGACGTCACCGCGCGGAGCGTGTGTGGAATGGAGAGGGGAAAGCAGCTTTAATTGCACGACAGAGAGAAAAAGGGCAGCGATGGCTTCGCTGAGGCAGGAGCAGCGTTATGGACTGAGCTGTGGGAAAAGCAGCAGGAACGGCCCGAGCGGCAGCAGCAGCAGCGGCGGCAGCGGCTGCAGCAGCGGGACCTTGTACCATGTGAAGCTCACAGACACAGCACTGAGGGCGCTGGAGGCTTATCAGAACCTCAAGGTACTTCACTCTGTGTGTGTGTGTGTGTCAGTCAAAGTTGAGTTATTCTTCTGCTGCTTCTTCTTAAACTTATGTCGCTCTCTTTGTTGGTTTTGTCATTTTTGCAAGACAACGTTACGTCCTCTGTGTCGCTGTGTTATTGTTTGACTGAGCAAACGAGAGAAGCTCCAAAGCAAGTTTATAATTAACTAACTTGTGTGACAGTGTTACCCCCTTCAGTGTGTTGGCGACATTTAGGTGAAAAGCGTAGTTAGTGTCAGCTGTTTGGTGCTGAAACCCACAGTCAACAGTCGAGATAAGACTAGTTTGTCTCTTAATTAGCTCCAGCTGAGTTCATCATCAACAGCAAACTGGTTAGCTTAGTTTGGTTTTCCTTAAATGCAAATAGATTACATTATAATTGTACTCATTGGAATAATATATTGTCCCTCGAATGATTTGTTTACAAAGTTATCTAGGGCGTTTTTGTATTACAAACTTCAAAATAATTTTCAGTATGTTGCCTTTTGTGAAAAATATGAATGTAGGCCTCTGAAACTCACTTTATTAGGTACACAGAACTCCTCATAAAGTGTCACCTTTTGCTGCTGTAGCTCCTCTACTTTGATATGTAGTTCATGCAGAGATGAGTCTTCTTCTTTATACCCTGGTTGTAACGAGTGGTTACCCTTCTATTATTTCACTCCTGCCACTCACTGGATATTCTCTTCTCTTTATCTGACCGTTCTCTATAAACCCTGGAGATGGTTATGTGTGATCACTATATATCACCAATTCCTGAAATACTCAGACCAGCCCATCTGGCACCAACCAACAATGCCACGTTCAAAGTCACTTAAATCACCTTTCTTCCCCCTTCTGATGCTCAGTTTGAACTTTAGCAGGTTGTCATGACCATGTCTACATGAACTTAGTCCCTGCAGTATGTCCGTCTGATTTATTAGATTTTTGCTTCAACAAGCAGTTGAACAGTGCCTAATAAATAAAGTGGCTGCTGAGTGTAAATCACCGTTTTTATTGGATTAAATCTGTAAACCTTTCCCAGATGTCCTGCAGAAGTGTGCAATTAACAATATTTGTGAACCACTATGCTTGAATATGTCAGAATAGAGAGTCACAACAAATACCTTTTTTTTTTTCTTTCTTGTCTCTCATTTTAGGGATCTTTACCAAATGAACCATCAGTTTGTTTCAAAGGCAACCAAGGGGTAAGTTTGTAATATGTTTTTTATATTATTGTGCTCACTTTGGTTTGTTTTGAATACAAGAAACAGCATTTGATATGCAACATATCAGTAAAGGTGTACGCCACTTAATTTCTGGGGTCTACAACTACAGAGAATCTCTGGGAGTCACGTGTCCCTCCACGCTGCTGCGGACAAACTGCACACATCAGAGCTTATAGCTGGTCGTCTCCAGCTGATCAGAGGCATGGAGGTTACTGGGTCAGGCTGGAGACTGTGGAGAGGCTTTGTTATGTCAGTGAGCAGTGCTGGGAAAAGGAGGAATGGAGGGAGGGAAGACATGCACACACATGTGTGCGCACACACACACACTCACTCAATGAGAGAGATGGAGTCAGCAGTGGTGAAAGGAGTTAGTCAAATGAGGAGACTTCAGTGGGACAGATCAGCTGTGTGCACCTTGCTCTCATTTGGGGAAATAAACTTCAATAATATGTTGTAGAGTGTGTTCAGTCCACTTTGCACTAAACTGAAAAGAGATTTTTCTGTGATAGTGGGCTTCCTGTCTGTCTTTATTATTTAAATAACCTGGTGGGTGGGGCTTTTTTATGAGTGCAGGATGTTTATGTGTTCATACGGTCTCCTGCACACACTCGGGGCTCCTCTACCTCAACGAGGAATATATGGCTTTAAGTTGGAAGAAAAGCTCCAAATCCAATCCAGGGCTTTGCAGCTCACTCTTTAAGCTGATGGGCTGAGTTTGTTCTGAGACGTAGTATGATGGCTGGATTTAGTCCACATGACTGGACAAACTACTGTTGCTGCAAAACAAGGTGTCAACAACATGCAATTATTACGAGCGTGATTGTGGCATTTAAATGCGTCCTGGATGCGTCTCCTGTGATGACGTGAGATCGAATCTGTTCCCACCCTGCGTTCAGCTACAAAAAGGAATGTGGGGAGCTCAAGTGAAATAAAGCTTTATTATAACCAGTAGAAAAAGAATGGAAATGCCTGTGTTGTCACAAAATGATTTGCCTGATGTAATACTTTACTTTTAACAAAGACTGTATAAGAACAGTGAGTCAGTTTCTAAAGTTTGATAAAGTGACGGTTCATCTGTCAACCTTCACATGCCAATTCATGCTTTCCGTGTCCACAGACACCAATATACTCTGCATGATGGTAAATGTTGTCATTTACCTATGTCAGTGATGGTCCCTGCAGACCCCTGTGCAGACATGCTCGTGCTGCTGAAACATTTGTGGATTTCCTTTTGTGCGGATTGTTTAAATCGATTATGCATGCTCCGGGAATGACAACGTATTGGAAATGAATGGAGTCTGAGATCAGGTACACATGAATGGATCTCCAGACAAACCCTTATTTGAGTGAATGCGTGACACGGAACTCGCAAAGTACTGAGATGCCTGACTGTCATTGTGGCTGAGGGATTGCATGGTTTCACGCCACTCCCCAAAACATGATACAAAGAACTGGAGTTATTAACCAAATTAACATTTAGAGGTAATTAAAGGAGTTATAATGGTCTTTAATACAGTGTGTCACATCATTATGACTTCAGTATGCGTTTTGTATTTCCCGTCTCTATGACTCAGACAGTTGTTTAGGTATTAGGTGTTTTATTTTTGGATGTGTTTGTGTGTGTTTGTTGTTTGCACAATTTGCTAGCTACATGGGTGAATAACTGGCAAGCTCATTTCCCATCCTATTTACACGTTTGAGTCCATTCATGTCTTATTTGGTATAGAAGTTGTTTCTCTATATGTTATTTGTGTGTTGTGTCCTGTGTGGCCAAAAGACATGATTTATTCATGTCCCACCTCCTTTTTCCTGTCCTGCCCTCTGTTTCTATTGTGTAGCAGTCTTAAGCCAGACCAGAGTGGATCCCCTGAGGATTCTCTGTGTGTGGTGTGTGTTTGTTTGCTGCATGTATAAAAGACCGAGGGAATTTTTTTTTATAAGCGTGTGTGTGTTTGAGTTCAGGTTTCTGTCTGCCTGTGTGGTGACGCTGTCTATGGCGAGATCCCCAGAGCCCCCTCCCATTGTGTTTCCTCCTCAGATTTGAATAACAATAACGGTGGGAATGTAAGCTGTGTGTTTGTCACCCTGTTTAGCCAACCTAAAATGAATGGAACTTTATTAGCCCGACACATTACAGTAAGTGCAGGTGTGCTGCGACCTGCACTTAGGGTTTGATTGTGCCTTACATGACAAAAACTTTCCAGCTGTGGAGCCAATGGAACAAAGACATCGCACATCAATAACATTTAGCTATTTAAACATGAGTGCACATTAAAATCTTGTCTTGTCTGTTGGTGCTTTAACATACTTATCAATGATATGAATCAACTGTTTTAAAAAAGAATGTTTGAAAAGATGCAGCTCATCTAATAACATAACTTGCTTTAAAATGCACATTACATTTATGTGTGAATCATCTTTGAAGTTGCATTGTAAAAACTATAGCAACCATGTTTGTCAGTCAGGGTCAGTGCTACACGTGAACAAAAAGTAAGATAATTAACTTAAACATGTGCACGCTTTCTCACTCTGTGAAAGCTTTCACTGTATTCCCATAATCTCTTCAATGTATTTATCCTGTATACGTTGTGTATGTCTCGCACACAAATGTGTGCTCTGTTCTCACAGATCATGTTAATCGGTCTATGCACACAAAGAGGAAATTGAGGTATTATGACGTTTTAAATGGCAGAATTCCTCTTTGGAACTATCTTGCTAGTTTTTCTTAAAATCCACAAATGTGCGGCAGGATTACCCGTTTATTTCACAAACGTGAGGGTGAGGTGAAGACGAGTAGCGCTGCGAGATCCAGCAGCAGTAGCAGCTGCAGCAGCTCTGGAAAAATGTGCTCTCTGTTCATTTGAGAAGCTTGGAGATCTGGAGCACATCTTGGCTCACTGATGAACGTGTCCCATCTCATTCCCTCGAGTGAAAAGCCACACAGTAAGCTAATGAGGCATAAAAAGGGTACGCACCCACTCACACACACACACATATTACCGCATGGCCCTGCATGTAAAGAAACATACTATGGGAGGGGCGAGTGAAAAGAGTGGATTCTGACAGGTACAGTGACCCATATTTGTTGAAGTTGATTGTTTGGCCCTGAGGCAACTGCTAGAGGTATCTTTGTGGGCACTGCAGAGGGAAACCTCGGGGGATTCTTGTGGCACCGCACCCCTTCCTATCATCCTGCTTCATAATCAGCCTCTTCTTCCCCAGCTCTGGCAGCAGTTTGGTTCCTCTGTGAAATTGCAAATGAAAAGGAGTGGAGGGTGATTATAGGCTCGGGCCTGATTACATACGTCTACCACTTGAGGCAGCCACATTAATCACTGACTTCCAGCATGTAGACCTCAGCTACAGAGAAAACACTGCTCGTCTCCAAGTTTTTGACTGACAGATTGTGGGACCATGTGCATCAAACACAGGAGTTTGACAGGTACTGAATATTAAGCCCAGTTTCCACCAAGCGATACAGTTCAGTATTGCATGCAGTAGTGTTTCCACTGTCATTTGATAAAGGGTACCTTCCCAGTTTTTAGCACCCCATCATTGGGGTACCTTTTTGTTGGAGCTAGACACACTGCACCCCATTGATGGGTCACCATCACTTATATGTGGCAGTTTCTTCCCTGCAGCTCACAGTCTTCTCTCAAAATAAACGTTTCTTCTTGTGATAAACAGCCACATGACGCAGAATGATGGATGTCCTTGATTGTTGCTCTTTATTTCCTGTATCATGTTCTTTTTCATGGGCGAACTACACTGTGTCGCGCTGGTATGACGCTATGCTAATTTACGTAGCTGCCGCAAGTTACGTAAATAGCTATGTAAGAGTGGAAACGCAAATCAGGGTGTACCCCTCCAAACCGTACCGTGGTGAGCGGAACTGCATTGTACCGCTTGGCGGGACTGAGGCTAACCACAGGAGTCTGACGGATACTGAATATTTGGGGCCAATTTCTGGGTTTAGTTTATAGTTTCCTGTTCAACTGCTTGTACCCAAGTTGTGTATACATCATTGTGTTCAATTCATTTTTTAAAAAATGATTTCAAACATATATGTGTCTGTTGTTTTGGGTTATCCCTTTTGAATGTTTTCTCTGTCTCTGCTGCCCCCATCCTTTTCCCTTCCACTGTGCCAGAGACACAGATGCACATTGTGTCTTGTATCAGTGTCCTCCATTGTGGAGGAGACTTGTCTTAAATGCCGTGTGTCAACTTGTGGCCCTGGGAACGATTGGACTCTTTTGTTTGTGATGAGATGATGAGAAGCAGTGTTTACCAAGTGTGGTGTGGATGACGGTGGTGGCTGGCTGTATGAACATGTGTTTTTGTAACCCTTGTCTGTGGGAGTCTTTGAGCCGTCATGGCGGAGATCTTTGGTTGAGGGCTAGACTTAGGCTGTTCTTATGTCTCAGTCCTCAGACTGTAATGCTGATTACACCATGGTGAGAGGAGCTGGAGCTGAGCCCCTTTCTGCTCACACTGGATTAACACAGACACACACACACACACATATAGTTTGCATGATCACCCAGCCCAGAGTGACTCGCCTCCTGCTGATAACAGCCATTGGTGGTGGCGACAGGTTTCACTCCCTCCTCCGCCTTCCACTGCACCTCCTCCCTCACCTTCTATCTACCAGAGAGGGGGAAGCAGTGCCATGGTATCCCACTCTGGAGCTGAGGAGGTCAGAACAAAAGACAGCCTGTTTTCAGAAGGCCATTACTCAGGCTGTAGAGGATGTGGAAACAATAGGCTGCATGAGATCTACACCCAGACCCCACATTCACCCAAAAGCTAGCAGGAAACATAAGCCCTGTGCACTGACAGCAGTCGCTCACAGCTTTTGTTCTGTCGACTTTATAGTTTGATAAAGCCAAGAAAATTTGCCTTTACGGGCCCAACGTTTCGAGATGTGGGGACATTTATGATATTTATGACAGTCGAGAGTGAACTCTGGCTCATTGAGAGAGTGTTGCCACACATAGACTTGTGTGTTTTAATGTGTTATACTTGACTTTTTGAGTTCTCAAGTGGCTGAATTTTTAAATCTGATGTAGGGTAGTGTGGCCTTTTGACAGCAGTATGTGCATCGAGCACAGTTGGGCCTTATCCACACGGAAACAGAACTGTACCTGTACGATCTTTTTCTTTGACATTTTATCCATACAAAATGACTCTAAATACATATATCAGGCCTGTATGTGGCGCTGTAATGCTGTTACAGAAACACACCAAAAACCAAAAAGGGAGACGGTTAAGTGCATAAAGCATGTGTGCTGTGTACAAACTTTTTTTTTAACTTTGTTCAAATAAGTTTACATTACAATGTATACAGTCACAGAAAAAGAGATGTAATGAACCAAGCCAGAGGAACTAAGGGAAGAAAAAACTTATGGAGAACCTATGTGACTTCAGTTTGTTTCAAAATTCAAAAGATGTTTAGTTTGTCCACTGTGGGCCTATGTAAAAACATACGTATTAAACATTATGTTATCTTCAATTTCTGCCAAATGAAAATTATTTCACCAAAATGTACACATTGGACCTTAAACAATGTGCACAGTTAAGAGGTTAGAATTATGACATTTATAATAGATAATTTCATAGTGTCATTCAGCTTAAAAGGAGCTCGGAGAACTGCAAATGATATCCCATTAAATGTCGAAGTGCTGTTGCTGCTGCCTTCCCTTAAATATGGTATGTTCACATTAACCCAAAAAGCTAATATTATAAAGGCTGGAGGACAAAAGTGGTGAATTAGGGGATTAATAGACATCCAAATGTTAAAATTAATGTATTATTGTGGGACAAATTTGGGGGCAGCAGTCTGCCTCCGTGATAGTGTGAGCTGTACTGCATTGAACACATTGCATGTTGGACAGAAGGTGCAATAAGTCACTTTATTCACTCACTGTGAAGAAAAAAGAAGCTAAAAATAAAAAATAAAAATATCCAACAGCAGCAGTGTGGTCATGGTGACGGAGGGTTCTCATCCCAGCTTGGCTGCAGACAAAATCATTTGTTTATAAGACTGTAAATATGTGGAGGAGATACTGTATTCATTCCAGCATCCCCAACCCGAGGGGATATGTTAAAAACCTGCTCCAAAAAGAGCATGGCTGAGCTCCAGCCTGACCGACACTGACACTTTATAGATATATTAAAATTTTAAATCTGGAAAAAATAAATATACCTATGAAAGTAGTTCAGTTTTAAGTTAGTTGAATAAAATAATATAGAAATATAGGTTTTTGTCAGACAAATGGAGTAAAAAGGGCAAAAAACTGAGTTGAAACAAAAAGTGCATTGACATTTGCAGACGAGGAAAGCAGGTGGAGCGACAAGCCAACTGTAACACCTCCAAGAGAGATTGATGATGGAGACGGAGGGTAGAGAGCCAGGGAACGCTTCATATTTGCTTTTTGGTGAAACAATGGAGAGATTATTGAAAAACCAGAGACCGTCTTAGCTGCATTACCTAGAAAGGAAAAGTGGAATGTTTGGTGTGAGTGAGACAGACCTGAGGCTCAGGGATGAGACTGAATCGTCTGGAAGTGAATGTGTGAAGTCACTCAGTAAAAAGGGGGCCACCGTTTGCATTGAAGGAATGAATTATATGTTGAAGCACTGGGCATTGGGTTCAGGTTGGAACTCTGGGGTCATTGAGCATTTCCCACAGCACAAGTCACTTGAAAATGTAGGGAAACCCACAGATTGCCTGAATGTTTACCTTTAAAGAAAGACGATAAATATTTCATTATTCATGGTCAGTTGAGTACTTTAAGTGCCAAGTCCTTTTGTATGAGCAACTTTCAGGGCTTGAATTGTCATGTGTGCTTCTCAGGAGGATGCACCAGGCTTTAGTGTGGGCCCCAGTGGCTGGGAACTTCAGTGCTTGTTGTAATTTGCACAGTAGGGGTCAAGAAATCTGCCCGCTGGGGTCATACAAACCAAAATCCCTGGATGAATGCCAGCGAGTGCTCCTGGGTGCTCTGCATGTCGGTGCATTCGTAACAGCTGCAACCCTGTAAAGGCACACGGCACCAACCCCTGAACACATTAGTAAATTATTTATTGTTGCTGCTCTGAAGGAAGTTCTCTGGCTGAGTTTCATAGGGTTTGTATCATGTTGCCTCAGTGAGAATAACACTGACGTTTAATTCATTGAATTTGTCCATTACGTTTGCAGCTCTTACAATCATACACATCATAAGAGAAGTGTGAACTTGAAGGCTTTTCAGCTCAAATAAGTAACATTTAAATCCACGAAAAACTTCCTCTTTTTTTTTTAAAGAGCAGTAAGTGAAATTATAAATTCTGCTTGGCTCAGTAGCGAAAAGGATGCCAAACCCCAGCTAAAGACTGGTTTTTGTTTTGTTTTGTTACGCGTGTTCAGATCTGCGAGCAATGATCATCCCTCATAGTTTTGTCTGTCTGTCTCATCGCAGCATAACTCGAAAAGTAAAAGACAGATTTTGATTTCATTTTCTGGGGTTGTAGGTAATTGGTGACTGCTTTCTCTGTTTAGATTTTTCTTAAGTCTCCCAGTTTGCAACACCATTCACATTGTATGTCGTCATTTAAGCCACAAATCAATCATGACAATTTGTTTCTAATCAATTTTCTGTTGTTCTCTTGGAGGCTTTCGGGTATTTCAAACCACAGTTTGCACATAACACATGACCTCATATGTTATTGAGCTCCGACTCAAAGCAGTTTCACTGTTTGTTTGTTTTTTTTAACCACAACTAATGAAAAGTTCCACAGTCATTGGAGTGAGATGGTTTTAAGACATTTGTAAGTGTTTACATTGACATCTACATACAGTACTGTGATCACTGGAATTTGGAATGAAGTGATGCGACTTATATATTAGCAAGAGTTGAACTCATGCAACATGTGTATGTGATGCTCAAGCATGTCTTGAATAAACCTGGCGTAATAGACGTTTTTTACAGCAGATATTTTTTTAAATGAAATAGTAGGACAAACACAGGATTTACCAGTAACATTAATTAAGGTTCCACTCCAGTATTAACGCTGTGTTATTGTTCAAATGTAAGGGTAGATCATGCTACATACTTGACACCTGTAGAGGATGTTTTTTTTTTACATATTTTCTGGCTATATTCCAGTAAAGTGAAATAGAAATAATTATCCTCTATTGTCGTTATAGCATTGCTAAAACAACAAATCTAATGGTGGCCTAAGACTTCTGCACAGTACGGTATGTTTGCATTGCTGCAGCTGTTGTTAAAATAAAAAACCTTCCAACTTTATTACTGTTTAGTTAAGGACTATGACTAAGTTCACCATCTTGTGCTTTTTAAGGTGAGTGCAACTCATACAAACATCCAGTGAAAGCTTTGTGAATGTCTCACTGAAGGGCTGTGCTCAGATAACTATTACATAATCCAGAACAGGATCCATGAAATGTAAGTCATGTTAGGAATGGAGGAGACCCACCTGTGCAGCTGCCTGCAAGCTGCCGTGACTCTTGAAGTGCTATGGAAGCTCCGTTGAATGGGGTCTAGGTTTAAATGACATACGAACCGATGTCTGGGTTGGTCAAAACATCGTAGGTGAAGTAATGAGCAGCCCTGCTGAATGTCTTTTGGTGTCATATATTTATTAAAAACCACTTAAGTACTGACAAACCTTAAAGTTAAACACAGTGCTCAGATTATCTTGCAGGTATTTGTAAATGTCCTTTTCAAAAAGCTGTTGATATTGGCACAAAACATACTTTGACTCACCTTTTTTTTTTAAGCTATGTTTGGCCTCAACTCAAGTTTGAAGCATTTCGTGATGCTCTAATAACAATAAGAAGAACGGGTCAAACATCGCACAAAGCTCCAGAGCTACAAAGGTTGTGTCTAGTTTAGTGCCGTGTGGGGAGAAAGATATTTGTCATTTGCTCATTGATTTATCAATTTACCAGTAAATGACCCAATTATTGCAGCAAGAAAAGCAGTTATTCAATGACTAGTTCTGCACTGTGACATTCACAGGATCTCCTTCTCTCTTTCCCTCTGCATCCATTCTCTCTACACTGTCTTTTATGTAGCACCAACGGCTCAGAAAAGTGTACTTCAAAGTGTGGTGTTGTAAATTTCTCATAAAACTAAATGCATGCACCAGTGAAGTATTGCAGAATGGAGGTGCAATTACATCTTTTTCAGTGGTTAAATCAGTCTAGATCCTGGCTTTTTTTTTTTATTTTTTATGATCCTGATCTGTTATTATGTCTGTCTGTGTGTGTGTGTCTGTGTGTGTGTGTGCGTGCGTGCGTGCGTGCGTGTGTGTGTTCGTGTGTGCATTTTTCTGCCCTGGAGGTTGCAGCCTTGGCTCAGCTGCGCTCCACTGAGTCTGCCATGAGATGTCATGGAGGCCTCAGTGGAGCGGACTCATAAAAACACTGTTTACCCAAGGAGATTTATTTAAAGTTACAGATTGGCACAAAGTAGCACTCTAGATACTCTGTCTCTCTGACTGTCTGTCTCTCCATGTGCTTTTACCTTTGCATTCATTCATATACATAAGACTGTATTGAGATTCTGTGAGAACAAAGCACCCAGGGACAGACAGCACTTGTCAGAATGCAAAATAAATATTTCATGAATATTTGTCAAACCCTTATTTGGCAGTTAGTCAAATTGAGTCAAATTAAAATTAAACATTTTATTATGAATTATATTTATATATTTGACGGCAAACACAAATTGTTAAGCGTCTATCTTACTTGAATGCCTGTGACATTTTTATGAGTTTCCAATGATAAATAAATGGTTGCAAATATATATATATATATAAAAGTATAATGGTCCTTTCTTAATCGTCAGCATGTTGTTTGTTCTTTTAAATACTTTACGCCTGCAGCAGCTGGTTGCTTTTGCTATTATCTGGCCTTGTGAGTTGTAAGAAAAGAAAAAACCTTCATTGATTTATGCTGATTGCAAAAACCTTGACATTGGACAACTCTGCGTTCTTGGCCACAACATATTTGGCATCAGTTTGTCTCCAAAATTCTGCTGAGTAGATAATTGTTTTCCCTCACCAAAGGTCGACATTCTGAAAGATAAAAAAAAAAAAATGCATGAGCTCAAAATTATTGGCAAGTTAAAGCAGCTTTCAGACACCATGGTAGTGAAACACAGTATCACTGTTCTTTTAACACACGTTTATGTGCACACAGGGAGTGTTGAATGCCTGCGTTTATGTCTATACACAAGCAAAAGTGTGATTAGATAAAACATACAAGGAAATCAGTTTGTTCTTTCGAATAAAATCTGACTTTCTTCCATTTCTCTTCATAGTACATTAAGATCCCGGCTCCCACTCCAGAGTCGCTGTCTGCTCTTCGGATCTTCTCCTTCTACTTATCCAGCGACAGCAAAGATCAACCTCAAGCCAGCTTCGACTGCATCCATCAGTATGTCTCAAGGTATGAAATGGTGATCAAGTGAAACCTGTTCATTTTCAAATCACTGCACACAGAAAACAACTTTTTTTTCCACATATATCAGCAAAGTATTATGGGAAAAACTGAATGAAATAAAAGTTTAAGTTTGTGGTGGTGGTCAGCACCATTTTTTTGTTTCCTTCGCTCTGTCTGTTCCCGTGTCCCCGAAGGCATCGTGGGAAACGGTTCTAAACAGGATGGGGCAATTGTAATTTCCTGTATATTTCTGGGCTGACCCTCTAATTACGGCGACTACTGTATATGATACCTTGTTTATGGGGTGCTGTGCTTGGATACGATGCTTGGAAAGTGCGGATTACGCTCCATTGCTGCGTCCTGCTGCCAGGCAGCTAACTGTGGTCTGAACTGAAACTCAGCCACTGCAGCCAACAGCAACATAATTGTGCAGTGCAGGGGCAACGTTTCTCTCTGCCCCATGTTTGTTTAGATATTTAGAGGATAAGGTGGGGAAATTATCAGTGGTCAAGTATAAAATTAAAAAAAAACATGAAAAGGAAAAATAATATATCTGAAACAAATCCCTGCTTTATTTAGATCCTTTATTGGTCCATGGGGGGATTTGATATTTACAATAGATCTGTACAAGTACATTTAATAATGACAAGAAAAGAGACACTTGCATAAAAATATGAAACCGTGACAGCCAGGAGAGAACCCACTCTCACACAGGGAGAATGTGCAAACTCCGGATACAGGATACAAACCTGTAACTTTGTTGCTGTGAGGCAAAACTGCTAGCCACTGCAACACCACACAGCTAGTAATCCGTTCATTTACAGCATTAATGTTCAAGATGATCCTTGTTTTTCTCTGCACACCAGCTAATCCCGACTTTCCCACATCTAGTGTACTACAAGTCTATATCTAGTACAGTTACCATTGACCCGTCTGTCACTTTATGCTGGATTCCATGCTGCTCAAGTTTTTATAGTGTTTACTATACAAGCAGCAGAAAGCTCAGCTTTTCAGTGATTGTCTTTTTTGTCTTGTAGCGACGGCCGTGAGAAGCTGGAAGGTCAAGGCATCATCCAGGACAAGATCACCGTCTGTGCCACGGAGGACTCGTACCAGGTGACCCGTGAGAGGATGTCTCAGGTGGAGAAGGACAGCTGGAGCCGTTCTGCCATTGAGATCAAACCTGGAGCCACACATCCAAGTAAGCATGGAGCAAAAAGCACACGATCAGAGAACGATGCGTCTGAAAAAACGCTTTAAGGTCAGCTAAGTAGATGTGGATAAACTGATGGCACATAAAAAACAAAAATAGAAATATAATAACATCAATAAAAGTAATGGGAACATTTGCCTTGTTTGAAAAATACAGCAAAAGCAGAAAACCAGATATCCTTCTGTTTTGGCTGTGAACTGTGAACCAGATGTGATGGTTATATTTTGCTTATAAAACCCAAACACGGAACAAAAATCCACTAGATTGAATTTTATGTTGTTGCTTTTTCTGCCTGTGAAAATGATGAATGTTGGTCCTGATCACAATCAGCATAATCTTTATTGGAAGGTCAGAGTGTCAGTTACATCTAATGGTGAGAACTTCTCAGGTCAACTCTCCCTTTTTCTACCTTGTTTGCGTAGTAAACTCTTTTTTTAAGTTCGGACTGCTGTAGAAACATTGCTATTTAAAAAAAATATTACTATTTTTAGTTTAAAACGATTATACACTTAAACAAAAATACGTCTGGGTAGCATTTACAATTCCTGCCAGCAAATCCTCACAAATGTTATACACTGGACCTTTAATTGTCATTATGTTGTTATAAGGGTCAGTAGCTTGGCAGATATTTAATATGATGTTCTTACAGCCAAAGAAATAACAATAAAAACAAATAAATTGCTGCGAGGTGTTCCAAGAGTTTTCACAGAAATGGCTCACTGTTGTTCCAAGCAAATCACAAACTTCTGATAATTGCAAATTGGTTTTTTTACCCCGCCAAAACAAGTAAAACTTGTTGGGTTTATGATTATCAAGGATACACTATATTATATTAATCATATGAGAATATATCTATTTATTTTCTTGAGCTGTTGCCTCAGTTAGGCAATATTGTTTCTTGACCTGATTCTGAATGTCCATGTCACTGCTGGAGCCCCAGAGAAGCTGAAACACTTGGCTGCTCAAACCAAATTTAGACTTTGTGGGTTGTGTAACATCAAGTCTTGAGGTGAAAATGTCTTTTCAACATATAGGCCCAGAGGGAAACCTTTAATAACTGCACTCTAAATTTTCCTTTCAGCCTCGGGAGGTACTTACGAACACACTGCACATTACCAGTCATGCCAAAACCTACTGCACATACATCTGACAAGACATAATCCATAATTATTACATAATTCTGAGTATTTCCCATCATGATAAATGGCTGGTTGGAGAGTTAATATCTCTTGGCAGGGCATATTTCTGTGGATGAAAGGAAAGCCGTCTTTGCTTGTTCCGCCGCCCCTCTCTGACCTTCAAACCTCAGATTAACCTGTAATGGGATGAGATTAGTGCAGGGAGATAGCTTTCACTTCTCTGACATGCCTCATCTGTCTACAGCAGTGCTGTAACCAGTGATCAGCTGGGTGGTGACAACATCGGAACACAAATAGCTGCGGGCTACCAAGCGCACGCGATTCAGAAATAAAGGTTATTGTAAAATATCATGTTTGCACTGAAGTCATTCAGCTGTTGGGATAGTTTAGTTTTTAGAGACGCATGTGCAGGAGTTCAACAGGTGAGGGCAATGGAAAGAATTTGAAATACTCTTAGTTGTATGTCACACCCCGGCTTTTGTCTGATCTGCTTTTTGAAAATATGAAACACTTAAAGTTTTAAGCACCTCAATGGCACATTTTACTTGCAGCTGTGGACCAAATGTTTCTCTAAAGCTCTGATGTATTACATTTCTCATGACTTGCTGAGAATGTAATGTTTTTGAAGAATTGTTTTTCTTTTTTTTTTTGTAGAAAATTACAGTGCAGTTTAAGTGTGTGGGACACGAGGGAGGATGGATTTCAAAATTATATAATATGGTAATTACTAAGTCTGATTCCAACATTTAATGTGAGGGTATTACACTGATGTTAGCCTACAGAACTTCTCATTGTCAAGCTAGTGCCTGGACATTACTTAAAAAAAATAAAAAATGGTATTACTGTAATATTACCTCATCACCAATATCACCAATATTATTACCTAGCTGGAAATTATATTAAAAATAAGATGGTATTACCACAATAATACACCCATATTAAAATAATAAGATAAAATAAAATAAAATTAAAATAAGATAATATAATATAAGATAAGATAAGATAAGATAAAACAATTGATATGGTGTAGAGTTTTTAGCAGTGCTATCAAATCATTAGTGATGATTTACTCACTGTAAATCCTGTTCCTTTTCTGTGTTCAGGTAAATGTGTCAAGTTCCACAAATGGTCGGCTCCTCCTCCTCCTCCTGCATCAGACAAGCAGTCAAGCAACAACAGGAGGAACGGTGGATCGGCCACACCAACCCTGAAACCCCTGAGGGAACGCATTATCCACCTGCTGGCTCTGAAACCTTACAGGAAACCAGAGCTGCTGCTATGGCTGGAAAGAGTGAGAGTGAGCCCCAAAGACAAGGCTGAGCTGGGTACAATACTGGACGAGGTGTGTATGCACATGTGTGGGTGTGAATCATCATATATATGAACCAACTTCCTAACTGATTTATAACGTTGGTAAAACGTTGGTTTATGTTCTCAATCACTTCAATACAGCACAGCATCAATTTTGTAAATTATGGTCCCATTTAGAGTCAAATAGTTGACAAAGCCCTAAAACGTGATCCTTGACAATGTCAGTTCATAAACCAATGATTATCGTGGCTTATCACTTGGTTTGTACACCCTGGACAGATGGTTAGTCCATCACAGGGACGCACATAGAGACAAACAACCATTCACTCCCTCTCACACAAAGTGTCAAATTGACCTAATCGCCATATTGCATGTTTTGCTTCTTGTTGCAAAGGCAAGAGTGCTAACCACTTCACCCACCGTGTGGCCCTCAGAATTAGTATAGATACAGCAAATTTGTAATGAAATCAATAGTGCAAATTGTTGCAGTATGCTTAAATGCCCTGTGTACATGTGCTTGCTGCCCAATGTGTATGGAAGTAGTAGAACTTGTTGTCTTCCAAACAGAGGGTTAGAGTTAGATCCCTGGCTCCACTAATCTACATGCCGATGGGTACTGATGATAAATGTGTGTTTGAAAAAAAAAGTGCTGCAAATAGAGAGAGCTGTGTGAATGGGCGAATGACAAAAACTGTAGTGCAAAGCACGTTGAGTGGTCTGTCTAATGGTTGAAACCCCAGATGAGTATATTAAGAACAGTGTTAACACCAGGTATTGACACACAGTAAACTGAATTTAGTACTGTTAAAATTGTTTTCATTAGAGGGGATATAAAGAAATCTAACATAGTGGTGCTTCACACCACATTTAATCAGTAACAATAATAATAATGATGATAATGATAATGGTAATGATAATGATAACAATAGTAATGATAATAACTGTGATTTTTAAAGCGCCTTACTCGAAACCCAAGGTCGCTGTACAAGGAAAAAAGACAAAGCAGAACAAAAACAGCAACGCTGAAAGCCTTGAGGGTCGGTGCACATGGAGGAGGTCGGGAAGATAATAGAGACTTGTAGCAGAGGATGAGAAGCTTGAAGATGATCCAGAATTTAACAGGGGTTGATGTGTTGCCAAGGTTTGGGTCCGAGTGAGAACCCTTGCAGCAGGGTACTGACTGTTGGAAACAATTTTCCTCTAAAGACTGTGTTACATTGTGTGAGAATTGGGATCTGAGAAGTGGAGACCCACAGTTCATTCATCCAGCAAACGTGTAATTATGTACTGAAAGAAACCAGAGGCCAGCTGTGCTTTAAATGTGAGCTGATGTTTACGTGACGGCACTGTATACATTTTTGAGTAATTCCCTGAAAGAGTGCATTTGTGCCATCATCATTGTCCTGTGTGTGTATTTACTTATCCTTGTGCTTGTTGATTTGTGTGTGTTTGTGTGTAATTAGGTCAAGGCTGTAATTGTCTCTGTAGAGACAATTTTGTTCACACTGGGTTAGGACGCTCACAAAGATACTTGTCCTCTGTGAAAGGCCGTCTGAGATTATAGAGGAGGTTAGAGTAGCTGTTAGAAGGATCACTCACCAGAGGGAAAATGTGCTTTTCAGTCATTTGGCTTGGGCCACTTTAACATCCCAGCTGGTAGTTAATGACAACGTTAATGTTGAACTCATTAATGTTAGGGAATGTAATGTATATAGAATTCTTATCACTGTAATGTTGTACTTATTTTTAACACATCCATGCCTGATGACAGCCAGTGACTGGAGGCATCATGTCTGCAGCTTTCTAAATGTATGATCATCTCATTCTCGTCAAGAACCTGTATCTCCTGAAAGCCTTTAGATAATATCAGCTGGATGAACTAATTAGAATTTGGTGGTCAAAGGTCAAATTCATTAGTCCATTAATGGATGAATTATTAATGCTGTTTTTCCGTCATGGTACAATTTGGTTTGGTATAGTACAGTATGGTTTGGAATGGTAAAGCCCTGGGTCAGGCTTGCTTTTTGACGGAGAACAGTACGTTTACTTGGCTGTGACCAATGGCCGCGTAGTTTCATGTCGTACCGGTGCAACGACAACAACTTCGAACACGACACAAGAAACAACAATACAATGGACAACAATGGAGGTCATCCAGCAGGTGTTTTTTCCTGCTTGATTTGTGACCATTTGTCTCAACAAGACGTCCCAAGGGAGTTTCCTGTCGGCCCAATCAGCTGTCCGTCGTGTGTGGAGGTCTAACTGTACCGTACCATTTAACTCTGGTACTCTGGTTCAAGTGCAGGAGATGAAACCTGATTTTAAAAACACAGACCTGATTTAAAAATCCTAATCCTAAATCCTAACTACTGCAGATTTAAGACAGAAATCAACGCCTTTGCTTTAATTGAGATTAACATTTTGTTTTGTGTTATAGGTGGCGAAGGTGAATCTCAAAGACAGCAGCTATGTGCTGAGGGACGACTTCTACAGGTATGTGCAGAGGGACTGGCCAGGCTACAGTGAGGAGGAGAGGCAGCTGATCAGCAGGCTGCAGGCCAGGTGGGTCAGAGGCATGCATCATGTAGGAACATCATCTCTAACAGCTTGTGTTTCCACCAAGCAGTACACTACAGTACAGTTCACCTCACCACTGTATGGGTTTGGAACAGTCAAACCTGACCTGGCCTGGGTTGGTGGTGTAAGCTGGATGGCAATAGCTGCATCACTAACATTCAAATACACCACGTCATAATACGTGGTGTATTTGAATAGGATGCCTTTTTCTGTTGTGATGAATCTCTGTCGTGCAATCAACAGACTGCAGTGTAAGAAGCTCCACCCTTAGCATGGTGGTAGCATGCCAACTTTTGACACTCAAAACACAGATAATTGTCCCGTGTACCATAATGAATCAGAGTGTACTGATTGGTGGAAACTGTTACAGCCAACAGCAGCATGTTTCAATACGTTTGTGTTTACTTTCTAATATGCCGAGCACATATTCAGGACCTGCAGTTAACCTCAAATCACTTTTCTTTTTTTAATGAGTAGTGCGATTGTTTCTCACAGCTGTGGGCAGTACAGTGGTTCCCAGTTTTTTATGTTGTCTCTTCCTCCTCCTCCTCCACGTCTTCCTCGCTCATTCCCACACTCCTCATGCATTATCAAGACTCGCAGACAAAACGTGTCTGTACCTGCTTCACACAGACTGTTTCATTTCCATGCACAGCTTTATTAGTTTCCCCTGCGAATCCACACCACTCTGCAGTGACACCAGTTGAATAGGAGTGTTTCATATTCCTCATATGTTTTTGTGTCACTGTCAGATTACCGTTTTCTTTCTCTGTTAAACAGGAAACAGATTAGCAACCAGTCAAGAAGTCTTCAAGCAAACTTATCAATACTTAAATCCACAGAAGATACAACACCACATCTCAACACGCTGAAAAATCCTGCAGTGGTAAATCCCCATATTGTTTTTATTAACCTGTTTTTTGTACATGTTTGTGGAAATAAGTATATAGACTTACTGGCCGCTTTATTAGACACCAGGACATCTAATAACCGGTGTGGTTGTCTGCTGCTGTAGCCCATCTGGTTTGACACGTTCTGTCTTCAGAGATGAAAATACTCAGACCAGCCTGTCTGGCACCAATAAATATAACCACGTTCAAAGTCTCTTAAATCACCTTTCTTCCCCATTCTCATGCTTGGGTTGAACTTCAGCAGGTTGTCTTGGCCATGTCCATATGTCTAAATGCATTATTTGCACTAAAAAGCACTTGAACAGGTGTATATAATAAAGTGGCAGGTGTGTGTATTTATAGAAAATATGTTATTATTACACATCAGACATTTGGCTTATTGTTTTTTGTGGGATGCTGGTGTTTACTGTGTGGCGGTGAGTGATGTGAGGCAGTGAATGGTGCGCATAACATCAGACTGACAGGCCACTCTGCAGTTTGCTTGTGTGGGTCAATTTGGAAATTGGAATCCACAACAAGAGTGACAAACACTGGGGTCTGTCTTTTTTCGTCCTCTCCCAGAAACGCCCTGTGCCTTTTGACTCGCTGGAGAGGCTTGCCGTTAAGAGGCAAAAACTTGTGGAGCAGAGGTTGCAACAGCAACCCGCTGTAAATGGACTCTCAAACGGTAAATCACACGACAATGTGACTCCTACCCTCCACCACAGCTTCCACACAAAGACTGAGTTCCAAAGGACAACCAACCATGCTGGTAACCAGAATGCCTCACCGCGTGACAACAGTGACTTTCCTGTAGTGCACAAACTGTCACGCACCTCTGACACACCTGTCTCAGAGAGCAGGGATCAGGAACCCAATTTAAGCAGTTATCAGCCACCGCAGGACGGCACTGCCTGCACTCACCAGCCGTTCTCCAACAGCCACCACAAAAGGAAAAAACCTAAAAAGCACAAAGACAAGGAGCGGGAGAGGTTAAAAGACAACAAGCGCAGTGACTGGTTGGAGAAAAGTCCTGATCTGAAGCAGACGCAGGACAAACTAGACGGTAAGACCTTTTTAGCATCGAGTCTTGTTCTTACTGATCTCCAAAAGTGACTACAGCTGAAAACAACACTGATAAAGGAGTTTTTTTTTTTCAACCTAATTTTGGATTATATGCTGTGTTTAAATATGCTCTCATACTGTAGTGGTCACCTCTTTGTTGTTATTATCAAGTGTGTGAAGTGCGACTCTGCACGAGGACGGTCATAAGTAAACCACACGACCAGTGGTAGATGTGTGTGAGTTTGTGTGTGAGTGAGCGCGTCTCACCGCACACGGGTGCATTTATACAGTATTATCTCATGAGCATGTCTGTGTTTTGCTCCCTTAAGCTCGCTCTCTTGAGTGCTCAGCGTGTTATGTGGCTGATTGACTCAACAACAGCTCATGCAGTGCTTTGGGTCGCTAAGCTAAGGTGTCTCCTGATACCCACAAGCTCAGACACACACTCACACTGTGACCATTTGGAAAAACAACCCCATATCGCTCACGTGTCAGACGGTGACAAAACCCTAATGTACGGTTGTTTCAAGTCAAATGAAGGTTATTTTCAGTTGTCCTGCCGTTTCTTTTTACAGATGCTGAAATCACAAATACAGTCGCCTCTGAGGAGAAGCCAGATTATGTTCTGTGAGTGTAAACAAGATTTAAAATCCTTTTATTCTGTTTACTGTTACCAAGCTTGCTTAAATGATGTGACATTCAACTGCGTAAATGCTGTCCAGTTATCACAACTTGGAGTTATTATTGCTGAAGGGAAGCCTATGTCAAAGGTGCATAATATTGTGGCCTTATGGTGCCATCTGGTGTCTAAAGGAGGTACTTCTTTTTTTTCCAACTTTACAAAATGCAATAAAAAAAGAATACAATCAGTGGTGTATATATATATATATATATATATATATATATGTATGTATGTATGTATGTATGTATGTATATGTATGTATGTATGTATATATATATATATATATGTTTATGTATGTATGTATGTATGTGTGTATATATATATGTATGTTTATGTATGTATGTATATGTATGTGTGTATATATATATCTATATGTATATGAGTATATATATATATATATATATATATATATATAAATATATATATATATATATATATATATATATATATATATATATATATGTAGATATATATGTAGATATATATGTATATATATAGATATAGATATAATATAAAAGCTCTAGAACCATCCCCATCTACCCACCCACTTCAGGTCAGGACTAGGACAAACTTCACACGCACACACATACCTACATAGGAGAAAGAAAAGAACAAAAGTAAATAATAATAATTAAAATAAAACAAAATGTGTGGAAACTAATGGAAAAGAGATATAAAAGAATGAATAAGTCAATAAATCAAAATTAGGTCAAAAGAACAGGAGTTTATCCGCATCCAAAGATAGGTCAGGGGAGTTAGGAGGTACTGTACTTCTAAATTTTAGGAAACACTTTAAGGAGTTAGTATGTTAGACTATGTATGTTAGATTTGACTAACTATAAAAGTGTTTCCCTGGTTTGACTCTGTGTAGCACCTACAGCCCCATCACGAGTGTGGAGCAACGTAAGCGATACCAGGAAGATTTCTGCGCGGAGTATGACGAGTACAAAGACCTCCACTCCCGGATCGCCACCATTACACACATGTTTGTTCAGCTGGGGTCCAAGATCAAGTGCCTGTCCCCAGGCACACAAGACCATAAGGTACAGATGCAGTTACAACTCTGCTCATCGGTGTTTTGACCACATACAAACACAGGAACAATGCACGGGTATGATTTTTTTTACATCTGATTCATTTTTTTTTTCTCCTTTGTAGATAATGGAAGAACAAATACTAGAAAAGTACAGGAAGTATCGGAAGGTGAGTCTGCGACTGTCGTTTCACTGGAGCTTACTTTAGATTTTTACAATATGGAACTTTTGTCATGATCATGTGAAAACATTCATTTTAATTCAGATGCTTCCTTGTGGATAGAGTTTATTTGTGTATGAAAAATGTTTTTGTGTGTCCATATACTGTATATTGTTTTTTATTGGGCTGGGATGATGTGACGGTTAAAGCAAACTGTGATAATGAAAAACCGTTGTGACGTTCCAGTGAGAAGATGAAAATAGATCTGTGAGCAGTGATTATGTAGAGAGGCTGTGACATCCTTGCATAATACATAAAGAAAACATAAATGGCAGATTTGCATCTTGTTGTCTAGTTATTTAATTTTTTATAAAGTGGGGACTTAATGAAGAGTGGAGATCTCAATTAAACGTCTCCTAATATTTGCACAGTGGTACTAAATTCAGTTAAATGAAGCATACATTTCAATAAATAAACCTTTTTTTTCCACCTCTCACCTTCATAAATGTGAATTATAGTTGTAGTGTTTATAAATATAATTATAGTTAGCAATAGCAATGACATGATTTAGTTTTTGTTTCAAACCTGTGGAATGAAAATAGTTGAAATGCAACAGAAATCTTCTCATAATGAACATGAGGAACAGATTTAAGGGGTTCAATGCAATTATTCTGCAGTTTGCTGTTTGGTTATTTCACACCATGTGGTCAACAAATCACACATTGCCTTGTTCGCTGTATGAGATTGTAAAACCCCCTTTTTTGCTCCCTCTCGTCTCCACAGAAGTTCCCCGGCTACCGGGAAGAGAAGAAACGTTGCGAGTATCTCCACGAGAAACTGTCCTACATAAAACAGCTCATCATAGACTATGACATTTCCCAGACGTCATCATAGCATCGGCCCTCTTTGCCGAGACCATGGACGACGAGATACTGCGGCCGCTAATTATATGGTAGATTTCACTCTGGTATTTGTTATTGACTGCTTTTCTTTAAAGGAATCATTTTTGCTTTACATGTTTTCAAGTCCAACAAAGAGACAAAGACGGTCTTGGGATTAGAAGATTTGTGCATCAGTGCATATGATGACACCGTTGTTCCCTAATAATAGTCTCAGTCATTTTAATGGAAATATGGGCAAGATAATGGATACGTTTAAATGATTTTCTGTGCTTTCGACGAAACACTTTGCTTCTACTTAAAAAAAAAAAAAAGAAGCTCATATCAAAGTTGACTTGTGTGATTGAAGCAGGGAGAATGAATTTCAACATTATTTTAACAAAACAAATTTGTCTTTAATGCAGTGTCTCTTACTGACATATTTCACAAGTAGATTTCTCATAAAAAAATGAAGCTTCACATGAAGATATTTTTGCAATATAGCCAGTGAGGGTGCGCCACTGTTTATGTGGATTCATCTGCTTGGCTTTTGTCATGAATCGAATCATTTTCCTCCATTCATCGAGTATTTGTTTGGTCTATAAAATGTAAAAAAAAAAATGTTGATTGGTTTCCCAAACCTCGGAATGATGATGCAAATCAGTTTTAATGACTTCTTTGTCAAGTGGAGCAAAGAAACTACAAAATAATCACATTTAAGAGGCTAAGAAAATCACAAATGTTTTAATTATTTAGAAACAAAACCCCCAACTTGCATATAATGTACATCCTGTATCCCCAAATGCACTTCTGTATATCTTAAGTATTTATTCACCACACACATTTCTCTTAAATGATTGGTGAAGTTACCCAAATGCTTGGCCTTCATGGCTGTTGCAATAACTTTTACGAGGAGAGACCATTTGGTTCTCCCTCAATAATAATAATAATAATAATAATAATAATAATAATAATAAATCAGGCACCAAGTCTATTTTTTCCCCCAAGTATTTAAAACCCACTGGAAAGGAACGTGATTCTCTCTTTCCTTTAGAACTACTGATGTATTTATTTTCAGCCATCTTCCTCTATCATGTGTTGTTGGTCTCCTCAGCTTGAAGTGTCAGATCTTGTTAGATCAAAGTGTTTGTATATCCAAGCGGCGTGGGGAGGGGGAGGTGGGAGAGGTGGTGTATAGTATAGGAAAGGCTCAGGTAATGTAATATGCTTTTCCTCTAACTCCATGTTCCTCTGAATATTAATGTTGAAATGGCAAAGAAAGATAGTCGCACAACAGAAAAATGTGTATTTGCTTCATTAAAGCCAGTTGTGGTACTTAGGTATTTTATATAGTAGCCCAGCACACGTTTAGGTTGTTTGTTTTTTTTTGCACTAAACTATTTTTTTTTTTTAAAGGGAAGGGGACAAGCTCATGAAATTTCTATTCAATCTATGTCGTGCGGTTGCCGTTGTTGTACTGAATGATCACCCTTTAACCCTTTAACACCTAAGCCTGAAAATGTCCGTACTGTGCACATAAAAGTGCCAGAAAATGTCCCTTTGAGTAAGTGCATTTTTTCAATGCCTGTCAGTTATTTACAATTTATTGCTTGTTAAAGAGTTTAAAGTCAAGAAAAAACAAAAAACGGAATTTGATTTTAGAGTTTTATTGAGAAAAAAATACTTTTGCATTTTAATTTTGAAATTTGAACAGTATAAAACTCTGCCGCTCAGAGTGTGTCAGTGAAATGACCGTAATAAGCACATGGCTGGCTTTGAAGTGCAAGTTCTTAGCTTTCAGAAACCACTGGAATGTTTCTGATGGCACAAACCGTCGCGTAATTACGGTAATGCAAAGAGCGCTTGCCCAAACGTGTCGCCGGCGATGCGCTCGGTGTCAAAGGGTTAAAGTAAATAACATACATAGAAGCCTTAAGATTATACTCATCTAGATGGAAAAAACAACTCAAACTGCCAATATCAACATGGAGTTTTTATCCATACGCGTCTGTTATCTGCCTTATATTAGTGTTAGCTGTCAAGTCTGTCTTTTAAAAGTCAAAAATATTTCATCATGTATTATACACTTTGATTTTGCTGTTGTGGCAATACCTTACTTAGGGGGTTTTGCATTTGTAATCCTTATGGTACTCTGTTTTTAAATCATCACACATGGTCTGGACTCCTGTTCCTCGCCCCCGAGCATATTATGGTTTGATCGGGAGACTCGCTTCATTGATTTTCTGCAAAGCACAAAATAAAAACGTATTGTGAAAGTAACAGCACTTTCAGTTTCAGGTAATTATGGTAATTATGGAAATGAGTCGGGGAGGAAAAATGGACATTAGTGTCAAATGTGTTCAAGGAAAAAAAACATGATTACACGTGGGTTATTGACTATGATGGAAGAATCACTGGGCAGAATATTTCTTTAAAAAAATATCACTAAATGAAATATATTTATCTGTGCAAATCTTTTGTCACAAGTGACGACAAAATGTTGTTGTTGTTTTGGACTGGTGCTGAGCCTTCACAATGCTGTACCCGCTGAAGGAGAGTCACCAACTGCATTTTAAAAATGTACACTTTACTCTTTTTTGTGCACAGTTCAAACGAATAAAAGCATCAAAGGGATTATTTCCTTTTTTTTGCTCTCTGAGAATTGATTTGTGTTACTCCACTTGCTCTTTGATTCATCATGTGTATACGGGAAATCTTAATCATGCTAATGTCTCTGCAGATCTTTGTTCTTCTTGTTCTTTAATGACTTAGGAGAAAGAATACGCGCAGGAAGAGATGGACAAAAGATGAAACATTGATGAGACATGAGACATAACGTAAGCAGGAAAACTCCATGATCCGCTGAGATCATATTGGATCAGATGAGTGAGGGTTGAAACTTTGTTGTGATTGGTTAGTGAGCCGAAACCTGGATGCAGCACCAGAACAGCTCACTAACAATAAATAATGAATAACTAGGGTCACAGAATTAAAACAATGTTGCCATGATGGCTTTGCATGCTTCATACTGTTATTATTATTTAATTACAAGCTGTGTGTTACAATGCAGAGGGACAAGTTGTGCAAAAAGACTTGCATGTCCTCATGAAACAGGCTTTTTACATCATCTGCACCTCACATCTCAACTATAGTGTCTTCTACAGTCTCACAGAACATAAGCCTGTTTATAATCATGTTTTTTTTTCTTTAAATAACCAGAAATGTTTAGTATTTATTTGTATTCCTCTTGTGTTCCAAGTCCACGTCTGCCAATCTGTTTATTAAACTGTTCCTCGTTCATTCTAAAACCACAGGACACTGAAGCACAGTGATGCATAATGTAAACATTTTAAAATGACATGATTTGCTTGTTTTGTTTGTTTACTAAGCTCAAGGCTCCAAAAGTACAGCAGTGAAGGTAAATATTTTTGACATCTTTCACACGTGTGTTTAAAACTAAAAACAACAACGTATTATTTATTTGGCAAACAACAAAATGAATCCACCTTTTTATACCCAAAGTTGATCAATTAATGAAGCAGAACATTCTGCCACTAAAACTAAATTTTCCTGTTCAGGAATGCAAGTAAATAACTATAATCATTTTAATACTATTTTTTTGTACATGGAAAGTACATGGAAATCCATGGATAACAATAATACTTATATTTTAGCATTAAAGAGCTTCTGCATACTGCAATAAACATTCCAGAAACGTAAAAAAAAATTCTGATTCTGATAATGACCATTTCTTTCAATTTAGGGCAGCTGTGGCATAAACCTTACATTGGGTGGAGGAAAGAACTGTAAATATTAAAGAACAGACAATGTGTGTCGCACACATTGATTTTCTTGTTTGTTTCCTTTACAACGATCCCTTTTGACAAATATCAGAAGTCGTTTATTCATGACTGCGACTGACAAAGGTCAATTAAGCTAAATGTGTACTTTAAGAGCACTGACATGGATTTCATGGGCTTCAGACAGGGATATGAAAATTCTTCCTTTTCATTGATTTCACCAAAACACTATTCTTTCTTCCATGTCTAATGCTTAAAAAAAAGAAAACGACATCTCATTTTGTTCACGTGATCATTTTTCACCACGTGTCACCTCACTGTTGAAGTAAACGGCCAATATTATTTTCACTGACGTGCGCGCATGTGCTTCTTGGGTTTCTTCGACGTCTGTTGTGTGTGTGGGGGGGTGCTCTCTTACCTGGCAACAAAGCGTCCATAGAAACACTGTTGCCATGGCGACAGTGAAAAACACAGCTCCTGCTGTGAGTGAACCTCCAAAACTTTGGCCAATCTAAGGTAAGACTGCTGCTGTACTGCGATAGACAGATAGATAGACAGATAGATAGATAGATAGATAGATAGATAGATAGATAGACAGATAGATAGATAGATAGATAGACAGATAGATAGATAGATAGATAGATAGATAGATAGACAGATTGATCTAAACAAGTTTAAGACCCACTGCTTCAATCTGGCTTTTACCTGAGATTTATTATGTACTTTATTTATTCTACCCTTTTGAATAAACCTTTTTTTTTACGTTCTTACCTCATTTATTTATTCCTTTATTTACTTATTTGAACTACTGATTCACCTATCTGTAACTACTTGTGTTTTTAATTTCTCTTTTACTTTCTTTTATCGCCTTTTCTGTCTATTGGTCCTAGTTCAACCAATAGTGTTTTTAGTCTCCAGTGTTTTCCCTCACGACTGCTTGTGAGTTACAGGATGTTGTTTCCTTACTTCCTTTCCCATTATTATGTAATCTACAGTAAAGGTGTCACATCACAGTTATAATTTTGATGTGTTTGTGCTTTATTAAATGGTTTAAATAGTTGCAAATATCCTTCTGGCAAAGAAACAGCTTTACTGAAGGTTTTCTGTCCCCAGTGTCAATAATTGCGATAAACCAATTAATAAATATTTTATCTTTTTTTTTCAAACAAATCTTCCCCTTTGATGTGACATTATCAAAGGATAAAAGGTGTATTATTATCATTTTTTGTATTCTTAAACAGAGCAGATACAGCCAGTAACAGAGCCCATACTTAACTGCACAAAAGGCCAAACAACAATCCAATAAAGAGGAGGTGCAGTGAGTGTTCTCTAACCAGAATGGCTCTGTCTACATCCACATAGACCAGACTTTCAGTCTTTTTTATCCACCCGCCACGACCACCTGCTGATTCTTTTAAAGCTAATTCTACATTTGATGATTGAGTGGAAACTAGTCTCCTCTTCAGGTGGATGGGTCAATGCTTTAAAGTGGGGAATCTGCACACAATAGAAAAAAAGCTTGACAGTAGTGTTACATCAAAAAACAAAAATGAACCTTTTTTTTTTAATGTCCTCTCACACAAAAGGTGCACCTGGTGCTGAAAATGGTCAAACCTCGCAAAGCAGCAAAACCAAAAGAGGAGGCTTTGGAGTTGTCCTCTACTAAACAGGTGCACACTTCATGACAGATTCTCCTCATAATGACGAGGAAGAAAGTGAATTAGCGCGTGAGTGTTTGTTCTGATGTGTCAGCTTCCAGAAGGCGCCCTCTGCTTCGCCTGCTCAGACGACGGCCGGTACCTGAGCATCGGTCACAGTCAGGGTGTGTGGGTGTGGTGTGCGTCGTCTCTGAACTTTGATGCTGAATGGCTGAATGACACGCTGGAGGTCACATCCATACAGATGATCCACATGGCTGAGGCAGCTTATCTGCTTGGCACTATTGATGACATGGGTGAGTGATATATGAATGTGATCCATCACCGTAATCAATCTTGTATAAAGTACCTAAGAGGCGATACTTGCGTAAAAGTATCTTACCAGAAAATGACTTTGGCAGAAGTTGAAGTCACTTTTTTTTTTAGAATATTAAGTAGAAGTATGATATTTACTGGACTTAAGTATCAAAAGTAATTTCCTGATATAAAATGTTCTTAGGTTTAAGATGTAAATTGAGCTATGGTAGCTCAGTGGTAGGGCAAGTTGTCTTTCAGCTGGAAGGCTGTGGGTTCAATTCCTGGCGCTGCTAGTACTGTGTGTGAATGGATGAATGGCAAAACTATAGTGTACTGTAACTGTAGCTCATCAAGACGAGAGAGGCGCTATATAAATACAGACCATTACCAACTCTTCTTCTCCTTCTGATTCAAGTAACAAAGATGGTTAGGGGAAATGTAGTGGAGTAAAAGTAAAAGTTACTAGAAATACAAATAAAGTAAAGTACAGATTTGTGAGTACAGAGTAAGGTATGAACCGACGAGAACCCTCAGGTCTTTTCATTTTACTCTTTTGTGTTATCATGGTCCTCGTCTTTGGAGCAGAAGAAGACCTGAGGGCTGCAGAGAATGTTCATATTTATGGTTTTTTTTAAAAACAAATTTAAGATCCAACATTTTAACCTGGCTTTTACCTGAGATTTATTATGTACTTTTATTTAATTTCAGGTTGCTGACACAAATTATTTTTCTCTACCCTTTAGAATAACCCCCCTCCCCCCTTTTTTTATTTTACATGCTTACCTCATGTATTTATTTTAACTACTGATTGACTTATCCTTTATGTGCGACTACTGTTTTTACTTTCTCTTTTACCTTCTTTTATCTCCTGTTTAGTGTTTTTAGTCTCCAGAGTTTTCCCTCGCTGCTGTTTGTGAGTTCCATGATACTTCACTTCCTTTCCTCTCTTCTTTTCCTCACTTCTTCACATCTTCATCACTGTTTTTTCTTTTACATAATACCAGACATTTGTCCTTCTTTGATTATATTTTTACACTGAGTGTTGTCATGTGTTGTTGCAGGTGTCGCTCGGATCTTCGCGTATCACTCCAAAAGCATCCACCTCCTCAGTGTTGTGAATGCCATGGTTGGTATTGTCATTGGTATTGTCATTATTCTTATATTATCGGCCATATCCTAAATATTTCTGCTCATAAATCAAATCCTGTCAATATTAGGACGACATCAACAGAAAGCAAGTGTGCTCTACATTTGAGTTATCTCAAGGAGGACACTATGGAGCCGCAACGATCACTTGTGAGTAAAGACGTTTGAGCTGCGTACGTTGTTGTGTTGTTGTGATGTTTGACATTCAAACGTGAATACTGTCCTACTTGTCTTTCAGGCAACGGCAATGTTTGGCTCGAAGTTCATCACCTGCCCTCAGAAAACTGGCTGAAAGAGTTAGAGAAGGCAGTTACATCCATGCAGGTACCATCACAACAATTGACCATTGTAATGTTTTCATTACTAATGTATAATAGTTGGTAGTTTTAGTGTTTTTATAGACTATTATTATTATTACTATATTTGTGTTTTTTTTTTGAGGGGGTTAACATGTATAAAAACTCTGGAGGTCAGGTCTGGCGAAAATGCGTTATTGGGATAGTTCCCGTGCAACAGAGGCAAAATTGAGTTCTGCCGAATTTCCCGAAACTTGGTGGGAAGATGTTGTAGCCAAAGACGACCAAAAAAGTGGACCCTAACCATGGCCTCAACGCAACTGGAAATCGGCCATTTTGAATTACCCCGCGAAAATGAGCAAACTTGTCTGCGCACGTTTGTCATACTGACATAAAACCTTGTGGTTTCATATTATGTTTTTTTTTTATACTGCTTTTGGTTTACATCGTGTCATGTCATGTCTGTTTGATGTATCTATGCGATGTACAGCACTTTGGTCAACTCTGTTGTTTTTAAACTGTGCTCTTGTGAACACTAAAAATAGTAACATGTATTGTAGGGACTCCTCACTGGATGATTGTCAGAATAAGAATTTATTTACTTAGAAAAGTAAAACTATAGCCCTGTGATCATTTTAATGGATGAATCTTTAAAGTTTTCATAGAGCCCCAGCAGAAAGAACCACATGAAAAACTGTGCTATTTCTTAGATTTTTCTCAATACTGACCTGATTAGGAAGCAGTTTTGCTGTGTTTTTTTGTGGATTGGCTTGAACTATTTTGTTTATTTTACTTGCTGCTATGGTTAAAGCTGTATGTATAGAATTACAAATCCCTCTCCTTTGCCGTCTTTAAAATCTTGCATTATTCCCTCCCTCTCCCTCTTTAGCACACCACAGCTATATCTCTAAATTATTATTACATGTCATTTAGCTTAGTAAATACTGTATGTATTATATTGTATATCACACTTGTCCTTGTTTTAATCTGCAGGAATCAAAGTCCTCAAGAGATATGGATGTAAAATGGTCTCCATTGCCAGCGGCAACTAAAATCAAACTACCAAAAATCCGAGGTAAGATTGTGAAGTCTTTTTAACTGATAGGTATCATTTGAATATATAAATAAAAAAGGTATAATTTTATTGACACTGTTGTTTTTGTATTGCATTGCATTTATCCGTCTGTGGGTTTTATCAGTGCCTCCTCGACTGTCTCTCACTCTCAAAAGCACGAGAACACACACTGCCATGTTTTTAACGTTACACAGGATCGACATCGGAAGGTCTCCACGAGGTGCATGTTACCGATTTTAAAACACACTGTTTGTCAATAGACGAAGACGCCAGGAGACACTGGCTCGGAGCCGACGCAGAATCAAAACATACAAGTGAAAGTGCAAGGTACAGTGAGGTTTACACAAGAGTTATTTTTAATATTGTCTCTGAATCTGAAAGGAAATGCAGATTTCTCACATGTATGTTTGTTTTTTTTAAGATGCACCCAGCACTTTCTCCTGCCTTGTGGTCAATTCCTTGTGGACAGTAAAGCTCTGACAGGTTTGTAATGCAGGTGGAGCAGTACATGGATCTCCAGTACTTTCATTATTTTACAACTCAGCTCATCCAAAACTCTGCTGCTGGTTTATTAACCAGGATCAGGATGAGAGAGCATATTAGTCCAGTCTTCGCTGCCCTACACTGGCTCGCTGTAACGTGTAGAGTTGAATTTAAGGTTCTCCTCCTTGTATACAAAGCACCGCAAAGAACACTGCGATCGTCTGCTGCTGGTTCACTGGAGGTTCCCCACAACAGCCGAAAGAAAATTGGGGATGCTGCCTTTGTTACTTACGGCCGTAAACATTGAAACACACTTAGATATCAGGGAAGCCAGCTTCTTCTTTAAAAGAAGACTTAAAACTCTAGCCTTCAACTTTTTATTCCACCCTGTATTGTGTTTTATTGTTGTATTTGCTTTTTAAATTAAAAAAAAAAATTCCTTTACTTTATAAAATCCTCATTTATAAACCTTGTATGAAAGGTGCTATTCAAATGTTTGTTGTTATTATTATTATTATTATTGTTGTTATTGTTGTTGTTGTTATTAGTAGTAGTAGTAATAGTAGTAGTAGTATAATAACATTGAATTTTCCATGATGGAGGAACGTGTAAAAATTGCCTAGTACTATTTTAGAACTCATTTCACTCAAACGATTTAGCTGTCCAAGAGAAACACATAACACATGTGAAGAACTTCAGGAGAATAGACACAAGAGTGAACCCCTGCTGAGTATTTCAACAGATTTCATCCCATCTGACCTTTTCTCAGCAGAATGGTCCGTCGCTATCTGTGTGTGGTGGACTGGAAGCCTCAATCTTCTTCACTATTCGCTGCAAAAAACACCAACACACAGATCAGGTCGACTTTTTCTCTTTGGACGCTCACAAGCATGCCTGTATATTGAGTGGCCTATTTTATTAGAGGTAATAATGAGGTAATAATCGATAATACCTTAATGTTTTGTTGTTCTAGCAGATCATGAACCCATGCCGGATATGGTGTGGCCAAACGCAAAGGAAATCCTCTGCTCTGCTGTTAGTAGATGCACTCGCTACGTAGCTCTTGGGCTTGAGGATGCCTTGGTGTGTGTGTGGGACAGGCAGACTGGTGAGCGGACGCTGTGGTGATGTATATCTGACTTTTTTTAACAACAGGAATAAAAGACACACACTGTTTTCCTAACCTTAACCCTAACCATCACAACTAAGTGCCTTACCCTAACCGGAACCCATTTCTAACCCTTACTCGAAAACTAAGTCTTTTCTTCTAACCCTCAAAAAGCCATTTCAAGAGGTGACAGAACATGAGGACCAGCCAAAATGTCCTTACTCCCTATAGTCTAGGGTTAATTTAAGTATTTTTGGTCCTCATAAAGATACCCATACAGTACAAGAACACACACACCATTCTGTATGTGAAGAGTTAATGTTTTTATTAATAGGAAGTATGATACATGAATAAAATAAAACTCAATGAAGTGTAGAAGAAAGGCAGGAGAACAAACTTACACTCTACCAGTGTCCAAACACCTATACGTCAAATTAGTCTGATCGCTGCTTTGATTCATCCACAATTCTGGACCATGTGTCTGATATAGATAACAATTCACTCAAAGGACAGCAACCAAGGCTGACCAAAGTGTTTTAAGAATTTAAAGGCACAGCAACATAAAAGACATAAAACATAAAATCAATAACAGTAGAAGTAAAACAGTAAAATAGTGTCATATTAAAATAGTAAAATGGTAAAAACTACATAGGTTGACTAGTTTTATCCTGAAGTGAAGGCCAAGGAGAAGAGGTGGGTCTTCAAAAGTGATTTAAAATGTTCAATGGTGGAGGCAGATTTCATTTTCATGGGTTACTCGTTCCAAAGTTCAGGGGCAGCTACAGAAAAGGCCTGATCGCCCCGGGTTTGTAGTCAGGATTTTGGCAAATCTCTAACAAAAGAATCTGAAAGCAGCTTGTATTTGTCCGAGTGACCGATGCATTGTTCGCGTCACTTGTGTCCTTTCCCTCAGGTTCCCCGTTGTCTGTTGTTTTAATGTCGGCGACAGATAGTCCCCTGTTCAGAATGCAGTTTGTGGATCTCTTCCCTGTGTCCGACGATGAAGTCCATCTTTCCGTGGTGTGCAAAAGTGGAGCGATTCACACAGTCACCACAGGACGGGGGACACCGCCCCGCACAGTGCTTCTTGCTGAAAGGTTACGTGGGGAATCGAACGCAGTCATTATTTATCACAAAAGGAAAAAGAAACACATGAATACATTATTTCCTATGTTGTTTCAGGCCAAAAACCAGTGGAGATCTGCCAACTATCGTTACATCAGTGCCATTCCTTCAGAACATGGTAGGAACGTGAGGAGAAGTACTCATAAGTCTCCTCTGACCCTGCCGTCTTACTTTTCCCTCTGCTTCATCCAGTTCCTTGTGGTTCAAAGAAATGGGAAAATATTCCTCCAAGACGTCGTCAGCAAAACCACCGTGTGCTTCTTGAAACCTCCAAAAACGAATGTGATCGCTTCTTCCTGCATCCCAGTGTATGATCTGAACACCAGACAGCAAATGCTCTTCATACGAGGTAAAGTTTGGTTCGGTTTAGAGAAAAGCATTGATGACAGCATCACTGCTAAACCCTTTCAGAGGAGAGTGACTTTCAAATGGAGGCCATGTTTGAATGTTTAAAAAGCAGGAACTTGGACAAACATGGTAGGGTTTCATGAAAGGGTTTCCTGTTTCACGCAGGTGACTCCAGCTACAAAACAGCCACCGAGATCCTCTTCTTCCGTTTTGGAGAGTGGGACATCTTCAAGCCGTACATAGATTTACCTGCAGATTCTGTAAAACAAGACACATTCAGCTTCGTCACTCTAGAAGAATCCTGCAACCTCTACCTCCAGCAGAGGTTTGTATTACTTGTGTCTTTACGCCTCTATAATTTGAACATGTGCTGTTACGAGTCCCACCTCAAGGTCTAAGCCCAGACAATAACATCAAGCTTATCGCAGACGAAGCGTTTAGCACGGTTTGTGCTGTTGGGGAAAATATGACGGTTTCTGAGAGCTGAGAAATTGCACATCAAAGCCAACATGTGGTCATTTCACTCGGGCTGTGGCAGGATTTAGCAACAGCACTGTGCTCCGGTCATGGAGGAAGCACTGAACAAATAGTTTTAATTAACTGATTCTAATGATTCAGCAATACTGAAAACAACTGCTTAACAAGTCACTAGTCACTCGTTTGTGTGTGTTGTGTAAAACGAAGTCACAGCAGTTTCATGCAGCCGTGCAGTGATGACTCCGCCCATGTGTTTCCTCTGTGTCCATATAAAGAGCACTGTCTGCGGAGGAGAGGAGCAAAGCCATCACACAGACATGGGAGCAGCTACAGGAAACTGTCACGACAGAAACCGAGCGAAGCTGAATCTAACGGTATTAAAAAAAACACTCACATTGTTTCCTTGGATTTGGATCAGGAAATGTGTTTGTGTGTAAAGCCACCTCTCTTATGTACAGTATTTAAACAGGATGTTTATGCTTATGTACAACAATTTAGTTCATCTTCTACTGGGTTATCCTCCACATGAGGGTCACAGGCCTTTATTCCTTATCTTCTTCTTCTTCTTTTCCTTTCAGCTGCTCCCTTCAGGGGTCGCCACAGCGAATCTACCTCCTCCATCTCACCCTGTTCTCTGCATCCCCCTCTCTCACACCAACTAACTTCATGTCCTCTTTCACTGCATCCGTAAACCTTCTCTTTGGTCTTCCTCTAGACCTCCTGCCTGGCAGTTCCAACCCCAGCGTCCTTCTACCAATATACTCACTATCCCTCCTCTGTACATGACCAAACCATCTCATTCTGGCCTCTCTGACCTTATCTCCAAAACATCTAACATGTGCTGTTCCTCTGATTGACTCATTCCTGATCCTATCCATCTTCATCACTCCCAAAGAGAACCTCAACATCTTCATCTCTGCTACCTCCAGCTCTGCTTCCTGTCTTTTCCTCAGTGCCACTGTCTCTAGACCATACAGCATCGCTGGTCTCACCACTGTCTTGTATATCTTTCCTTCATTCTGGCTGATACTCTTTTATCACACATTACCCCTGACACTTTTCTCCACCCATTCCAACCAGCTTGAATTTTCTTCACCTCTTTTCCACAATCTCCACTGCTCTGGACTGTTGACCCTAAATACTTAGACTCCTCCACCTTCTTTATCTCCACTCCCTGTAGCCTCATGGTTCCAGTTGGGTTCCTCTCATTCACACACATATATTCTGTCTTGCTGCGACTAACCTTCATTCCTCTCCTTTCTAGAGCATATCTCCACCTCTCGAGCTTTTCCTCCACCTGGTCCCTGCTCTCACCACAGATCACAATGTCATTCTGCAAACATCATAGTCCATGGAGATTCCTGTCTAAGCTCATCTGTCAGTCTGTCCATCACCACCGCAAACAAGAAGGGACTCAGAGCCGAACCCTGATGTAGTCCCACCTCCACCTTGAACTTCTCTGTCACACCTACAGCACACCTCACCGCTGTCTCACAGTTGGCATACATGTCCTGCACCAGTCTAACATACTTCTCTGCCACTCCAGACTTCCTCACACAGTACCATATTTCCTCTCTCGGCTCATGCCTCTTCTGGAAAAAAGTATTCACTACAGCCATTTCCATCCTTTTTGCAAAGTCTACCACCATCTGTCCCTCTGTGTTCCTGTCTTGGATACCAAACCTGCCCATCACTTCTTCATCACCTCTATTTCCTGCACCAACATGTCCATTGAAGTCTGCACCAATTACCACTCTCCCACCTATGGGGATATTCTGCATCACTTCATCTAACTCACTCCAGAATGTTTCCTTCTCCTCTAATTCACATCCCACCTGTGGGGCATAGCCACTAATAACATTTAACATCACACCTTCAATTTCAAGCTTCAGACTCATCAGTCTATGTGACACTCTTTTCATTTCCAGGACATTCCTAACAAACTCCTCTTTTAGGATAACCCCTACTCCATTTCTCTTCCTATCTATACCATAGTAGTACAACTAAGCTTCTCGCCTTGCTACATTTCCACCTGGTCTCCTGGACACACAGTATGTTCACCTTCCTTCTCTGCATCATGTCAATCAACTCTCTAGCTTTTCCCTTCATCGTCCCAACATTCAAAGTCCCTACTCTCAGTCCCAGACTCTTGCCTTTCCTCTTTTCTCTCTGTTTCTGAACCCGCCTTCCTCCTCTCCTCCTTTGACTTCGACCCCCTGTAGCCCAATTTCCACTGTTACCCTGTAGGTTATCGGCACCAATGGCAGTCGTTGTTAACCCGGGCCTCGACCGATCCGGTATGGAAGTCATAGGTTCGATTTGCATATTTGGTTTTGGCACAAGTTTTACGCTGGATGCCCTTCCTGACGCAACCCTCTGCATTTATCCGGGCTTGGGACCGGCTCAAAAAGACACAGGGTTGTGACCTCCTAAGGCTGCATTCCTTTATTCCTTATATGAAACAAAATTATAACTCATAGTATATCACTAAGTACAAGTCTTACGACCAGGCCTAGGGGAAAAACCTGATCACAACAAGACTAAGGAGACTCCCTCTTCCCAACTCTCAAGAAACCACCAGCAACAAGTAAAACAAACCATTTTAAAAGTTTATTAAAATCAAGCACAAAATGTCTGCTGGCAGTCTGGCTGTGAGTGGTTTGAGGAAGTCTGCAGCTGGGATGTTCAGGCCTCTTATTCAGCTCCTGGGATCCACCTAGACTCAAACACATGACATTCACTCTAAACATGCACACCTGCAACCCATCTCACACTCACACATGCAGACACATGGTAGAACATCCTCAGGTTTCTGAGGAATATTGTAGGATACCTGGGCAGATATATCTTTTATCTCTGACCCATTCAAATCCATAATAATCAAGTGGTTGTTATGCAGCGATCTAGATGAAAATTAGATGATGAAAATAGTGAAATTGAGCGCATATGAATCTATAATCATCAGTAATGTACGACTGCCATCTTTGAGTTTAGCTTGGTGCCAGAACTATTACAGCAATTCTTCTTTTCTAAGACTGAAGAAAAGATGTATTATTGCATCTTTTATGTTCCGTCTTCACCAGTTGTTTCAAATTATTCTGTGGCATCTCTCTGTGAAAGGGAACTGTTACCAATACTGATTTTAATAACAACCTAAAACTGAATTTGAATGGCTAAAAAGGCGTTTTGAGTTAATGCCAAAGATCCACGTGTGATTGAGAACACAATGGAAGCAGGTGCTCTATTTAAAGTGTTTGGCATGTGTTTGATTTTGTGTGTTTGTGATGTTTACCCGTATGAACATTGTCTGCGTCTGAGATAAATCCAAGCAGGAATTTTAAATGATTTTGTAACAAAATGATTCATAATTAAAACCTGATATTATTCATTTTATTGTGATTTACAAAGTTCAGTAAGCTGGTTGGCTTTTTTTTTTTCTTTTCTTTTTTTTAAATCTGTTGCTTTCAGTCTTTAAATTACACTAAGCCAGTGATCATTTAAAATAATTCATATTAAATGACTCCCTCATAAATGACAGTAAATAATTACCCAACACATTTGATCAGCTAAGCATTTTTACAGGTTTAAGCCAAAAGTATTTTTTTATTTCATACACGACATGAGTTCTCATTTTCAAGAGCGATCTGTCAATGAAGAAATGAATCGGCTACATTTCAGCAAACCTGCTGCTCACAGGATTTGAAAATGTCTCGCGTCATATTCAAAAATAATGTCTGTGGACTGGAAAATTCCATCCGTTTTAACTGACAAGACAATAAATTGTGTAAAATAAATAAATGATCACATTTGATAACTAAAAGTTATTTACACTACCTAATCAGTCTTTTTATATCCTTTATTTAAAACGAACAAATGAAAAGAAATATGTTATTATAAATGAGTAAATACAGTGTTTCAAGGTTGTATTTCATTTCAGATCTCTTCAGATATCTTAACCCTGGCTGAAAAGGGTTAAAGGTCATCAATATTATTCAAAGTTCTAACAAAAGAATATTTAACCATAATTTCAGGTTTTTTTGAGAATGATTACAAAGACCTCTCTCATTGCTACAAATCAATTTGCCTTTCCATTTGGCCGACATGACTCATTATCAGTGATTGTAGGCACTCGCCCCCCCGGGGACTCTGCTGCCGCATGTCAATACAGACACCGAAGCATGTATGCATAAGAGAATGCACACAAATGATGGCGTTGCTGTGAAACACTGTTTACAGTTAAAGCAATTTGTGTGATTTTCTCTTCCCTCGGGGGCTCGCTGTAATTTTAAGTCTGAATGTTGGACATTAGACATTCACTGAATATATTTAATTCAAGATGACGACAATTTTCAATCTACAGAGCTGATAAACCTTACATGAAATACAGTATAAAGTCATTTCATTTTGAAACGTCACATGAAATACGAGAAGAATCCACACAATTTAAACGATGAATACATATGAATAAATAGATAAACAGAAGTAAAAACTGTTTGCAGTATTTCACAATCTCCTCATATAATGCTGCTACTGCTGCAGGACTGGTTTAGATCTCTTTCTGTAAAATTGTTCGCTGTTAAAAAGCTGCGGCCTGGCGTTACACACTCTTTGCTGTACAGCGCAAACTCCTCGGGGGTGGCGGGGCTCATCTCTCGTCTCAGTGGTAAAAAATTGGCGGCACAGGTGAAAGATCCGGTCATAACTGTGTTATTATCCAGGTCGGATGCCTTGGCAGCGTTGCAGTAAAACTTCCGGAGCCCCTTCCGGAAGTGAATGGTGAACAGGCCGTAGATGACTGGGTCCAAGCAGGCGTTCACCAGACCAAAGATGAACATGATGTGGGTCAGTGAGTGAGAAACCTTCCCCTCGAGGTCATCAGGAAAGAACCAGTACCACAGACCCAGCAGATAGTACGGAGTCCAGCAGATGATAAAAGACAAGACTATTACGATGCTCATTTTTAACGTTCTCATCCGAGCTCTGGGGATGTTATTCTTTGAACATCGCAAATGCACTTCACTGGAGGGCACTGGGGGCAGAGCAGATAAAACACACAAGACAAAGCACTTATTAGACAGGGCTTATGCAGGACAGAGAGTGGTCAGATTTTGTGGAAAAAGACGGTTGCTCTTTGTTCCAAAGTTTTCCATTTTCATTTGCAACACGATGGAATGAGCAGAATCAACATATCTCTACACATCACTTCTTAAATGACCGTTAAACCATGTCTTCAGTCGGTATATTGAATCATTAGAACCAGTTAATCATTCAGTACTTCATCTGACTCCATCTGACTGATATGCAGCGGCAGGACTAAATACACAGACTCCTCTGTGAAATGAGATTCATGCATGTTTTCAGGATTTTTCAGTCTCTTTAACTGATCTACACTTCGGCATTGTTTGGTTTGATTCTTGTGTGGGACGTCTTGCTCATGACTCTTCCAGTGACGACAGTCTAACCAATCAGTGGGCGTCAGTCTGACGACGTCACTTGGAACCTCACCAGAGCAGGTACTAAGGTAAAGTTCCAGGTACTATACTAAAAAAAATGGGCCATGCGGAGGCGAGTCGAGTCATGCCGGTACCATGTAGTGGAAAAGCGGCATTAGTTAAGCGCGTAAGGTGAGGAGATCCTCAGTGTTGGTTGATTGAACTTCATCGTCTGAGATATTCACACAAAAGGTTAGGAAAACATTACTAAATCCCAAACATGTCAAGATGGTGGTAGTACTGAGGTGAAAAAAAAAAATCCAGGATCTAAATAATAGGAGGAGTCATTTTCAGTCCAAAGACTGTATACAAAAGTGGACATAGTTCTTCCTATTGCAAAACTAACTGTGACTGTGATTTGCAATTTGACCAGCACCATGTCAGTTTTTTAAACCCGTAGATCACAACCACGACTGTTCACTCAAATGACATCACGTTCTACTGAAGAAGACCAGAAGCTAACAATTGAGATCAATAATTCCTCAGGAAAACGCTTACTTACTCTATTAAAGTGAGAAGTAAGCTTATTTTCCAAATTCAAGTCTATGGATCATCCTACAGAAGCTTTAAAGCAAACACAGCCCACATTTCAGGCCACACAGCAGTAGAGACAGCTGTTATGTTACATAAGCCTTACTCAGTCACGTTAACCCGAGCCTCTTGAGCGTCCGCCCCAGTTTAAACTCACGGTTGTTCGTCTTCAGTCGTTTGGAGATCTCCCACAAGATCCTCGTGTAACAGGTGACCATGATGACCAGCGGCAGCAGGAACAGGCAGGAAAAGGTGAACATGTTGTAGGCCGTTTCATGCCAGCGAGAGGCAAAGCTTCCTCGCGTCGTACACTGAGTGAAGTCCGCGGGGTGAACGATGGTCACATTGTGAAAAAGAAATATCTAAGGAGGGAAAAGGACAACTTTATCATTCATGCATACTGTATGAATGTGTTTGGGACACATGCCATCAATCAGGATACGAATGTGTCTCCTCTGTCTACTCCACCAGTCGAGGCAGATGGCCGTACACTTGAATCTGTCAGAGATTTTCCAAGTGTTTTGCTTGTTTCATCAATAATGAGTTGTTTCTATAGGTTTTTTTTTATTCATAGATTAATTTTACGTCATAAACACATTTATATTGTGAACTATGTATCGCTCCATATCAAAACAAACACTGTCGTTGAGAAATCTTGTGAAATATCATCATAAATATTATTATTTCGAGGTCTTTTTCTCAAAAAGTTGGACTTTTTTTCGTGACTGACCAAACTAGACACTTGATTATTTGCGTTTGAGAACCCTGTCTATGACGATTGTAAGGTCTCAACGTGTGTGATGAATTGGTGCTACACAAATAAATAAAAACCGAATGTAAATCAATACATTCGAAAGATTTTACCACACATGTTTTTCCTCACAAGCTGCTGCTCCTCCTGGACCACATTTGTTTTATGATTATTTCACTTATATTTACTTATAGACATCAAAACTAATGATGCAAATGTTCTTTCTCTGTGCCTCCAGTGATGTCTGTTTAAAACATGAGCGCTTCAGGCCAATAAATGTTGGCAAGAAGCTGCTCTGAACTGAGGAGGAGGAGGGGAGGGCAGATCCACACACTTGAGATATTTTTTGCCATGTTGGTCTGTCTTTGGATTGAGTATTAAACAACTCTGTTTATAACTCAGTCAAAGGTCCTGTGTCCTGACCCACGTTGCTGCTTAAAAAACTTTACCTGAGGGACTGACAGCATGACACTCATGGCCCACGCCACAGACAACATGACTTTGTTTCTCTTCCGGGCCTTGCTGATAGCCAGAGGGTTGAGAATAGCTGACTGCCTGTCCAGGCTGATCACCACGGTGACAAACGCACAGGAGTACATGGCCTGCAGTTTAAGAAACATCAGTAGCCTGCAGGCAAAGTCCCCAGCAAGCCACTGGACTGTGATGTTCCACACGGCATCCACGGGCATCACAATGAAGGTCACGAGCAGATCAGCGACCGTCAGGTTGATGATCAGCACTCTGACATGGGATTTGCGTTTGCCTTCGCCGTGCGCTGCCCAAAGCACAGCCAGGTTGCAAAAGGCAGACGTGGCACAGAGGATGAAGGTAATGATCACCCTGACTTTGGCTGCTGTGGTAAATGTGGGCAGCTGCAGGATGTCGCCCCCTGCTGTCCAGTTGGAAGGGGGAGAGGAGCAGTTGCAATTGGCATTCAGTTGGTGGTCTGTTGTCAGGTGATGAATGGTCACAGCAGAGTCACAGGGAGTGGAGTTCATTTTCAGAAGCTCGCAGAGGAAGAAACATTCTCTGTTAGTGAGAGGAAAACAAACATAGTGAGTCAACTAGTTACTAGATGGATGAGTCAGAAGCCATGAAGGTGCGGAGCATCCCATATACTGTAAATGTTTACATAAAAGCATCATTTGCTTTACAGGTGGAAAAATCAAACTAACACTCTGTGGAATATGTTAACAATTATTACAACCTACAGACTTAAGCACATGTTTCTGAAAGTGCATGTAATAATATAATAATAATAATAATAACCACAGCACCTATTAATCTATTAAAGCATTTATTTTTCTAGAAAGGAGAGGGGTGAACAAAATGTTATTTTTCCCTTCTTTTGTAAATTAACAACAAATAATATTATTTCTCCAGTTGCCATGGTCACAATATAATGGACTTCTGGTGTGCGCGAGCCCAAGAATTCATCATATTTTAAACCTTCGATTTAACAAGCACAGGTTACTCAAGTGGCCACACTCATCATAGGCTGAGAAAAATCAAAGGACACGAAGACAGAGTTCTTCATTTGCGGAGGTTCTGCTTCTCATAAATAAATAAGGGGCGTGTTGAAAGAGTAGCCCGCACACAATATATACATGTTAATATTAACAACAACAATAGAACAGGATGTTGTCTCATTACAGGTCCTTTTAAAAAAACATGGCACAGACATACAGTCATGCACTGCGCTGCCCTCATTGATCGTGTTAATATGCCGCTACTAATTGTAGAAACTTATTGTTATATGTCTCAAATATGTGGACGTGTAAATCAAACCGAACATCCCAACAATTAAAAGAGACGGTTCAATATGAGACAGATGCGCGCACAGTAACTGTGCGTGACCCACTTAGGCCTAAGCATGAAGAAACAAACTTACGTTTTTTGTGCAATGGATGTTGCGAGACCACAAGTAACTGGTCAGAGGCTGGAGGACGAACAAACACACCAACGACAACTCTCCTCTTCTGTCATCCAGCGCGTCCTGTGCGCGCTCTGTCTCTGTGCGCTCTGCGCGCGCTCTGCGTCCTCTTCACTTTCGTCTGCATACCGATCACAGCCGCGTAACGTACAGAAGAAACCGCCGGGGTGTGGTCTGTCATCACTACCCAGTCACTGACAAGTTAGAAAAGAAAAGAATAGAATAGAATAACCAAACAAATGCTGCCAAGACAATAGAATCAATCTGATGCTTATGCTGAGTGAAGTTTAGGGGGCATTACACACCACCTGTTGGCCAGGAGCAGCCACAGTATATATACTGTATATATTTACATACATATAGTTACTGGTACCACATAATAATTTTTACACTTTGATAACAAAAAAACTTTATTCCAGGTAAAGTGAAACATTTCAGAAGGATATACATCATTATTATTTACTATCGAGAGTGAATCAGTCAATCAGTCAGGTTGTCCTGTACTTGTTTATACCACATGCAAAACTCCTTATCTTAACTTTATAAGTGAAAATGATGTCTTAGTTTGGTTCGTTGTGTCTCTACAAATACATTCACATGTGGCTGAGTTTGTCCTTAAAGAGTGCACATCTATCTACACATTGTCTAATAAAATAAAAGCTTATAGGGGTTTAAGTAAATCTAACTACTGGACTCTGTTTCCATGGAGATTTCTCTCTGAAGGTTGAACATAGGTCAAGGTGAGAAGGAGAGGTGACAGGGATTAATCAAAGCACTCTTTCAACTTCTCACAGTAAATTCCTCTGTCTTATCCATTTCAGTTTAAGAAATGTAAAATCACATGTCAGTTGGGGCCACCAACGAGCTGCAATTACATAAGTGCTAACAGTTTTAATGCTGGCAAGGTTGAACTGTCTTCTCTATAAGTTTTTCCTTTGCAATGTGCTATAAGTTTAGCCATTTACTACAACCATGCTGAGAAAAAGGAATTCTGTGTTTTGTTTTTGTTTCCTGTAAAGGGAAAAAAAGACATTTTCTGTACACACAAAGAGGACAAAACATAACTGTTTTTGATCCAGAATCACTTCTTTTAGTTCAAAAGCTAAATTAAAGCACAGAGAGGAAGAATAAAGTTATAAAGGTATCCTTTTTCTAGGTGTATGTGCTGGACTGTGATCTGAGCACTCACACAGTGGTGTGAGGGCCTATTGGAATTTAGAACTGGCCTTAAAATTTCATAAAATAAGGCTAACACGTAAAAGTGGTGCAAAATGGCTCAGTAGTGCCCCCAAAGGTGAAACCCTGTAGATCAGAGCCGAAATGAAGCTGCTCAAAATTTCACGAAACTTGGTGGAAATATTTTCCTGATTAATCGATGAATCTTTTGGTCTATAAAATATCAGAAAACCTTAAAAAAATGTCATCTCTGTTATCCAGAGCAAAAAAAAGCTTAAACAATCAGAAATCTTGTTTTAATCATGAAAAAAGCTTCAAAATAGTTGTCGATTCATTTAGTAATCGATTAATAATCGATTAATCGATTAATTGTTTCAGCTCTAGTGGAAATATTTCACAACCCAAGACTGACAATGAGACAATGTCCTCAACTCAACAGGAAGTTGGCCACTTTGAATTTGGCGTCCAATACAGAACAAAAACCCAATCTTGGTGATTTGCATAGCGCCACCTGTCGGCAGCATGGCGGCTGCGAGAGCCTGCACAATGCTGAAGAGGCAAACGCTGAGTCTTTCTTTCTTTCTTTCTTTTTTCTTTCTTTCTGTCTTTAATTTCTTTCTTTCTCTCTTTCTTTCTTTCTGTCTTTAATTTCTTTCTTTCTTTCTCTCTTTCTTTCTTTCTTTCTGTCTTTAATTTCTTTCTTTCACTCTTTCATTCTTTCTCTCTTTCTTTTCTTTCTTTGTGCTGGTTGAAAATGTTGTCAAATTGCAGTCAGTAGCATCAGACAGACAGTGCTACCTTGTTTTTTGTGTGCAGAGCAATGATTACGTTATGGGTGTTGTATGTCACCGTGTGTCATAGTATGTACAGAGTGACTGGTACTGTTTGCTCAACTCAGGCAAATATTACCTTATAGTTATTGAAGTTTTCTCATTGAGTCTTTGGTATTTGCTGTGAGATTTACAGGCTGTCGGTCGGAGGATTAGTAGTCGTTCACGATAAAAAAGTACTATTTTTATTATTTTAGGTTTAAATTTGCTGTGTGTAACTGATGAGAACATCAGTGTAGTGTTTTGTTTTTGTTTTTTTATCTTGGCACCTGTGGCATTCCACTTGTTTTTGAAGGCAAGGAGGAAAGATAAAAGCAACAGGCTATGGTCATAAACTGTCAGTCAATAAGTAAGAATATACTTAGTAGCCTGTCTAAGGGAAAATGTGTCTATTTCTCACTTGATTCACAGTGTGAAATAACATTTTCCTGGGGAGTTAAGGGTCTCAAAACATCAAAATGGCACCTGCCAAATAGTCAACCTGGATGCTTTAAAACAGGAAATCAGATTGAGTGACATCATGACTGGTTGTCACTTGGTTGGGGGGTAAAATTCTAAAACGGGATATTCAGGATTTTCCCTGAATAAATACTTCTTGCAACTGGGTCGTGAGACATCAGACATACACTACAAGCGCTGGCAGTGTTGCTGAATTATGCACTGGGGCTTAAATAATGTGATTCAGCAGAATTATAAGATGCACACAAAAGCGAGGTTTGGAGTGTTTGCCTATAATGAGATGAATTAACATGCTGAGTCAGAGGAAACGTCATCTTTGCTACTAACACAAGACTGTAATGTTTAACTGGGGTTGAGCCTGAAGTGTGCTCTTCTACAGAGTTTTCCATTTCACCCTGGAGCAGGACAGACAAATCAGCACAAATGTATTTAAAAAATAATTTAAAAAAATGCACTTGGAAAAGTGCTAATGCAAAGAGAACAATATTCAACATTTCTCAGTTTTAAGAAACTAATATCGATCTAACGTATTCAGTCTCTTTGTGATGTCCTTGTTTGCATGTTACAGGATCTGTTTTGATTCATTATGATGGATTAATTTCCCTGGTTCCACTTTACTTTTATGTGTTGTTCATGTTACGACCAGGAAAGAACGGAACACGCTGACCCAAAGCATGTTGTTATTAGTCAGCCTTGTCTTCCGGCTCCGGGGGAAGTACAACACAACTCAGAACTCTCAAAAGAGCCAGGTGTTTGAAAGGACTAATCCTGTTGATCAGCATGATTGCTGAGAGTCAGTTTTGCTTGGCTGTTAGCACATAGCCCTACGTGCACTGTGGTTTTTGCCAATGAAGTCCTGTTCAGATAACATCCTCAGTCCTCAAGTACAACTGAAATCTGTTTCAACAGTCACATTATGGGGACTTGTCTTCCTATTGGGGACAAAATGCAACTCCCCATAATGTAAATGATTACATTTAAGGTAAATACATGCTATATGGTTTGGATAAGGTAAGGTTAAAGTTAAAGTTAAAGTTAAAGGAATACTTCATCGAAATTGTGCTTCCCAGCCTCACTTTCCACTGGGTTGAGAAATATCTTCATTCTTTTCTTTGTTACGTGCCCACCAGTGACACTTGGTCCGAGCCTTGAAACTGCAACGCTAATTCCACACCTTTTAGACCCACTCGTAGTGGGATGGGACCTCATTCCCAGAATGTAAACAGTGTCCACCAACAGTTACGCTAATAGGACCAAGTGTGGGTGAAGTATTCCTTTAAGGTTAGGGTTAGGCCAGTAGTAGTTATGGTTAAGGTTAGAGTAAGTCTCTAGAGAGAGAGCGAGAAAAAGACAAGAGAAGCTCCAGTGAATCAAAGCAGGAAATACAATTCTAACCAGTGGAAAAAGAAATCATGTGAAATCATCCATCCATCATCTACTGCTTTATCCTCCACATGAGGGTTTGCGGGTCAATGGAGCCAATCCCAGCTGACACAGTCCGTTGCAGGGCAAACACACACACAGACGACCGCTGCATGTTTTTGAACTGTGGGAGGAAACTGGAGAACCTGGAGAAACCCACACACACAGGGAGAACATATCATCTGCAGAAAGACCCTTGTTCTGACCATGTAGATGCAAATAAATGGATGAATGAGCCCTGGTTAGTGGAAAAGAAAAGAAAAGTACGAGAGGAGGCGGTCTCTGATACATCATGAGTATGGGAATGTGGTCACATGCGTCTTGATTCCCATAATAGGAGAATTACATCGTCACGCTGCAAAATGGCACAATACAAAAGCGACATTGCAAGCAACCATCTGTCACTCATTAAATGATGCTGAAAAAAATAAAACATAATAGTGACGATTATCTGAAAGACAAAACTGAAACATGGGCTTCTCTCTTTATGTTCAGGTATTGTGGTTGGAAAATGATGTAAGGAAAGGTCAGAGGTCAGCAAGATAGGGAACTAGCACAAAACTGAAGAACAAAGCTCTGACTCCAATGTGTTGAATAATGATATTGGGGGGGATAAACTAAAATATAAACTAACTAACTAAACTAAATAAACTAAACTGTTGTCCAAGAGTTTGCACGGTGCCATTTTTTGACTGGAAACATAAGCCATGTGTAAGATGACCTGTTCTGAAATTGTGCTGAAGAACATCTTGACAGTTCATTTGAGGACAAGGCAGAAATCCAAACAC